>NC_134088.1:51152341-51497341 GCF_000715075.1 Nicotiana tabacum
GCCCAGCGTTATCGAGAAAAGGTTTTGTTTCCTTAGTCTTTCTTGTGCACTTTTTTTAGTCTACTTAGTCTATCTGAGTGGGCTTGGTTGGCAGGGTCAGGGTCTTTCGCATTCTTATCTAAAAAAGAGTAAGAGGGCGGTTCCCTCAATTGTGGCATCGCCTTCATCATCCCTCGGACAGGTTGATGAGCTTTTGGACAATTCGATATGAGCGAACTCCAGAAGCATCAGACCGTCTGTAATGGCTCGTCCCTAGTGCCTTTGAACGAACTGAAAGGCCTCTCTTCAACTCCCTCTGAGGTTTGAACTGCCAACCAACTCTTTCGACTGCGAGTCATCAAAAGAATGAATGACCACTAGAGGGGGAAAGCGATAGAAATTGGTTCCCTACGACGTCTTCTGTCTTCGCGCTTTCTAAAAACCCCCTAGCCTTCCACGCAAGCTGTAGTACCCCCGGGAATCTTTTCAAACCTTAGTCAGGGCTACTTGAAGATCCTTTCATCTCTTCTTTCTTTGTGTTGAGAGAGAGTCGCCAAAAGGCTCATTCCAGGAGTGAAAGAGAACCTGGCTTGCTTAGCAACCAAAGCTAGCTTACTAAGGAAAAACCTGTTAATGGGAGACCCTTCTTTGCCGGGCCGGGTACTTCTCCTTTATCCCTTGCCTTGCTTTTTTGCTCGGCCACTCTCTGTTCTTAAGTAAGGGTTCCCCTCTCTCAAAAAAAGAATATGTTAATCGTTACCGATACCAGGCAGAGTTGCTTTTCCTTGCTCCAGAGGAGATTGGTATTGGTAGAGTCGCATTCAACCCCGTCTTTTTGCCCTTTGGCTGGTAATCACATCGGCCATAAGGTGGTCTATCACCCCGGTTGGGGAGAAAAGCTTTTTTGTTGTCGGAAAATCCCTCTCCGCTTTATTAAACTCTTCTCTTAGGCGAGAGCTCACTCAATTCCTTTTTAAACTTTCGCAAAGCTCTCCTTTCCTTAGAGTGAGTTGGTTTTGAATGAAAGCAGGTTTCATCCTGACTTTCATCGGGGACAGGTACGGGGTCTGGGTCGGTCGATACGATGAACGGGAAATCAAAAAATCTTGCTTCATTGAAGTCCCTCATGGAAGAAGAATTGGCTGATGTAGAAGGCTTATTTGTTATCGTATCCACCACATAGTTTACATACTCAGACAAGCTGACTCCAGCGCCTATAGTAATAGTCATACTAAAGCTAAAGAGATCCCAATAGTCAATCCGCTACGCCCCAATGTTGTCAACGAACAATCACCTTGCCTTACTAATATATTAATTTTTTCGCATTGTCTTCCTCCAACAGGAAGGAGAGCAGCTGATTCTAGGGATGCCCATTTGTCCACATCAAAAGGAAAGGAATCAGTCCGGCAGCAAGAGAGGAATTCCTCTAAGCCGTATCATCAATGTTAATAGCATTTATCGATGCTTCTCCACACTGTCCTGGTCTCACGATGTGGATTCGAACCACTGCTTCTCCTTATTGTCGTGAGTGGGTCTGTCGTCCTCCTCATTATAGTCCTCCTAGAATCCAGAGCATTTCGTCGAAATACATCCTGTCTTTTCACCTTAGTAGTCCTATGCATAGTCAGTACTATAGCCCCAATCATGGCTACTAATAAAATAAGACTAGAAACCAAAAACCAGACGAAATAGTAGGTATAAAGTAAATTGCCCAATGTTTCCAAATTAGTCCAACTTCGTACCTTTCCGGCATAAACCGTATATCTCAGAGAGGTCGTATTTCTTTGGGTTGGTAGTAATGGAATGCTTTCATTATCTAAAATAAAGAACATCTCCCACCAAAAGAGCAGTCCAATAATACCACTCACAGGTAAATAGCGCAATACTTCTTCGTGAATCTCCGCTATTTGAATATGGAACATCATAACAACGAATAGGAATGAAACGGCTATAGCTCCTATATAAACTACTGGGAAGATCATAGCGAAGAAGTCGAGACCTAACAAAAGAAGTAAACCTGAAGTGTTGCGAAAGACTGGGATGAGAAACAAAACGGAATGTACCGGATTTTTAGCACGTACAACCATCAAACCAGAGACCAAAGCAGGGCTCGACAAAACAGAAAGTATCATAGTACGTCGTCCTTCCCTGAAATGGAACTTTCATGCTGGAGCAAGAACTAGCATGAAAGTCGATCTATTACGACCAGCGCGGTTGTTCCTATTTCATTTTCTTCTTCCAAGCCCTTCTTAGAAAGCACTCACTGAGTTACTTACGGAATCTCAAATCTCTCTCGACGCCGAGAATTATTTATGTGTCCAGGTCGATTAGAGGTTCGGCTTCCTTCTCCCCCACCTTTTAGCCTTCTGGACCCCTGAAAAAAAAAAAGAAAGCTGAAATCAAAAAGAAAGAAGAGAAATTGGGCCATCTTTCCCGAGAGAGGCCGCCTTCTCTCAGGCCAGCAGTCTTCTACTTCTAGTCGACTGCTCTATGACGGGCTTCCCTCTTTCCTTGGCTCTGCTCGCTCGTCTACGCTCCGACCCAGCAAGTAATAATTGAAAAACGATGTTTCCTTGCCTGCATTAAGATTTAAAACTTGTCGTCAAAAAAAAGGCAATCAATCAGAATCAAGAAAAAATATGGAAATAGTGAATCAAGATCTAGATGGATCCCTATCTTTATCTCTATCCACGGAGATACCTATCTATATGGAGAGAGATCTATCTATGAATCGGCCTAGACTATCCTCTATCCGGATAGATATGTCCCTATGAGCGACTACGCCGATCTTTATATGTTTTGGCCACGTCCCTTTCCGCTCCGAAGAAGAAGGTTTGGATCTTTCAATCTTATGTCGTGAGGTATGTGACCTATGTTAGGTCCATAAGATACCACAGCTTTTGGTGTTCTATGATTCACCTCCGAATAATGAGTAGGTAGTTCGATCCTTTTTATTTTGATCTTTTTAGTAAACTGATGGGGGGATGCGGAGCAATAGGTCGAATTACTATATAAAGAAGAGTTGTAAACTATAGGACTTCTTGTTCGAGTAGGAATATTTCGGTTTTTCTCGTTCCTTCTCTTCGATAAGAATAGGGATTTGAAATGATACAAATTCCTCTTCATTCTGTTGTGCTCAGCGAAAGAACTGCCTAAGCATACTTTTTCGGATCCAAACTTCTTTGTTCTTTCTAAGTCTTCTTCTTGCATAGAAGAACGCAACTGTTGCAAAAACCGGGATTTTAGTAGTAGGCGGCATCCCCTCTTAGTTTTGAGTAGGCGGAACCATTCTGTTTTGGTTCTTCTCCACGGGTGATCCAGGAATTTTCCTATTATTTTTTCAACTGAGATTTCGATATAGAAGGATCTCTTTATTTCTTCACCGCGGGTTCTCGCATCATTTTCTTGAAAAGATATTATATCACCGTGGGAGAGTTTAAAATGAGTAATGTTAACCATTCCATTATTCACACAAACCCTTCGATGACTTATCGGCTGCCTTGCTTGAGGAATAGTTTCACAAAAATGGAGACGAACCGGGATAACGTCCGATCTTGTTTCTGGATTGAGTAGAAAAGGGATATATGAAGTTCGTTCTCTTCCTCTGTGCATCTCTGTGATGGGTAAATCTCCATAAAAAAGGGACAACTTTCGTGTAGTTTGTGATTGGATGTAACTGTTAAGATTTTCTCTAGAATAAATCTTTCTCTTAATAGATCTCTTCTTGTTCCTCAATCTTCGGAGAATACGGCGTTGTATTATTGTAAGTTCTCTGTTCCAAACATTTCCTGAAAGTAGACGACAAGTTTTAAATCTTAATGCAGGCAAGGCATATCTCGTTGAATCAGTCTTTTTCGCCACATCGCGTATAACGGGAATCGAACCCCCTCCGCTGCTGGCGGGCAGATGTATAATGTACTACTTCGATCCAGCAACTTGTTAGGAGTAGGTTTTGGCTTGCCCCTTTCTTCTTATTAGTCAGATAGGTTTTCCACCCTTTCCCCTTTTAATATAATAATAAGGTAAGCTTCCAAAGCTCCTTTCTTCAGCTGGTGCGCAGGAGCACACTTTCGTTTTCCCCTTTACAAGGGGCTTTCATGAATAGGGATTTCCCGCCAGCAGTCTTCTCTTCCTATCACTTCACTTCGTTCTAGAAATCTGATCTCACCGGGCCGGGCGAAGGGGAAGGAAGAGATGGGTGGTCCGGGAACAACAACGAGAGAGGGCTCGTAGCCCCCCCTCTCACTCTTCCCCACGCCTATTTGTTCACCCGAGATGCAGAACTCTTTTTTTTTTTTTTTAATGAATAGATAGAGCCATGATACATTCCGAAATATTGTAAAGGTAAATAGACTCTTTTCGCCCCCTTTTCGATGTCTGCCTGAGGACCTATGTTAATGTTTTGGAAAGGGGATGTTCGCCTTTTGTAACAAATAGACCCACGATACGGACTAATATATGTTCTTACCCGTAAGCATAAGTAAGATCTATTCATAGTTGGTCAGTCCCCCACGGCAGGGCTTCTCGCTTTTCATGAATGTGTCTCCCCCTCTGCTTATGTGAGTTTTACCCGCCTTTTACTCTGCTTGCTTCTGACTCCCTATGAGCCCTTACTTTTTCGGAGGGTCGGCGGGACATGGGAGCCTCAGCTCATGCATCGGTTTACCGAAATAACCTCTGCTCTCCCACTTCCTTCTATTCAAAAGGCGAGCAGCCCTTAAACAAAAAGGCCTAAGAGGGTTCTTCTTTATATATTACATAAGCCCTTAAAGTAGGTAGCCCCGAAAGCCGAACTCAGCAGAGTGGGTTTTGGCTTGCCCCTTTCTATCTTATTAGTCAAACCTAAACGTCCTTATTTGAAAAAACAATGCTAACACCCTATCAATAGTATGGGGGAGAATGTAAGGCCCCATATAATTTTTACAAAATAAAATAATGTTTCGTGATGCTGAATTGGTTTTACGTGTTGAGTGTTATAAAAATTCTTTGCGGCGAGCTTGCGAGGCCCGGCTCGAACTTTTTGGCTTGAACAATGCACCGAAAAGTAAAGGAAAATATTTGGCGGAAAAATACGTTTCTGCGGTCCATTATGCGACCGCAGAATCACTCTGCGGGCCGCATAATGGCCGTAGAAGTGAGGTAGAAGAGGGTCAGCTTGGATGCAATTATGCGGTCGACTATGCGATCATATAACTGTTATGCGGTTCATTATGCGACCGCTGAACAGTTATGCGGACCGCATAGTGACCGCAAACATAAGCAGATTTTTGGTCGTTTTGGTCAGCAATTATGCGACTGATATGCGGTTCGCATATTGATTATGTGATCGCATATGCGATCGCAGAACCTCTTAGTAGCTTTATTTTTGGGTTTTTAAAACCCGACCCTACTTCGTTAAATACACTCTTTGGGCCATTTTTATCACGCCCCAACCTCGGGGAGCGCGACCGGCACTCAACCGAGTGAACCCGGTCGAGCAAGCCTATTAAACCTTTCCTACCCGGCTCATTCATAAACCAAGAAGGGATCACATCACCATTTGTAAAACAGGGGAGAGATCAGTTATATAAATATATAAACGTTGCTAGTTCATTTTTCCTTATATACATTATACCATAGTTGAGTTCCCAAAATACAACTCGATCCAACGACCACCCCAACACACATACATGACCCACATAAACGTCTATGGAGCCTCTAAGAGTAAAAAAGAGCAACATGACAATGCCGGCAACAAGGCCCCGGCTATACCTCAAAATATGAAAACTTATACAAAAGAAAGACTACATGACCCCTGGGAGAAATGGGGCTCACCAAGACTACTGTGAGGAGAGAAAGAAGCACCACTATCTGCGATCGACACTATCTGCGATGGAACCACCTACATCTATTCAAATATATAGCACCCCCGGCAAAAGGGACGTTAGTACTGTCGAATAGTACTAGTATGTAAGGCAAACACCAATCTTAGTAGAATGAACAATAAAACAAAGAGAAGGCAGTCATAATAATCAATAAGAGCTTCATAGAAATACAAAGAAAACACCAAGTAAGGGTCACATAGTTTCCAATTCAATCTTTCCATCTTTTTAGATTAATAATCTTTAGTGTCAAAGCCACAACTCACAATGCCACCGTGATTTTATACAGAGTCCAGTCTCGGCCCGACCGGCTAAGCCATCTCAAGTGAGACATATCCATATCCACAATGTAAATCAATAGTTCCAACATAAATGCCACCATGTGTACAACATGGCGTCCGATCTCAGCCCGATTGGCTAAGCCATCTCACTTGAGACATAACCTCTTTCAATTGTTCACTCAATTCACATTTCTTTCCCATCTTTTGTTATATGGCACAAACAGCCTCATTTATTAAGTAGTTCTTGGCACTTGGGAACATTTCACAATTCAAGTCTTTTCCCTTTTTATCCGTTCAAATAACATCATCATTTATGTCGATAAGTACCATTACATAAGGCATTGCACACATAAGGGAAGGAGCTTGGAAACAACATAATTACGTTCTCAAATAGCATGATGACATGGTAACCATCTAAAACAATTAGGGAACATGAATCTTTCAATCCAACACACTAAGGCAAACAATTCTAGTATGATCAAGTTAGAACTTACACCCATTATTCGGACACCAGGAGTTCGATTCTAGGAAGAAGAGAGTTAGCCATACATACCTCAATTGCGCTTCTTTAGACTCTACAATTATCCGTACCCTTAGCAACCTCAATCTATTTTAGCAATATACAAATTGAACCCAAAATTAGGAAAATGTTCATGGTTCTAGCTCACTTTTCCCCCCACTCTTTATCATACATGCATGCAAGATAAACCACCCTTATACCCATGAAGTATCACACTAGTACCCTATTATAGCTGTGTTTGAAATTAAGAGACGGGGTGATGAAGTCTTACCCTTTTGGATGAAGAATTTGGTGCTCTACTTAAATATTTCCAAAGCTTCAAGTGATGATTGAAGATCAATTTGATGAAAACTTAGGCCCTCCCTCTTGAACCCTCTCTCTCTCACTCTAGAAATATCAAAAAATTAGCTCAAAATAGACCTAAGGGGTATTTTAACGGAATGGGGGTTGGATTTTAAATTAAGAATAATGGTTCCCCAACACAGGTCTGCGGTCGCATATGCGACCGCATAATGGTTATGCGGTCCGCAAAGTGACCGTAGAAATGGCCCTCAGGGGCCTAAACTTTCGGCTCAGGTAAGGAAGCTCAAGTGAGGTATGTTGGCTAAACCTTTCTTTAAGAATTGGAATTCCTATTATCCTTGTAGGTTCCAAGATGTTGATTACAAATCGAGTATTCCGATACATTTTGTGATGAAGATATATGTTCAATTCATGTTTCAAATGCTCTTATCATATTTCATTATAAATTGAGTATGTGTCCCAAACTATAGGTTATGTATCCACATGTTATAATTTCAAGTCGTGATTTATGTGAAAGTTATTATGCCAAGTTGTGTAGAGATTATGATTGTGATGCACCTCCACCCACATACATTGGTGTGAGGCGGCATAGCCACTTTGTGTTGGTATTGGTATCGTTGATGCATTTCCACCCGCATACTTTGGGGTGAGGTGGCATAGCCGCTTTGTGTTGGTATTGGTATCGTTGATGCATTTCCACCCTCATACATTGGGGTGAGGCGACATAGCCTCTTTGTGTAGGTTCTTGGTACTGTGGTTATACATCCACCCATATACATTGGGTGAGGCGGAAGGGCCGCTTGAGTAGAGTTGTGGTATTGTACTTACACCTCCACCCGCATACATCGGGTGAGGCGGCGGGGCCGCTTTGTGTGAAGATGGTTACAGAGGATCTCATCTTAAATTCTATAAATGTTATTGATAGCTCTTAATAAGCTTGCTCTGGTTTAAATGGTTAGCTATATCATTCTATTGTCGCCCTGAATTCATCATATTCATATTGTATTTCTAAATTCTTAAATTGGTGTTTAGTTTTCATATTAGTACTATTCGACGGTACTAACATCCCTTTTTCCGGGGATGCTGCATCTTTAAATAGATGCAGGTGGTTCCACAGTAGGAGGTATTGATCAGTGATAGCAGTACACGTTCTTCCCAGCAGACTTGGTGAGCCCCACTTCATCCTGGGGTCATATATCTTTTGTTCTTTGTGTATTCTGTATAAGGTATAGTCGGGGCCTTGTTGCCGTCATTATCATTGTACTCTTCTTTATCTATAGAGGCTCCGTAGACATAGTGTGGGTTGTGTATTGGTGCTGGGAAAGACAAACTAAGTTATGTTGTAGTTGTATTACTTGTCCCATTTGAGACTATAAAAATGAAGAAAACTATTGGTAGTGAATTGGTATTGTAGACATGATCACGTTTTTGTCTAAATTAAGGAAAATATGGATTATCTTCATTCGTGGTTGAGTTTGGATAGAAGAAAATCTAACAGGCTTGCTCGGTCGGGTTCACTCGGTTGAGCGCCGGTCGCGCTCCTAAGTTTTGGGGCGTGACAGGGGCCTTTTCAATTCAATCTCCCACTTGATTTCGGACAGTCAAATATAAAGACTCTTTGTTAGATCTTCGTGCCTCCTTGACTTCTCAAACTGAACTAAGACTGTCCAACTAGAGTATAGCCGGAAAGAGCTCTTTTTGTATTGAAAGTGTTTTCTAATATCAATCCATCGCGTCGGTAATAAGACTTAGAGTAAATGAACGATTCAAGCTCCTTACAGAAGGCAGTTCAGCTTGATAACTCGATAAGCTGTATTGACAGAACAATACCACTCTTTCAAAGGTGGGATCAATCCCAACCTATTCTTCGTAGCCTAACAGTCTATGCGTGGAAGTAAATTGTCCAAAAAGTCTCCTTAATAGACCTAACATCCTGTCATCGCTTTCAGATACAAGGAAGTTGGACTAGTTATTAGACCAACTATCTCTGAAGAACTCCCTTCCAGAAATCTTCAGGCTGGATCTGCGATGGATATGCGGCTCGCGAAATGATTATGCGATCGCATAATAGACCGCAAAATATCATTCAAGATTTTCCCAGTTCTCTGCTTCACTCTGAGGCAGATCTGCAGTCCGCAGAAAATGCCCAGTTCTATCAAAAGTTTTTTTCAACTCCCCAATTTGAATTCACCACAGAACGGACCGCAGAAAATTTGCATTCACTGGCATATGTTCAGTTTTGTGTTTTGAAAACTAGTTCTGTCATTATCTCTTGCGATTCAATCTGAAGGAACTTAGCAGGCCCAGTTCAAATATGCATACGAAAGAGTAAAGAACAATTAGTGAAATCAATGTAAGGCACAAAAAAATAAAATTGTAACAAGTAGGTAAAGCTAGAGAATACAGTGAAACCAATTTCATTTGTATCAATCCTAGAAGGATTAATAAGGGTCAATGATTAAAGGCTTAGTGCAAAACCTAATGTCACGACCCAAACTGGAGGTCTGCGACGGGCGTCTGGTTCCTTACTCAACCGAGTACCAACGTCACACATCTTTCTTATCATACCATCATGGGTAAGTGGGCCAGAAGGGCCCTCATGAGATAACCAGAATAAAACATAAGGTAATACTTGATATAGGACGACCCAACATGATATACAAACTTATACATGTGAAATACGGGCCTATAGGATCAAAATGATCATTTGTACACTCAAAACATAGGCCGACAAGACCATACAATCATCCATATACCTGACATATGTCTAAAAGCCTCTAAGAGTACATAAACGTCATAAAGGCCGGGACAAGTCCCCTTTATACCAACCTATACATGTCAAAAGCATATTGACCAAATAGACAACTCCGGAGCAAGTGGAGTGCACCAACATCTTCTGTTGAGCTGATAGTCTACTAGGAGGACTGTCAACCTGTCTATCGGGACCTGCGGGCATGAAACGTAGCATCCCCAGGCAAAAGGGACGTCAATACAAATAAAGTACCGAGTATGTAAGGCATGAAAAGCAGTATATAAAAGACATGAAGGAAACATAGAGTAAAGAACTCAACCTGTAAGTCTTAATAGCTCTGTGAATCATGAAACATTTATAATCTCATGCATATACATATAAATGTCATATCATGCATACGTATATGCTTACATAACATCATCAAGCCTATGAGGTAATCCCATCATATCATCTCGGCCTCTGTGGGCGAAATCATCAACGTATACCAGCTGATTAGGTGATGGTGCGTATATAATGCCAAAACCTTTCCTCATACCCCATATACATATAATATACGCGTATATAACGCCATGTGGTCATGGGTCAATGTACATATATAAATTAATGCAATGCATAAGAAGTGAGTCAATATGCTTACGGTTAATATCATGAAATAAATCTTATCAACTTACGTAATTTCTAACCCATGAATAGATGATATAATAATTGGACACATGGGGAATCAAGAGCATAGGCACCCCTAGTACTTCTAAGAATAGAGTCATTTGTGAAAGTTCCGCATTTGCTCGTTCCGTTTATATCATAAGGATCATGCCAAAAGAAAAAAGGGATAGTCATACCATACCTTAACTCTGTTGAGTCCTTAATAAATTCCAAGAAATTCTTCAAACAACTCAACTCAATCTATCATAGCATAAGGAGGTCCAAAATCAGTGTTGAGTAAAGGCTAAGTCTACAACATAAACTAGCAGCTCATTTATGTAAATTTGGGCAGCATCTCCCCTGTAACAAGGGCCTCCTCCAATACAATATATCAACAACAACAACCAAAATTAACCCATACAACCTTTACCAATATACTTTCATCACCACAATACAAATCAAGCTACACAACAGCAAGTGCATAAACATCACTAACGAAACTACTATTTAACACGACAAACGGCATGCTCAGATTGAATCTGTTTTGAACCCTTTAACCCCAAAGTCATTCATTCATTAACTTAACAACATAGACATCATGATATTAAGTACAATGGGAGGACTTCTAACCTCCTATTCATCTCCTAATTCACCCTCAAATAGCCCAACAATCTAACAACAACAACAAGTACAACTTTCCATTGTTGTGTTGTCCTTTCTCTTCATACTCATAGTACCAACAACAAGTTCGACATGTAGATAATATTTTATAATAACAACATAATAAGAGAGTCATTTAAAAGGGTTTCCAACCATTTATAGTTCATGAAAACAACCTTACCAAAACAGTCCATTAAAAATAATAACATCTCAAACTATTTCAAGCCTCCTCTTGTAGTATTTTGCTCAAACAATGCAACCAACACACAAAGAACTTCAAGCACATGTAGTAGGATGTTATACTCACCTTAAACAGTAGAAAAAATAGGAAATTTCAGCCAAGAACAGCCGACAACTATCCTCAATAACACCACAACACTATAGGTGTTGTATTCTCTTCTTGAATCAACTTTTGGTGTTCAAGTTGGTGTGTAAACACTTGTAGTTCGCCTTGAAAATCTAATATATATGAAGGAGGGACTGATTATTACCTTAATCAACAAGAACAACACAAAATATGAGGTTACCTACCTTTGAAGAACCCTCCAATACAGCCACAAGATGAAGAACTACGATCAAGCAAGCACCACCGGATTTCTAGCGTTGGATTCATGTTTTTATCCTAGATTTTCACCCTAGAATCATGGAGGAACCCTTGGAAAGAATTTAGGAGGGTTTAGGAACTTTTTTGGACGATAAAGATGAGTTAAAATGATTTAGAATTGACTTAAATACAAGCTGGAGTTTTACACCGACTTTGTGGGTCCCATGGGAGCGGCTTGCACAGTCTAAAAAAATACGAATATCTCTCTACTCCGATGTCGTATAGACGAATGGTTAGATTCGTTAGAAACTAGACTCGTAGATATTGAATTTGGTTGGTATATAGCGCCATAATTCGAAGCGTATTAGGAGAAAAGCTTAGCTATATTTGACCTAAGTTTCTGCACATTTATGAATGTAACTTGTGATGACCTTTGCAAACATTTGTTTCACAACTTGCTTGACTTCAAAACATAACACAGGACTATCATACGACTAAAATAACTCATAACATAACCTCCTTATAATATAAAGTACCCTAGTCTCACCCCAAAAGTACATGTTATAACATTCCCAACTTGTCGACTTTGGACGAAACATATTTTCTTCAATTCATTTAGCTTCTAAGCTTTCCGACCCTCTTGGTACTTGTTATTCATGATCTTAAATATATGTAACCTCCAAGGTAACATGATTAACTCATTTTATTTACCTTCAAAGATGATCTCATTTCTGATCATACATTAATTGACTTACGACATACTCTTACGTACGAAAACATAGGGTGTAATACCTTATTCATGGGCAAAATACCCTTTGGATCCATGGCACATCAGAGTTTACAAGGGTCTCATGGACCCCGAGCAGTGCTTGTGTTAGGGAAGGGCATGTTAACCACAAACCAGGTTTCAATCCAAAGACCCTTAACCATTCACACTTACTCTTCCTCAGAGGTTTATACACAAATAAGGTGTTCACTTTGTAATTAACATGAGAGCGGTAGTGGACATAAAGGTTTAGACACACATACTTTCTTCAAAAAACTATGTAGAACATTATCATCATAGTGTAGATGTGAATAGTTCAGAATTACACCATTAACTTTAGGATCAGAACCCAAATACAAGGAGGCAAGCTACTATAAGTACTTAGAGTATCTAGTGATATCCATTGTTGATGGCCAATTTTGACAATCCTTTTTAAATTAATTTATTTATACTTAATAATTTACAATAAATATTTTAAAAGTATTTTCTAGTAATAAATATCTATTTTTACAAATTAATTAAGTATTAGTTATAAAATCAATCATGTAATATTAATATTGTGTAAATACAAAAATATTTACTATTTTAAGATTATTAAAATAACTTTTATATACAGTGCATATGTTCTATAATTAATTTAATAAATTACTTTTTAATTTTTAGTTAATTAGGCTATTATGTTAAAAATTCAAAATTAATATTACAATTTAGAAAACAAGGTATTCTTATAAATAATTAACTAAAATAAATAGTAGTATATATAATAGTTATAATTTTTACCATATTTTATTTAAAATTATTAAGTTTATTTAAATTAATTTCAAAAAGGGATTAAAAGACAAAAAAAGCTACAATTGCAATTCTCAATTAAACGTAAAATTGCTATCTTTTAAATTATTTTGGGCCCAAACATGCAAGCCCAGTCCAAACACCCGTCTCACCACTGTGGCAATCCTATCTCCTTTGCACCAATCACCGTGTGCCATGTCACCCCTTCTCATCACACACAAAACAAACACACTTACATCTTAGTCGTTGGTCCATCTGATCAACGACTCATATTTAATCTTCAATTTTCTTTTGATTTTAAACACACGCCCCCCAGAGATCTCATCCCCACCGTCCATAATCTCCTAATCTAACGGACACCAAAAAATCCTCCCCAAAAATCTTTAATGACCAAATTATCAGGACCGTTGATCTCAATGATCAACGGCCCAGATTCTATCCCTCAACTTTAACCCTAGAGACGGACTCCCCAATTACCCAAACCCTAATCATTTCTCACCTCACTCAGCCGCCTTTATTTACATAAACTCTTTCTTTTCTCACATCCGTCTCTAGCCCATCAATCCCAAATCCTTGCAAAAATTTGTGCAAGGTCACACAAATCAAACCTCAAACGCTCAATCTGCCTCCCTATCCACAAATCTCACTGCTATTTTCCTCTTTCAATCACTGGAATTGAAACACCCAGTTCTGAAACCCTAAGCTCAAAACACTATTAATCTGATTTATTCCTTGTTCTTTCAAGTCAAACATACAGAACACTCATCTTGTCCATGGGCTATGAAGCATGTTGTTTTCTTTCCGTTTCACCGATGAAATTTCAAAAGCCCCAATTATGAAATCACAAACCAAAATGTGAAACTTCAAATCTCTGAATTTCCTTCATTTTCTATTAAATCAGAGTACGCGTGAGCATGCTTCATAGACTCATCATGATTATTCGAAGTTCGGAGGTCAAATGCAGTGACCTTTGGACATTGGAGCTTTGACCGATGGGTTTTGCCTTCAACGGTCAGCTTTCTTCACTCAGGTAACTTGTTCACCATTTTTCCCCTCTGTCTCTTAGATGTTTCACTC
The DNA here is from genome assembly GCF_000715075.1 of Nicotiana tabacum. Lineage (NCBI taxonomy): Eukaryota > Viridiplantae > Streptophyta > Magnoliopsida > Solanales > Solanaceae > Nicotiana > Nicotiana tabacum. The sequence goes on from NC_134088.1 coordinate 51,166,516, forward strand.
GAATTTTCTCTCATCGTCAATCTTTCGTCACTTTACAATCATAATTTTGAATCCGACTAAAACCCTAGAGCCTTAATGGCACTATAAAAAGGGCCTTTAATTCTCTCACCTAACAACATCTGCACAACCACCTAACACTGAAAAGAATACACCAAGAATACTTAGCAAAAAGCAAAAATCAGTATAGTAGTGTTTAGAACTCCTTTGGCTAAGGCTAAGTTCTTACTCGAACTCTGATTTTGTTCTGAGGTACTCATTTGGTCGAAGTCTTCTGAATTCTTGGATCCTAAAAGGCAAAACAAGCTCTTGTTTGGTCAGCTTCCCTCGAAAAGGTCAGTACACCTCTAACTCTTCTCTTTTGATCATTTTATTAGAATGCTATGAATATGTTCATTGTCTTCTGTTAATTGTAGTCGTGTGTGATGATATTATTAATATACAAAATGTTATCTCCATGTTCATGATGAGGTGCTATTGGTCTGTGATCTTTTGTCATGTTTCTGAATATCTTCAAATGGATATCGACTAGCCTATTATATAACTGTAATAACTCTCATTTCTGAATCCTAGTAGTCTACATGATTAAGTTCCTTTAATATGCCTTAATGACTTCCATGCTTGTCTAAACTTCATAGCTTTCTTTCAATAGTCCTATTGTGATCTTTATCTCTATACACTACTTTCCTGCATTCTTGTGGTTGAGTTTATTGTTTGATATTCCTAATTAGGACAAAACTTGAAAGTTCACAGTTTAATCTCTCACTACTTGACTGAAGTATAAAACGTCTAAGTGTTTTTTAAATGCTCTCCCTCTCTATCAATGCCGGTTAATTCTGGGAATAGCTTCTGAGTTGTCATTGTGATAATCTTGTGTTCATGTTTAACCGATGGTTATACCTATATGAAACAGTGTTGTTAGGATGAATTCTTATGAACTTTAGTGACCCTTTTTCTATATTATGTAGTTATCAAGCTGTCTTTCATAGAACAAACATAGTTATGATTGTCTTCAAGCTTGACAAAACTGTCTCATAAAGCCTTAAGTTACCTGTTTAAGTCAAAACTTGTCTGGTATAGTACTTTCTTGTTTTAAATCTCTTTTATGTCGTTGTTGACTTTATGAAGCTTACATACAGTTATTATTAAGTTATATTCCATAAAAGTAGGACCTAACTATTCTTGTTATAGTCAAAAGTGATATTCTTTAAGCTTAGTGTGATTACTTCATGTCCAGATACTAATTTAAGCTATACGCCTGAGTTAAACCTGTTTTTTTGGTATAATACTTCCCTTGTCTATAACCCCTTCCCTTCATGACATGGCTAACTTGATACCATAACATGTAAAATTCCCCTGTCTGTATAAGATCACAACCCCACTTGAAGTGTCTATGTATGACTGATTGGATATTGCATGTATCTATGTTTGTCTTCATGACTCCATGATTCCATGCTTTTGCTTTTAAAGTCATACTCAGTCCTGTCTTTTCTGCTATTCTGAAACTGAATCCGATTTTCAATCCTATGAGAAGTTCACTATTGCTACTCATTGAACATAATGGTTTGTTTAAGATTAGTACTAGTATGAGAAGGATTCTATTAAAGCATCTTCAGGAACTCCATCTTGAATATATAACCTATAGTCTTACTAAGGATCCTGATCATGTTATGATACTTCTGATAACACCTAAGAAGTTGTTTGGTGTGATTGTTTGTTTAAACCCTTGTTGATGCTTTCTAAGAAATCCAAGCAGTGTGGTCAGTCTATGCATGTACTAATGGCAATACTTAAGCTAATCAACTCATAATTAGTTTGCCAGGGCAGGAATATCTGTATTTCTTGTATTGCTTCACATCTGAACCATGTGTTCTTTAACTTCCCTTTGAATGTATTTCCCCAGTGTTAGACATTTAACAGTATACCATGATGTTTCTGTTTCTCTCCTATATGTGCTCGAAGCCTGACCTTCAGATTTACTTGATGTGTATTGCTTACTTGGTATTAGATATGTAGTCATAAGGATTGTTTGTGTGTCTATATACTATTCTGTTAGGAGTAAAGTATACTTTTGAGGAAGGAGATATTATAGCATTTAGTTTACATTGAAAGGGCCTCATTGGCACTTAAACCCATAGGGAAAAATAAGTCGTTAGTGGTTAGGGGTATTTTGGAGTGGAGTTTAACTCTAGGTTGGTCTGCTATCCCCAGCACAAATATTTCCCTGGGCCTTGTCCCTTGGGAACTCTGAAGTGTCGGGGGATTCAAAGAGGGCATCGACCTTGAGTAAAACTCCCTCCTTAGCCCTTAATTCATCGACATTTTTGGTTCTTTAAGGGTTTAGTGTTTAAATGACAACAAAAGGTGTTCAATGTAAATATTTTGTCATGTATAACCACCACATTAGTATAAGTTTTCTCATGGCATTATAGTATAGATAATTTGTTACATTTTGTTTCTATCATCTATTTATATTTCTGGTGCCTGACTGAACATATAGAATATGTATCTAATGACTTTCTCCTTTTTGGACATGTACCTTTGTTTGTGCCTGCTGAGTTCCTAAGGAACTTAGGCCCAAGCCCAGTGCTACTGCATTATTGGGAGTCTGGGGTCAACTACTGTCGTTCTTTTACTGCTGGGCCAACCTTCTTGAGGCCCAATTTCCAGAGTCATATCCTCTTTCCCTCAATTCCCTTTATTATTGTCTATTGCTTCGTTAATTTAGTTTACTGCTTCATTGCCTTTTAATCTACTACCTCGTTGCTTTGTTGCATCTTTGTTGTCATGTATATAACACTCATGTATTAGATCACATACTTTATTTTATGCTTTAATGTCATATAAAACCTAGGCAAGCCCTAAAGAACATTGGACTAAAATAATTAGTTAAGTAATTAATCCCTGTTTCGCTAATCGCAATTTTTTTATATCATTACTATGTTTTAGCTCACCTTCTTGTCTCAAAGATTTTGACACCCAAACTTAGAGAAAAAATCAAGGTCTGAATCGCAAGTTTCACCATCAAAGAGGCAAAAATCAGAATTTTCATATAAAAAGTGAAGAACTATCGCCCCAAATGGATTTTCAAAAGACTGCTTTTCTTCAAGTTTTAAAGATCAAGGTATATCTTAGGCCTACTTTCTTACAAACATCTCTTAGAGTTACATGTACAATTATTCTCTAAACCAGTGTTTTATAACTTAACCTCTTTTCACATGCTTTATAAATATAAACCATTTACATACATATTTCAAACACTCCTTCATAAATTCACATCCCTTTAAAAGTCTCACGCTCCTTTTATTATGCTCTCCCTTAGGTATACAGTAAGCCGTACTTATACAATAAGTCGTACTCTTTAATAGTAATTAAGCATAGTCCAAATAACTAATCCCTTAAAATTAGTCTAAGTCCTATGGAGCTACCTCGGGTAGATTTTAAGGGGTGCCTAACACCTTCACCTTAGAAGAACAAGAACCCTTACCCATAATCTCACCGGTTAGCAGACCAATAAAGAATGTGACTTAGTAATTAAATAGGTACCCTAGTATACCTTTAAATATTAGGCGGCGACTCTCTTTTATCAACAACAGAGAAACCACAAGTTGAATCTTATTTTGACTAGTGCAAAATAGGCTGCAACAATATGGCAACTCTGCTGGGGATTCACACTTAGGTTCTGACCTTAGCAGACTTAGACTAAATTTGCATATAGACTTATTTGCACATTGTTGTAATTGTAGATAAAATGCAATTACGTGCTTACCTACTTTGTGTGATCTCTATGCTTAGTGTCATGCTTATTGTTGCTACACTCTTGTATGTTACTGTTTTATATACACTGTCATCACATCTATTCCTATCGAGTCTTGGCTGTACACCATCACAAACAATGGCATGCAAGGGTTGTCTTTTACATCCCTCCGAACCTTCTTTTCAAAACTCTCTAGTTTCAGAGAATGGCTTTGTCAGGTCAACTAATGTAACTTTGCGCAGCCTTCAGTCCAACTCAAAGTAGGAGACAATATACTTTAGTAAAATAGGTCATACTACATAAACCATTGGTGAGTCGGTCCTTGGCACCAAAGCACAATTAGGAATACCACCCTAATGTCAACTGGTCACGCACTCAACGACATCACTTCTGTGGAAAGACAAACAAACCTGACAAGACACTTAAAGATCCGAAGCAAACACTTACCAAACATCTTTCTTTTACCCACCTCTAGTAAATGGAAATCAACCGAAACATCACTGAGATTAGCTTGATAATGGGAGAACCACATAAATTGAAACAGTGGTGGAAGGATATTCATCGGGAACACGGAGATGAGGTTCCGACGCACTTGGGGGCATTAACTGCTTTACTGAATATCTGAGCACACAGGGTGCTCACTCGCCTATTGATAGAATTTTGGGATCTAATTAAGGTGGTGTTCAAATTTGCCGACTGTGAGTTAGTACCAACATTGGATGAAGTCACGAGCTTCACGGAGCTTCCATTCAATGGAAAGAAGCCAATATTTCCAGTTACTATGCCCGGTTACAGGTTCTTGGATGTTTTAGGCCTGGCTAACAGTAGGAGTCTCAGAAGTATCGAGGATTGATAGGTGAGCCTCGACCAGATGTATGACAGATTTGGGCTCCATGAAAGCTACGAGTGGTATTCAGGGGAGTTTCAGTGTGACCAAGTGACGTGGGAGAGTCTGAGGCCTATCACTTTCTTAATGGCACTATTGGGACTATTGGTCTTCCCGCAGAGAAAGGGTCGGATCAATATCAAATTTTTACCTGTGGTTCTGGCGACCTTCCGTGGCAATCTTCAAGCTACTTTGGTGCCGATGATGTTAGCTGAGATGCTGAGGGATTTGTCCGCATGTGAACGCGGGTATAATTTCTTTAAAGGAAGTAACTTGCTACTCCAGATCAAGGCTACTGAACATTTCTTCCAGTGAGAAGCCACCATCGACTACTTTATAGTCGTCAACAACATGATCCACAACCACAACGAAAGAATGAGACATTGGATCTCCCCAAATGGGCAAGAGAAGGGAAACGCTAACCAATCTGAGTGGAGAATGGATCAACTGGAAGCTATCCTAGTTAGGTGGAAGAGCAATCTTGAGGACTCTAGAAATACTTCATTGAGCTGGACGGACTTGAAGGAATTCAGCAATATTCTCCCCTGCGGGTCCTCAGACAGTTCGGAATGATTCAAGATGTGCCTCTGTGGACAAGGACAACATTATACGAGGATGAGTACAATGGGCAGATTCCAATCCCCAGGATAAGAAGGCTCCAAGAAGAGTGGAACGACCTGGTCTCAATGCCTATGGGTCAAAACTCGTGGTGTACTCCTGAGTATTACGTCTGGATCAACGAGGAAGAAGAGCTAGCCCGGCCAAGCAGAGAGGGTATTGCCTGGTTAGAGGACTTAGTGGTTGCTTTGCAGATTTACAGTGAGATCCTGCCACATTACCTTGTGACCACTTCAATGCACCGTCAAGTGGTCCCAGGATCCATTGACCACATGTTGTCACCTGCTGAAGATGATGACCGGGTAGTTGAGTGCATCCAAATAGAGTATAGAAAAAAGCCAAAAGAAGATTCGGAGGAGGAGTCAGAGTTCAACGATGACGAGTAGGATTTTGAGGAAGACTTAGAGGAGGATCTAGAAGAGGAGCCAGAAGAAGAAGAGGATATGGGAAACAACTCAGGGGATGGTTATTAGAGTTGGTTGAGTTCCCTTTCTTTCCCACTCTGTACCTTTATCCCCATTTCTCTCTTTGCTTTCCAAAAGGGCAAGTTATCCAAGCTGATGCAGTTCTATGAAACAGTGATGTAATCCTTGTTCCCACTTGTATCAGTCCAAATTATCAATGAAAACAAATTTCTTCGGATCTAAATGTGTCAAGTCTAAATGTCTGTCAAACATCTGCGATTTAGGCCTACCTCCGGCAATGAGAGTTCCCTGCAAATTCTATGAAACACACTAGCTATAATGCACGAATTAATTGCTCTGTGTGATTTCCTGCTTATATAAGTGAAAAACCTGACTCTTATTCCTTTTTCTTTTCTTTCTTCCGATTCTTCTTTTGCTCTATTATTATCCCACAAAACAAAAAGAAAGTTGGTTTGTGTCGACCAAAACTAGCGGAACCACCATACAATCTAAGATCAAAGGTGTAAGGCCCCATAAAATTTTACAAAAAGAAAATATTGTTTCGTGGTGTCAAATTGATTTTACGTGTTGTGTATTTCCGTGTCATTATGTGGCTCGTACTTTTTGGGTTGAACAATGCACAGGAAAGTAAAGGAAGACTTTTGGTGGAAAAGCGCATTTATGCGGTCCATTATGCAACCGCATAATCACTCTGCGGGCCATATAATGGATGCAGAAGTGAGAAGGGGAGGGTAAGTTTGGAAGCAATTATGCGGTCGACTATGCGATCGCATAACTGTTCTGCGGTGCATTATGCGACAACAGAACAGTTATGCGGACCGCATAGTGACCGCATACACAGGTAGTTCTTTTGGCTGTTTTGTAACCAATTATGCGACCGATATGCGGTCCGCATATCGGTTATCCGATTGCATATGCGATCACAGACCTTGTTCCGGAGCTCCATTTTTGGGTTTTTAAAACTCGACCCTATTTCGTTAAGTACACTCTTTGGGCCATTTTTGAGCTATAATCTGACATTTTAGAGTGAGAGAGAGTGCCCTAGAGTTGAGAAGGTGTTCTTCAATTCTTGCCCAAGTTTTGGAAGATTAAGAAGGGAAACTCACTAGATCTTCATCCTAGAGGTAAGATTCTACACCCTAACCCCTAATTTTAAAATTATCTGAAAATGGGTAATTAGCAAGAAAATTGTTGGGCATGAGAGTTGTTTATTTTACATGCATATGATATCAAGGCGTGTAGGAAGATTGTTGAACTAAGCATGATAAATATTGGGTTGTGGGATGATGGAATTCTCCATAAAAGGACCTTGAAACCTTATGCACACCTAGTGTTTGATAAAATGCTCAAATGAGCTAGAACTATGATCATCTTCCTAATTTTGATTCAATTTATTATATTTCTACAATAGATTGAAGTTACTAAGAATTCTGAAACATTTAGAGTGTAAAGAAGCTCAAGAGACGTATGTTGTCTAAACTCTTCTCTTAGAATTGGATCCCATGATATTTATGTGAATTATGTAAGTCCCGAGTGGATCATTATAAAATTGGTTGTTCCAAGTAAGATTGGGTTGAAATATATATGTTCAACAAGTATTTCAAATGCTTTATTTATGTTGTGTTATCATTTGAGGATGTGTCAAAAATATGGGCTGGGCATTATAAATGTTCGACTTCAAGTTAAATTCAAACAAAGGCTATTATGCCAAATTTTGTGAAATATCTCTATGTGCCTTAGACTCTTAATTGCTCACATGTGTACTACATGCCTTGATTTGAATTGTTGTTGTTGTTGTTGATGATGTTGATGTTAGAAAGTGAAAAGGTGAGCATGAAATACTAAATATGGCCAACGTGCCAAGAATGATCTTATAATAATGGCCATTAGTGCCAATGAAATGAAAAGATGTGAAAGTAATATGAAATGTGATGATTGATATAAAAAGGTTGATGTATCGAATAAGACAGCCTAGCCGGTCGGGTCGTGATCGGACACCATGCCGCATACATGGTGGTGATTGTGCTGGAAATTGTAATTTAAATTGTGATTGTGGTCAATGTCCCTAATGGATAGCCTAGCCGATGGGGTGGTGATCGGACTCCGTGTTAAAGACGGTGGTATTGATATTGAGAGTAATTGTGGTTGATGTCTCTAATGAGATAACCTAGCCGATCGGGTCGTGATCGGACTCCGTACTGAGATTACGGTGGTACTGGTATTATGAATAATGGTATTATGGACATTGGTATATTGATACTAAAAATTTCACAATGCGAGATATGGAAATTTATTTGAACATTGTCTTGATCCTAAATTAAGGTTTGATGTTGATTAAGATCTTTCATTGATATTATGATAATCTTGTTTGTATTATTTGTCATTCTATTGAGAGGGTGTTTAGTTATACATACTAATGCTATTCAACGGTACTAACATCCCTTTTGCCGGGGGCGCTGCATCTTTAAATGGATGCAGGTGGTTACACAGCAGGAGATATTGATCAGTGATAGAAGTACACCTTCTTCCCAGCTGATTTGGTAGGCCCCACTTCATACTGGGGTCATAAATATTTTGTACGTTGTGTATTATGTTTGAGGTATAGCCGGGGCCTTATTGCCGGCATTATCATTGTACTCTTTCTTATCTATAGAGACTCCGTTGACATAGTGTGGGTTGTGTATTGGTGCTGGGAAAGACAAACTCGTTATGTTGTATTTGAATTACTATTTCCATTTCAGATTATGAAAAATTTGTGGAACGGAGACTTTAAAAAAATGAAGTAACTATTGGTAATGAATTGGTATTATAGACATGATCATGTTTGTGTCTAATTAATGAAGTTAAGTATTATCTTTATTCATGGATGAGTTTGGGTAGAATGAAATCTAACAAGCTTGCTTAGTCGGGTTCACTCGGTTGAGCGCTGGTCACGCTCCTCGGTTTTGAGGCGTGACAAAAGGGAAAGATGTCAGCCGCAGAAAATCTAACTGAACATGCTCTGGTCATAGCCGACAGACCGGGACGATCAGGGGAAAAAGACGACACCAGAAATGATGAACATGTGGCCAGGATGGCCCAGGAAATAGAATCTCTAAGGGAGGAGGTACATCATATCAGGGAACTCGCGCACCTGGCCGTGGCAACACTTCCTCAACCACCTCGATTCCCTTCTTTGGATTCACTCCCTGATCACTTTCCTTCCACATCACGCCAAAAGAACAATACCCCAACTTCAGCTCCTACCACTCAAGTCATCCCTTCATTAACCCCCGCAAACCCACTAAATCCCCCTATCCACACTCCCTACGTACCACTGTACGTTCAGACACCACAAAATCTGCCTATTACTATCAATGCAACTCATACCCCTCCTCGCGACGGAGTCACTTTTACCATTAACCAGCACATACATGAGGCACATGCCGCCGCCCATGAGCGGTACGTTCCCCCTGTATATTCCATTTCTGAACCTACCTTTACAGCATCTGTCACGGTTAGGGTTCCTTATGAGATTGACCAATATGCCGAGATGGAAAGAGAAGTCAGGCGTAAGGAAGAAGAGTCAGTATCTGAGCAGTTGCAAATTTTGAGAAAGCAAATGAAAAGCCTTCAAGTTGCCCGAGGAAGAGAAAGTTTGGACTACGAGGATCTGTGTATTAATCCGGATGTGGATATGCCAGCAGTGTATAAACCCCCAAAGTTTTATATCTTCAATGAGATGGGTGATCCTCAAGCACATTTGAGGGCATATTGTAACAAGTTAGTCGTAGTGGGGAAGAATGAGAAACTAAGGATGAAGTTATTTATAAGAAGTTTGACGGGAGAAGCACTCACCTGGTATACGCGACAGGATCCGCAAAATTAGAGAACTTGGCAAGATATGGCGGAGGACTTCATGAATCGTTTTCGATTCAATACAGAGATCACTCTCGATCGGTTCGCACTGGTGAACCTACAGAAAAACCCATTAGAGTCATTCCAAGAATATGCACATCGGTGGAGGTCAGAGGCCGCCACAGCGCAATCTCTATTGGACGACAATGAATTAACCAAGTATTTCATCAGAGCCTAGGAAGGGATATACTTTGAAAATATAACGGGAATAATGGGACAGAAATTCCCCGAGCTGGTCAAGATGGGAGATTTCTTAGAAGAGGGTATAAAATCTAGTAAAGTACAATCCATGGCAGCACTGCAAGTGGCCGGCAAAGCCATCCAATCAGGGTCAATCGGTAGTGGAAAGAAGAAGAAAGAGGATGTCTCAGCAGTCGTCCCTTACTATCAATCCAACCCACATCACGGAAACACTTCCTACTCCCCAAACAACCATTCACCACCACCCACTTACGCTCCAGCCTATAACACCCAGCCATATTACCACCCTCAACCATAATACAACCCTCCTAGAGCCAACAACAACCAAAATCCGCAACGACCATCTGATCTTGATCAAACCACTACTCACCAAAACCGACCTGCTTATCACCATGCCCTTGTCCAAACTTTGAAGAGAAGGGTCCTAGAAATTATACCCTGATTGCTGAGCCTCTGGCCCAATTGTTCTGGAGATTGAAAAGAGCAGGATTGATACACCTAGTAGAAGCAAGGGTTCCTGAACATCCCTCCAAGTATTTTCACGCAACTAAAAGATGTGTGTACCATTCAAATGTACCTGGGCATGATACTGAAGATTGTTTTAAGCTAAAAAATGAGATTGAAACCCTGATCAAGAGCGTAGCCATTCAGTGCACTCTAGCACCGCCCAATGTGAATAGCAATCTGCTGCCAAATCACTGAACCAGGGAGCTAACATGATCATATTGGATGAAGAGTATGACCTAAAGGACACAATCATCACTATAGGAAATGTAGAAGCCACCAGGATCCCTTCTCAAATGGCTCCAATGATTACAGTACACTTGAGGCCTACAGTGACGGTTCAGACTTATCTGCAACAACCTGCGGTTGCTACAAGAGACGAAGAAAGTCAGGAATACAAAACCGTCCCATAGACGTACCAACAAAAGAGAAAGGCCAAAATGACAGACTCTGCCACAACCCATGGTATGACTAGGTATGGGAGATTCTACACTCCTGAAGATGTCAATCGAGGAAACCCGGGGGGAGAGAAAATTCAAATAAGGAACATAATGAACCCAGAAGCCGCCGAGTTTTGGAACAAAATATCAATGAAAGAGTATTCTGTGGAGGAGAAGCTGAAGAAAACTCCAGCACATATATCAATCATGGATCTCTTAATGAGTTCCGACAGTCATAAAGATGCCCTATTGAAAGTATTAAGTGGGGTAAATGTACCAAGTAACACCATTAGTGAGGCGCTGGCCGCAACAATTGGGAAAATGCGCGAAGCAAACATGATCACTTTCAGAAGAGATGAACTTCTTGTCGAAGGCGCAAGTCATAACAAGGCTCTTCATATCACTGTCAAATATGGGGACAAAGTGGTGTCCCGAGTGTTGGTCGATGGAGTTAGGAATTCATTTGAGGGAAGTCAAGGAAAGCCATGTGAGGGTGAGGGCCTTTGAGTTTTTGTATAAGGATGTTATTGGAGAAATTTATTTGGCCTTGCAGATCGGGCCGATCAATTTTGCCATATTGTTTCAAGTAATGGACATCTCCTCTTCCTACAACTTGCTACCGGGAAGGCCCTGGATACATATGGCAAGGGTCGTCCCATACACTTTACACCAATGCATGAAATTTGAGTGGGGATGTCAGGATATCGTTGTTCATGGAGAATGGGGTCACTCCGCTTATTTGGAGTATATTGTTCCGTTCATTGAAGGGCTAGACGAAGTTGCTTTTCATGCGGTGGAAATCATGCAGACCGCCGAAATGGAAAAGACTGAACAAAACTTGGGAATGCAATCGTCGTATAGATCCAAGATGGCTATGAGAGAAATGATGAAATATGGATACATGCCAGTAATAGGGCTGGGATCCAGGTCGAACGGAATCATAAAGCCAATTGAACAGAATGGGCATAAAGGAATGGTCGGCATAGGATATCAGCCTCTAGAAGGGAAAACTCCTATCGTTAGCTCCGAGAAAAAGGTTTTTGTGCCAGATCATGTTTCAAGTCCGAGTCAAAGTTCAGTACCAAAAGATGACATCATCGAAGGAATGGCAAAGATGTTCATGAATATGATTGAAGAATTTCATGAAGGGACTGACATCAAGACACTGACTATCAGGGATGCCGAACCAGGGGAAGTGCTGCGGCATTGGACCGCTAGTCCATCTTTGGTTCGCCGGGAGGCTTGGTTGTATGGAACTGTAAAAGTTTTCTTTTGAAAAGCACACGGTCAATTGAGGTATGTACCATGTCTGTACCTTTTTGTTATTTGCCTCTTTTGAACGCTTAAGGCGTTCCTCTTTTGATGAAATAAAAGAATAATTTTCAAATATTGCAACCTTATTTACCTCTTTAATTATACTTAGTTTTTCTTTTCAGTAATCAAAATGCTAAAAACCAGCATTCCATGATTATGACATGTTACAATACCGTTGAGCCCAATTACCCGGATTACGAAGAGTATAATGAGAGCATGATGCCAAATAATCTCCCGTAGGAGTTTGAGAAGTTGGAAAGTCAGAAAAATCCTAACCTCCAAGAGACAGAAGTGGTCAATCTTGGAAGCGAAGAAGATTTAAAGGAAACCAGAATTAGCATTCACCTAGAAGGCTAGCAGAAGGAAAAGCTAGTATAGCTCCTCCGATAGTACATCAATGTGTTCGTATGGTCGTATGATGACATGCCAGGATTAAGTACTGACATTGTCTCGCATAGACTGCCCACCAATCCTACTAGACCACCAGTCAAGAAGAAACCCAGAAAATTCATACCCGATTTAAGTCTGAGGATAAAGGAAGAAGTGACCAAACAGATAGAAGCAAATGTAGTAAGGGTCACCAACTATCCAAGCTGGTTGGCAAATATCGTCCCAATACCCAAGAAAGACGGGAAGATCATAAAATGTGTGGACTATCGAGATCTCAACAAATCCATCCCAATGATTTCCCTCTGCCAAATATCCATATCCTCATCGACAACTGTGCGAAGCATGAATTGCAGTCATTTGTGGATTGTTTCGCTCGATATCACCAAATCTTGATGCACGAGGAAAATGCAGAGAAGATAGACTTCACCACACCTTGGGGAGTTTACTGTTATAGAGTCATGCCATTCGGTTTCATGAACGTTGGTGCCACCTACATGAGGGCCATGATGACCCTTTTTCATGACATGATTCATAAGGAGATTGAAGTGTATGTGGATGATGTCATCATAAAGTCTCGGAAGATTTCAGGGCACTTGGATGATTTGAGGAAATTTTCGAACGCCTATGAAGGTATAGTTTGAAGTTGAACCCGGCAAAGTGTGCATTAGGAGTCCCCACTAGAAAGCTGTTGGGCTTCATTGTAAGCAGGAATGGAATAGAACTGAACCCATAAAAAATCAAGGTCATTCAGGAATTACCACCACCGAAGAGCAAGAAAGATGTCATGAGTTTCCTGGGCAGATTGAATTACATCAGCCGCTTCATAGCCCAGTCCACGGTAATCTACGAACCCATTTTCAAGTTGCTAAAGAACAATGCAACCACAAAATGGACAGAAGAGTGCCAAAAAGTCTTCAACAGAATCAATGAGTATCTATCAAATCCACCAGTGATGGTTCCCCCCGAACAAGGGAAGCCATTATTACTATATTTGTTAGTCTTGGACAACGCCTTCGGTTGTGTGTTAGGGCAGCATGACGAAACTGGGAGAAAAGAGCAGGCCATCTACTACTTAAGAAAGAAGTTCATGTCGTGCAAGGCCAAGTATACTTTGATAGAACGCTGTTGTGCTCTGACTTGGATTGCCCAGAAACTAAGGCATTATATGTCAGTATACACTACACATCTGATATCTCGGCTCAACCCGCTCAAGTACATATTTGAGAAGCCAATGCCTATCGGAAAGCTAGCTAAAATGAAAATTTTCCTCACTCAATTTGATAGTGTGTACATAACTCAAATGGCTATCAAAGGACAAGCTTTAGCTGACCACCTCGAAGAGAATCTGGTGGACGGGGATTACGAGCCACTTACTACGTATTTTCCTGATGAAGAAGTGTTATTTGCTGGAGAAGATATTGCAGAATCATACCCTGGATGGAGAATATTTTTCGATGGAGCAACAAACTTCAAAGTAGTCGGAATTGGGGAAGTCCTGATTTTAGAATCCGGACAACATTATCCGGCATCAACAAAGATAAGATTCCTTTGCACCAATAATATGATTGAATACGAAGCACGCATCCTTGGGATCAGAATGGCAGTCGACATGAATGTCAAAGAACTTTTGGTCATAGGGATTCCGATCTATTGATACACCAAGTCCAAGTGGAATGGTCCACCAAGAATGTCAAGATACTTCTATACTTGCACTGCGTGAAGGAGCTATGCAAGAAGTTCAGAAAGATTGAGTTCAAGCACATCCCCAGGATTCAGAATGAGTTTGTTGACGCCCTTGCAACCCTATCATCTATGATACAGCATCCAGACAAGAACTACATTGACCCTATCGAGGTAGAGATCAGGGATCAACATGCCTACTTCTTCCATGTAGATGAAGAACTAGACGGTAAACCATGGTATCACGACATCAAGAAATTCCTTACAACTAGAGAATACCTGGAGAATGCTATTAATGGTCAAAACCGAGCCCTCAGGAGGTTGGCAAACCACCTTTTCCTCAATGGGTAAGCCCTGTACAGGAGGACCCCGGACTTAGGTTTGTTGAGATGTGTAGACACTATCGAGGAAACCATATTATTGGAGAAAATACATGCAGAAACATGCGGACCCCATATAAATGGGTTCACATTAGCCAAGAAGATCTTAAGAGCTGGATACTTTTGGATGACTATGGAAAGCGACAGTATCTGCTACGTGCATAAGTGTCACCAATGCCAAATTCACGGGGATTTCATCTGGGTTCTGCCAAATGAGTTAAACGTAATGGGTTCACCTTGGTTGTTCGCCGTTTGGGGCATGGATGTGATTGGACCTATAGAGCGCGCAGCACCAAATGGACACCGTTTCATCTTAGTAGCTATCGACTATTTCACCAAATAGGTCGAGGCATCTACTTACGAGGCCTTCACAAAGAAGGTAGTGGCAGATTTCATTTGAAACAACATCGTCTGTAGATTTGGGATACCAAAGTCTATCATCACTGACAATGCCGCTAATCTCAACAGTGACCTCATAAGATAAATCTACGAGAAGTTCAGAATCATCCACCGCAATTTCACAGCCTACAGACCACAAATGAATGGGGCAGATGAGGCAGCCAACAAGAATATCAAGAGAATTATGCGGAAGATAGTGGACAATTACCGAAAATGGCACGAGAAACTACCTTTCGCTTTACTGGTTTATTGGACCACCATGAGAACATCCATTGGGGCAATGACGTATATGTTATTATACGGCACTGAAGCTGTGATACTTGCGAAGGTCGAAATACCATCTTTAAGAGTCATTAAAGAAGCAAAATTGGACGATGCTAAGTGGATATGGGTCAGATAAGAGAAACTCATGCTCGTTGACGTGAAAAGAATGGATGTAGTATGTCATGGTCAACTATATCAGAACAGGATGGCCAGTGCATTTAACAAGAGAGTGAAGACTTGCTAGTTCGCAATGGGGCAGTTGGTCTTGAAGAAAATCTTTCCCCACCAAGAGGAAGCTAAAGGAAAGTTCGCACCAAACTGAAAAGGTCCTTACGTGGTTCACCGAGCAATGTCAGGTGGAGCTCTAATCTTGGCAGAAATGGATGGAAGAATCAACACAAATCCTATCAACCCAGACGCAATCAAGAGATACTATGTCTGAAGACAAATAGAGTTAGGTTTTTGCTGTAACAGAACTATGTTAAACCTGACTTCCCAGGGAGGGATATGAAGGAAACCTACATAGGGTTCGGTTTCTCTCCCCTTCTTTTTTAATAGAAAAACCAAATATCACTTTTGTATGTTGTTCAGGAACTACGCCGACTTGATTTCCTCAAAATTTTCAAATCATTCAAGCCAAGCAGCAAAATTCAAGCTATCATAAGTGCCCAATCATCCGTCTCGCCATATCGTCATAATACGATACTGGGGCAGTTCCTGCCGGTGCTGCTTCCTGAAAATCTTCACTCCTGAATTACATGAGGCATGTTCCTCGTTAAGCCGAGGTATGTAAGGAATTCAAAGCCAGAATTCGACCCCAATATCTCCAAAATTCTTCCCAAATTCTTCCTTAACACAATCCTGTAATTGATAATCTTTCATGCCACTCCTGCAATACATGCCTAAAGTCGAGACAAAATTGGCTTTGGTTCAATTTCTTTGCCCGAAAACTATTACATCGTCTCTGGTCAAAGAGGAGCAGTTGTTGATGGCCAATTTTGACCCTCTTTTTAAAATTAAATTATTTATACTTAATAATTTACAATAAATATTTTAAAAGTATTTTCTAGTAATAAATATTAAAATAACTTTTATATACATTGCATAGGTTCTATAATTAATTTAATGAATTACTCTTTAATTTCTAGTTAATTAGGCTACTATGTTAAAAATTCGAAATTAGTATTACAATTTAGAAAATAGGATATTCTTATAAATAATTAACTAAAATAAATAGAAGTATATATAATAATTATAATACCATATTTTATTAGAAAAGGGGATTAAAAGACAAAAGGGCTACAATTGTAATTCTGAATTAAACGTAAAATGGCCATTTTTTAAATTATTTTTGGCCCAAACATGCAAGCTCAGTCCGAAATATACCCAGTCCAAACACCCGCCTCACCACTATGGCAATCCTTTCCATCTCCTTTGCACCAATCACTGCGTGCAACGTTACCCTCTCTCACCACACACAAAACAAACACACTTACATCTGAGTCGTTGGTCCATCTGATCAACGACTCACATTTAATCTTCAATTTTCTTTTGATTTTAAACACTCGCCCCCAGAGATCACATCCCCACCGTCCACAATCTCCTAATCTAACAGACATTGAAAATCTGCCCCAAAATCTTTAATGACCAACTTATCAGGACCGTTGATCTCAAAAATCCACGGCCTAGATTCTATCCCTCAGCTTTAACCCTAGAGACGGACTCCCCCAATTACCCAAACCCTAATCATTTCTCACCTTACTCAGCCGCCCTCATTTCCCTAAACTCTCTCTTTTCTCTCATCCGTCTCTAGCCCATCAATCCCAAATGCGTGCATAATTTGTGCAAGGTCACACAAATCAAACCCCAAATGCTCAATCTGCCTCCCTATTCGTGAATCCCGCTGCTATTTTCCTCTTTCAATCACTGGAATTGAAATGCCCAGTTCTGAAACCCTAAGCTCAAAACACCATTAATCTGATTTATTCCTTGTTCTTTCAAATCAAACATACAGAACACTCATCTTGTCTCTGGGCTATGAAGCATGTTGTTTTCTTTCTGTTTCACCGATGAAATTTCAAAAGCCCCAATTATGAAATCACAGACCAAAATGTGAAACTTCAAATCTCCAAATTTCCTTCTTGTTCTGTTAAATCGAAGCATGCATGGGCACGTTTCAGAGCCTTATCATGATTATTCAAAGTCCAGAGGTCAAATGCAATAACCTCTGGACATTGGAGCTTTGACCAGTGTTTTTCTATCAACGGTTAGCTTTCTTCACTCAGGTAACCTATTCACCATTTTTCCCCTCTGTCTATCAGATTTTTTGCTCGATTTTGTTATCATCATCAATCTTCATCACTTTCCACTCAAAATTTTGAATTTGATTGAAAACCTAGAGACTTAAGGCACTATAAAAAGGGCCTTTAATGCTCTCACCTAACAATATCTACACAACCTCCTAACATTGAAAAGAATACACCAAGAACAATTATCAAAAAGCAAAAATCAGTATAGTAGTGATTAGAACTCCTTCGCCTAAGGCTAAGTTCTTACTCGAACTCTGATTTTGTTTTGAGGTACTCATTTGGTCGAAGTCTTCTGAATTCTTGGATCCTAAATGGCAAAACAAGCTCTTGTTTGGTCTACTGCCCTCGAAAAGGTCATATTACCTCTAACTCTTCTCTTTTGATCATCTTATTAGACTATTATGAATATGCTCATTTTCTTCTGTTAATTGTAATCGTTTGAGATGATATCATTAATATACAAAATGTTATCTCCATGTTCATGATAAGGTGCTATTGGTTTGTGTTCTTTTGTCATGCTTATGAATATCCTCAAATTAATATCGGTTAGCCTGTTATACAATTATAACAACTCTCATTTCTGAATCCTAGTAGTCTGTATGATTACGTTCCTTTAATATGCCTTAATGACTTTCATGCTTGTCTAAACTTCAGAGTTTTCTTTCAATAGTCCTATTGTGAACTTTATTGTGATCCTTATCTCTATACACCGCTTTCCAGCATTCTTGTGGTTGAGATTATTGTTTGATAATCCTAATTAGGAAAAAACTTGAAAGTTTACAGTTTAATCTCTCACTACTTGACTGAAGTATAAAAGGTCTAAGTGTTTTTTAAATGGTCTCCCTCTCTATCAATTCCCGTTAATTCTGGGAATAGCTTCTGAGTTATCATTGTGACAATCTTGTGTTCATGTCTAACTGATGGTTATACCTATATGAAACAATGTTGTTAGGATGAATTCTTATGAACTTCAGTGATCCTTTTGCCTATATTCTGTTGTTATCAAGTTGTCTTTCATGGAACAAACATAGTTATGATTGTCTTCAAGCTTGACAAAACTGTCATAAAGCCTTAAGTTACCTGTTTAAGTCAAAACCTGTCTAGTATATCACTTTCTTGTCTTTAATATGTTTTATGCCACTGTTGACTTTATGAAGCTTACATTCAGTTATTATTAAGTGATATTCCATAAAAGTAAGACCTAATCATTTTTGTTATAGTCAAAAGTGATAATTTTTAAGCTGAGTGTGATTACTTCATGTCCAGATACTAATTTAAGATATACACCTGAGCCACATACCGCCAAGATGTATCGCATTTGAGGCAGCATTATTGGTGGAGAGGAATGAGGAAATATATAGTGGGGTATGTGGCTCGGTGTTTGAACTGCCAGCAGGTGAAGTACTAGCATCAGAGGTTTGGCGGTTTACTTCAGAGACTTGAGATTCCTGACTTGAAGTGGGGGCGTATTACCATGGATTTCGTTGTTGGGTTCCCACACACTTTGAAGACATTAGACACATTATTGGTCATTGTGGATAGGTTGACCAAGTCGGCACATTTTATTCCGATGGAGGCTACTTATTCTTCAGAGTAGCTGGCTCATATCTATATCCGGGGGATTGTTAGTCTTCACGGCATGCCAGTGTTTATTATCACCGATCAAGGCACATATTTCACCTGGCATTTCTAGAGAGTTGTGCAGCGGGAGTTACGTACGCGAGTTGGGTTGAGTATATCATTTCACCCCCAGACGCACGGTAGTCCGAGCGCACCATTCAAATTTTGGAGGGCATGCTACACGGCTGTGTTATGGATTTCGAGGGTTCTTGGGATCAGTTCTCATCACTTGCGGAATTTTCCTGCAACAACAACTACCAATCGAGTATTCAAATGGCTCCTTATGAGGCCTTATATGGGAGGCGATTTCTCTAGTTGGTTGGTTTGAGATGGGAGAGGCAAGGTTATAGGGTATTGATTTGGTTCGGGATGTCTTGGATAAAGTCAAGTTGATTCAAGATCGGCTTCGTACAGCCCAGTGTAGGTAGAAGAGTTACGCTGATCGGAGGGCTCGTAATGTAGCATTCATGGTGGGAGAGAGGGTTTTGCTTCGGGTTTGACCCATGAAGGGTGTGATGAGGTTCCTGAAGAAGGGCAAGTTGAGCCCTAGGTTTATCTGTCCCTTTGAGATCCTTGAGAGTGTTGTTGAGGTGGCCTACAAACTTGCATTGCCACCCAGCTTATCAGCAGTTCACCCGGTGTTCTATGTTTCCATGCTCTGGAAGTATCACGGCAATCCGTCCCATGTATTAGATTTTAGCTCTATCCAATCGGACAAGGATTTGACTTATGAGGAAGAGTTGATGGCTATTCTAGACCGTTAGGTCCGAAAGTTGAGGTTTAAGAGTTATCCCTCCGTTAAAGTGCAGTGGAGAGGTCAGACGATCGAGGCAGCTATGCGGGAGTCCGAGTCCAATATGCAGAGTAGATACCTTTACCTTTTCACCAGTCCACGTATATTTCTAACTCCGTTCGAGGACGGACGTTTCTTTTAGAGGTGGAGAATGTGACGATCCGGTAGCTCATTTTGAGTACTAGCTCTTATTTATGTGTTCCGAGACCTCTATTAGCTCCATTTAACGTTTCTCGACTTGCATGTGTAGTCCGTGTCTTTTTCCGAAAAGATTTACTGTGAAAATTTGAAGAAAATATGATTTTTGGCTTTAAAACAACTTGAGTTGACTACGGTCAAAATTTTGTGTAAATGACCCCAAATCGGTATTTTGACGATACGGGTGGGTCTGTATCGTGATTTTGGACTTGGGTGTATGCTCAGAATTGAATTCGGAAGTCCCTAACTTGATTTGACTTGATTTGCCGAAAGCTAGTAATTTAAAAGTTTGGGAATTTCCTAGGTTTGACCGTAGGTTAACTTTGTGGTTATGGGGTTCGAATTTTGTTCCGGGACTTTGTATAGGTCCATTTGCTATTTGAAACTTGTCTGCAAAATTTGGTGCAAAACAGAGTTGGTTTGATAAGATTCGGATGCTCGGTTGTGATTTTTGAAGTTCTTGAGTTTCTTTGAAAATGTTATGCATTTTGATGTCTGATTCTTACTTCTAGGTGTTATTTTGCTGTTTTGATCATGCGAGCGAGTTCGTATTATTTTATTACACTTGTATGCATGTTTTGTTTGAAGCCCGAGGGGCTTTGGTGAGTTTCGGATAGGCTACGGACAATTTTGGACTTAGAAAGTTGCTGATTTCAACTGTTTCTGGTGTCTGGTATGATGTGCTTCGCGATCACAAAGCTACTCTCCCGATTGCAAAGGGGAAACTTGGGCTGGGCAGAATTGTTCTTCGCTAACGCAAGGAGTTGGTGGCGAACGCGAAGTAGTGGGGGGTTTATCCTTCGCGAGCGCGACCTTCCTTGCGCGAACGCGATGGGTTGTGGGATCTAGGGAGGGGAGCCATGAGTTACTCTTCGTGAATGCGGTCCTTGGCACGGGAATGCGAAAGCAGGGGAGAGCAAGCCTACGCGTATGCAAATGGTAGCTCACGAACGCGAAGGCCTTTTGGCTGATGTGCTTTGCGATTACGTCAGGTGATTCGCGAACGCGAAGAACACCTGGATCCCGGTGATTTATACATTCCAAAGTCGGGATTTTCTTCACTTTTCACCATTTTATTGAGCTCGGTCTTGAGGTGATTTTGAAGAGGTTTTTCATCCCAACTTCATTGGTCATTAGATATTAACTTATTTCAATATATTTCCGTAAACACGCATTGATTGTAACCTTTAATCTATGATTCTTCATAGTAGAAATTAGAGATTTAGGTAGAAATTGGGGATTTTGAGAAATCGAGATTTAGACCTCAATTTGAGGTCAGATTTCGAAACTAATTACATAACCGGGCTCGGGAGTGAATGAGTAATTGGATTTTTGTCCGAATTTTCAGATTTTGACCAAGTGGGCCCGGGGTTGACTTTTGTTGACGTTTTCCAAAATTACTAAAGATTGCATCTTTTTCACTCGTGTGTAGTTTCTAAAGCCTATTATGAATTATTTGAACTATATTTGGCTAGATTTGATGTCACGGCCCGACCTTGGGGAGCGCGACCGCCGCTCCCAGTCAAGCAAGCCTACTAGATGCCTTCTACCCGACCTTACCCATGAATAAAGTGAAAATGCATACCATTCGTTAGACAATGAGAGGATTTCACAAACAACACCAATTTTATTACCATTAGTTACTTCATTTACAATTACCAAAATACATTAAACATACATAGTTTTAGAAGTGGAAACATGTGTTACAAGTATAACATTTCAACTTTCACTTACCCAAATCAAAATATAACCCACACTATGTCTACGGAGCCTCTAATGGATACAAAAGAGTAATATGATGGTGCCGGAAACAAGGCTCCAGCTATACCTCAAAACATTACACATAAGGAACAAAAGATAGAAGACCCCGATAGGAAGTGGGGCCTACCAAGTTAGCTGGGAAGAGGGTGTACCACTATCACTGTTGCCTATTGTAGAACTACATGCATCTATTAAATATGCAGCGCCCCAGACAAAAGGCTAGTTAGTACATATGGAATAGTACTAGTATGTAAGACTAAACACCCTCTCAATTAATCAAGTAACAGTACAAGGACAAAGAAACATGGAATCAATGAGAGCCTCAAACAATATTAAAGTGTCAAGTTAAGAGAAAGATAGATTTTCAAGTAAATATCTATATTTTTAAGTTGGGAGATCTTTAATACCGATATACTACCGTGCTTTTAGCACGGAGTCCGATCTCGCCCCATCGTCTAAGCCGTCTCACCCAAGACATCCAATCACAACAC
This sequence comes from Nicotiana tabacum, assembly GCF_000715075.1. Taxonomy (NCBI): domain Eukaryota; kingdom Viridiplantae; phylum Streptophyta; class Magnoliopsida; order Solanales; family Solanaceae; genus Nicotiana; species Nicotiana tabacum. Next base: position 51,188,840 of record NC_134088.1, read on the forward strand.
TACCATGTGCGTGGCATAGCGTCCGATCTCGGCCCGATCGGCTAATCCGTCTCACCACAATGTCGTGTGGGTCGACATCACATTCTACTAGCTATCATCTCATCCCAATTAAGGGGAATAATATCAACACGTCAATCTCTTCCCAATTAAGGGGAATAATCTTAACACATCAGTATGGGGATTTACACCTCAATCACTCCTACACCGGCACGTGTAGTTTCGGAGTTAGGTTGTTTCAACCTACCCTTCCTCGGTGACTAATGATGCTCCCAAAACATTTATTACACAAAGAATTTACAGTTCAATTCATGGTCTAACACACGTCCTCTTTATTTCATTGGCACTATTGGCCACAAGTGAAATTCTCATTCTTATCACGATGGCCACATTTTATATTTCATATTCACTTCCTTCACTTTCAAGCAACATCATAGGTTATCAACAGTAAGAGCATTTGAAATCAAAAGGACATCACCAGACAGTTAACTATTCCTTACACATCTCAACAAAATAGTGTAGTAGAAAGAATGAATAGAACACTATTGGACATGATAAGGTCCATGACAGCGCATGCAAATTTACCTATTTCCTTTTGGGGAGATGAGTTATTGACTGCAGCCTACATATTGAACAAAGTGCCTTCTAAATTAGTTTCTTCCACTCCTTATGAGCTTTGACTGGTCAGAAACCAAACTTAAATGATTTACAACCTTGGGGTTGTGCTGTATATGTAAAAGATTCTTCTAGCAAATTTGGTAAATTAGGTCCAAAAGGCAAAAAATATATCTTTGTAATATATTCTGAACACTCCAAAGGGTATGTGTCCATTGGTGAATTAGAGGATGAAAGTGTTGAATTAGAGGATGAAAGTGTTATTGAGATTGAATCACGAGATGTCACATTTCTGGAAAATAATTTTTCAAAGAAGGGCGGGGTAAAGAATGGAGAGCCACTTTATGAAATATTGAACTCATATAGTCAGCAAGTGTCTTTTGACAAGGTTGATAATTAAATTAATCAAGATCTTGTTCTTGATCTGAGTGTGTGATTGAATCTTTATCGAGCCCTGAAAAGATGAGTGGATGAAAACAGTTAAAGAAAAATTAGAGTCTATGAAAACCAACAAAGTCTGGATCTAGTTGACTTCCGCCTGGGCGTAGAGCAATTGGGAACAAATGGGTTCTCAAAGTTAAACGCAAAGCGTATGGGTCAATAGAAAGATATAAGGCACAATTGGTGGAAAAAAGCTTTAATCAAGGAGTTGGAATACATTATGAAGAAACATATTCACCAGTTGTGAAATTTATCTTAATTCGCTTACTTTTGGCTATTGTTGCACGTTTGGATTTGGAATTACACCAAATGGATGTGAAGACAACTTTTATAAATAGAGAACTAAACGAGAAAATCTACATGGAACAACCTGTAGGTTTCATCGTTAAAGGCCAAGAAAAGAAGGTCTGTAAATTGAAAAGATCTATTTATAGCCTGAAGCAATCTTCAAGGCAATGGTATTTGAGATTTCACAATGAGGTGATCTCGTATGATTTCACCATGATCAATGAAGACCATTGCATTTATGTGAAGAATTCCATTGGGATGTTTGTAATTCTTTCTCTTTACATGGATGATAGTTTTGGCTGGAAATAATTTGGAGTATTTGAAAACTATCAAGTTATGACTTTCAAAGTCATTTGACATGAAAAATATGGGTGAGGCAGACTATATTCTTGGAGTTAAGATCCAAAGAGACCGTTCTAAAAAGTTCAAAATTTAATCTCTCACTACTTGACTAAAGTATAAAAGGTCTAAGTGTTTTTAAATGGTCTCCCTCTTTATCAATTCTTGTTAATTCTGGGAATAGCTTCTGAGTTGTCATTGTGATATCTTGTGTTCATGTCTAACTGATGGTTATAACTATATGAAACAATGTTGTTAGGATGAATTCTAATGAACATCAGTGACCCTTTTGCCTATATTCTGTTGTTATCAAATTGTCTTTCATGGAACAAACATAGTTATGATTGTCTTCAAGCTTGACAAAACTGTCATAAAGCCTTAAGTTACCTGTTTAAGTCAAAACCTGTCTAGTATATCACTTTCTTGTCCTTAATATGTTTTATGCCATTGTTGACTTTATGAAGCTAACATTCAGTTATTATTAAGTTATATTCCATAAAAGTAGGACCTAATCATTTTTGTTATAGTCAAAAGTGAAAGTGGCTCGGTGTTTGAACTGCCAGCAGGTAAAGTACTAGCATCAGAGGCTTGGTGGTTTACTTCAGAGATTTGAGATTCCTGACTTGAAGTGGGGGCGTATTACCATGGATTTCGTTGTTGGGCTCCCACAGACTTTGAAGACATTAGACACATTATTGGTCATTGTGGATAGGTTGACCAAGTCGGCACATTTCATTCCGGTTGAGGCTACTTATTCTTCAGAGTAGGTGGCTCATATCTATATCCGGGGGATTGTTCGTCTTCACGGCATGCCAGTGTCTATTATCTCCGATCAAGGCACATATTTCACCTGACATTTCTGGAGAGTTGTGCAGCGGGAGTTAGGTACGCGAGTTGGGTTGAGTACATCATTTCACCCCCATACGGACGGGTAGTCCGAGCGCACCATTCAAATTTTGGAGGGCATACTACACGGTTGTGTTATGGATTTCGAGGGTTCTTGGGATCGTTCTTATCACTTGCGGAGTTTTCCTACAACAACAACTACCAATCAAATATTCAAATGGCTCCTTATGAGGCCTTATATGGGAGACGGTTTCTCTAGTTGGTTGGTTTGAGATGGGAGAGGCAAGGTTGTTGGGTATTGATTTGCTTCGGGATGTCTTGGATAAAGTCAAGTTGATTCAAGATCGGCTTCGTACAGCGCAGTGTAGGTAGAAGAGTTACGCTGATCGGAGGGCTCGTAATGTAGCATTCATGGTGGGAGAGAGGGTTTTGCTTCGGGTTTGACCCATGAAGGGTGTGATGAGGTTTAGGAAGAAGAGAAAGTTGAGCCCTAGGTTTATCGGTCCCTTTGAGATCCTTAAGAGAATTGTTGAGGTGGCCTATAGACTTGCATTTCCACCCACCTTATCAGCAGTTCACCCGGTGTTCCATATTTCCATGCTCTGGAAGTATCACGGCGATCCGTCCCATGTATTAGATTTTATCTCAGTCCAATTGGACAAGGATTTGACTTATGAGGAAGAGTTGATGGTTGTTCTAGACCGGCAGGTTCGGAAGTTGAGGTCTAAGGGTTATCCCTCCGTTAAAGTGCAGTGGAGAGGTCAGACGATCGAGGCAACTATGTAGGAGTCTGAGTCCGATATGCGGAGTAGATACCTATACCTTTTTACCGGATAACGTATTTTTCTAATTCTGTTCGAGGTTGGACGTTTCTTTTAGAGGTGGAGAATGTGATGATCCGATAGCTCATTTTGAGTACTAGCCCTTATTTATGTGTTCCGGGACCTCTATTAGCTCCATTTAACATTTCTCGACTTGCGTGTGTAGTCCATGTCTTTTTCCGAAAAGATTTACTGTGAAAATTTGAAGCAAATATGATTTTTGGCTTTAAAACAACTTGAGTTGACTACGGTCAATATTTTATGTAAATGACCCAAGATCGGTATTTTGACGATACGGGTGGGTCCGTATTGTGATTTTGGACTTGGGTGTATGCTCAGAATTGAATTCGAAAGTCCCTAACATGATTTGACCTGATTTGCCGAAAGCTAGTAATTTAAAGGTTTGGGAATTTCTTAGGTTTGACCATAGGTTGACTTTGTGGTTATGGAGTTCTAATTTTGTTTCGGGACTTTGTACAGGTCCATTTTCTATTTGAAACTTGTCTGCAAAATTTGGTGCAAAACAGAGTTGGTTTGATAGGATTCGGATGCTCGGTTGTGATTTTTGAAGTTTTTGAGTTTCTTTGAAAATTTCGTGCATTTTGATGTCCGATTCTTATTTCTAGGTGTTATTTTGGTGTTTTGATCAAGCGAGCGAGTTCGTATGATGTTATTACACTTGTATGCATGTTTTGTTTGAAGCTCGAGGGGTTTGGGTGAGTTTCGGATAGGCTACGGACCATTTTGGACTTAGAAAGTTGCTGGGTTTCAACTGTTTCTAGTGTCTGGTGTGATGTGCTCCGCGATCACAAAGCTACTCTTGCGATTGCAAAGGGGAAACTTGGGCTGGGCGGAATTGTTCTTCGTTAATGCAAGGAGTTGGTGGCGAACGCGAAGTAGTGGGGGGTTTATCCTTCGTGAACGCGACCTTCCTCACGCGAACGCGATGGGTTGTGGGATCTAGGGAGGGGAGCCAGGAGTTACTCTTCGCGAACGCGGTCCTTGGCACGGGAATGCGAAGGTAGGGGAGAGCAAGCCTACCCGTATGCAAATGGTAGCTCATGAACACGAAGGCCTTTTGGCTGATGTGCTTCGCGATTGTGTCAGGTGATTTGCGAACGCAAAGAACACCTGACGCCTAGTGATTTATACATTCCAAAGTCAGGAGTTTCTTCACTTTTCACCATTTTCAAGTTTGAGCTCGGCCTTGAGCGATTTTGAAGAGGTTTTTCATCCCAACTTCATTGGTTATTAGATATTAACTTATTTCATTACATTTTCGTAAACACGCATTGATTGTAACCTTTAATCTATGATTCTTCATAGTAGAAATTAGGGATTTAGGTAGAAATTGGGGATTTTGAGAAATCGAGATTTAGACCTCAATTTGAGGTTAGATTTCAAAACTAATTACATAACCGGGCTCGGGCGTGAATGGGTAATTGGGTTTTGGTCGGAATTTCAGATTTTGACCAAGTGGGTCTGGGGTTGGCTTTTGTTGACTTTTTCCAAAATTACTAAAGATTGCATCTTTTTCACTCGTGTGTAGTTTCTAAAGCCCATTCTGAATTATTTGAACTATATTTGGCTAGATTTGATGTCACGCCCCGACCTTGGGGAGCGCGACCTCCGCTCTCAGTCAAGCAAGCCTACTTGATGCCTTCTACCCGACCTTATCCATGCATAGTTTTAGAAGTGGAAACGTGTGTTACAAGTATAACATTTCAACTTTCACTTACCCAAATCAAAATAGAACCCATACTATGTCTACGGAGCCTCTAATGGATACAAAAGAGTAAACAAGGCTCCAGCTATACCTCAAAACATTATACATAAGGAACAAAAGATAGAAGACCCCGATAGGAAGTGCGGCTCACCAAGTCAGCTGGGAAGAGGGTGTACCACTATCATTGATCGATGTCGCCTGCTGTGGAACCACCTGCATCCATTAAATATGCAGCGCCCCCGACAAAAGGCACATTCGTACATATGGAATAGTACTAGTATGTAAGAATAAACACCCTCTCAATTAATCAAGCAACAGTACAAGGAGAAAAACATAGAATCAATGAGAGCCTCAAACAATAATAAAGTGTCAAGTTAAGAGAAAGATAGGTTTTCAAGTAAATATCTATATTTTTAAGTTGGGAGATCTTTAATACCGATATACCACCCTTCTTTTAGCACGGAGTCCGACCTCGCCCCATCGGCTAAGCAGTCTCACCCCAAGACATCGAATCGCAACACCACCATGTGTGTGGCATGGCGTCCGATCTCATCCCGATCAGCTAATCCGTCTCACCACAATGTCATGTGGGTCGACATCACATTCTGCTAGCTATCATCTCATCCCAATTAAGGAGAATAATATCAACACGTCAATCTCATCCCAATTAAGGGGAATAATCGTAACACATCAGTATGGGGATTTACCCCTCAATCACTCCTACACCGGCACGTGTAGTTTCGGGGTTAGGTTGTTTCAACCTACCCTTTCTCGGTAACTAATGATGCTCCCAAAACATTTATTATACAAAGAATTTACAGTTCAATTCATGGTCTAACACACGTACTCTTTATTTCATTGGCACTTTTGGCCACAAGTGAAATTCTCATTCTTATCACGATGGCCACATTTTATATTTCATATTCAGTTCCTTCACTTTCAAACATCATCATAGGTTATCAACAATAAGAGCATTTGAAATCAAAAGGGCATCACCAGATAATTAACTATTCCTTACACATCTCAACACTATAGTGTAGTAGAAAGGATGAATAGAACACTATTGGACATGATAAGGTCCATGACAGCGCATGCAAATTTACCTATTTCCTTTTGGGGAGATGAGTTATTGTCTGCAGCCTACATATTGAACAAAGTGCCTTCTAAATCAGTTTCTTCCACTCCTTATGAGCTTTGACTGGTCAGAAACCAAACTTAAATGATTTACGACCTTAGGGTTGTGCTGCATATGTAAAAGATTCTTCAAGCAAATTTGGTAAATTAGGTCCAAAAGGCAAAAAATGTATCTTTGTAAGATATTCAGAACACTCCAAAGGGTATGTGTTCATTGGTGAATTAGAGGATGAAAGTGTTATTGAGATTGAATCACGAGATGTCACATTTGTGGAAAATAATTTTTCAAAGAAGGGCGGGGTAAAGAATGGAGAGCCACTTTATGAAATATTAAACTCATATAGTCAGCAAGTGTCTTTTGACATGGTTGATAATTTAATTAATCAAGATGTTGTTCTTGATCCGAGTGAGAGTGGGAATTCTCAATCCCAAAATGCTTCTGACGACTCTGAATTTTAACTACGAAGAAGTACCAGGAAATATATACCCAAACGTACTTATGAGATTGAAGATTACTTTTTTTGGTATCTCCTACATAAATGGATGAGCCAAAGTGTGTGACTGAATCTTTATCGAGCCCTGAAAAGATGAGTGGATGAAAACAGTTAAAGAAAAATTAGAGTCTATGAAAACTAACAAAGTCTGGATCTAGTTTACTTCCGCCTGGGCGTAGAGCAATTGGGAACAAATAGGTTCTCAAAGTTAAACGCAAAGCGTATGGGTCAATACAAAGATATAAGGCACAATTGGTGGCAAAAAGCTTTAATCAAGGATTTGGAATAGATTATGAATAAACCTATTCACCAGATGTGAAATTTATCTTAATTCGCTTACTTTTGGCTATTGTTGCACATTTGGATTTGGAATTACACCAAATGGATGTGAAGACAACTTTTATAAATGGAGAACTAAACGAGAAAATCTACATGGAATAACCTGTAGGTTTCATCATTAAAGGCCAAGAAATGAAGGTCTGTAAATTGAAAAGATCTATTTATAGCCTGAAGCAATCTTCAAGGCAATGGTATTTGAGATTTCACAATGAGGTGATCTCGTATGATTTCACCATGATCAATGAAGACCATTGCATTTATGTGAAGAATTCCATTGGGATGTTTGTAATTCTTTCTCTTTACATGGATGATAGTTTTGGCTGGAAATAATTTGGAGTATTTGAAAACTATCAAGTCATGACTTTCAAAGTCATTTGACATGAAAAATATGGGTGAGGCAGACTATATCCTTGGAGTTAAGATCCAAAGAGACCGTTCCAAAAAGTTCAAAATTTAATCTCTCACTACTTGACTAAAGTATAAAAGGTCTAAGTGATTTTTAAATGGTCTCCCTCTTTATCAATTCCTGTTAATTATGGGAATAGCTTCTGAGATGTCATTGTGACAATCTTGCGTTCATGTCTAACTAATGGTTATAACTATATGAAACAATGTTGTTAGGATGAATTCTAATGAACATCAGTGACCCTTTTGCCTATATTCTGTTGTTATCAAGTTGTCTTTCATGGAACAAACATAGTTATGATTGTCTTCAAGCTTGACAAAACTGTCATAAAGCCTTAAGTTACCTGTTTAAGTCAAAACCTGTCTAGTATATCACTTTCTTGTCTTTAATATGTTTTATGCCACTGTTGACTTTATGAAGCTTACATTCAGTTATTATTAAGTGATATTCCATAAAAGTAAGACCTAATCATTTTTGTTATAGTCAAAAGTGATAATTTTTAAGCTGAGTGTGATTACTTCATGTCCAGATACTAATTTAAGATATACACCTGAGCCACACACCGCCAAGATGTATCGGGATTTGAGGCAGCATTATTGGTGGAGAAGAATGAAGAAATATATTGTGGGGTATGTGGCTCGGTGTTTGAACTGCCAGTAGGTGAAGTACGAGCATCAGAGGTTTGGCGGTTTACTTCAGATACTTGAGATTCCTGACTTGAAGTGGGGGCGTATTACCATGGATTTCGTTGTTGGGATCCCACAGACTTTGAAGACATTAGACACATTATAGGTCATTGTGAATAGGTTGACCAAGTAGGCACATTTCATTCCGGTGGAGGCTACTTATTCTTCAGAGTAGCTGGCTCATATCTATATCCGGGGAATTGTTCGTCTCCACGGCGTGCCAGTGTCTATTATCTCTGATCAAGGCATATATTTCACCTGCCATTTCTGGAGAGTTGTGCAGCGGGAGTTAGATACGCGAGTTGGGTTGAGTACATCATTTCACCCCCATACGGATGGGTAGTCCGAGAGCACCATTCAAATTTTGTAGGACATGCTGCGCGGTTGTGTCATGGATTTTGAGGGTTCTTGGGATCAGTATCACTTGCGGAGTTTTCCTACAACAACAACTACCAATCGAGTATTCAAATGGCTCCTTGTGAGGCCTTATATGGTAGGCGGTTTCTCTAGTTGGTTGGTTTGAGATAGGAGAGGCAAGGTTGTTGGGTATTGATTTGCTTCGGGATGCCTTGGAGTAATTGAAGATGATTCAAAATTGGCTCCGTACAGTCCAGTGTAGGCAAAGGAGTTACGCTGATCGGAGGGCTCGTAATGTAGCATTCATGGTGGGAGAGAGGGTTTTGCTTCGGGTTTGACCCATGAAGGGTGTAATGAGGTTCAAGAAGAAGGACAAGTTGAGTCCTAGGTTTATCGGTCCCTTTGAGATCCTTGAGAGAGTTGTTGAGGTGGCCTACAGACTTGCATTACCACCCAGCTTATCAGCAATTCACCCGGTGTTCCATATTTCCATGCTCTGGAAGTATCACGGCGATCCGTCCCATGTATTAGATTTTAGCTCAGTCCAGTTGGACAAGGATTTGACTTATGAGGAAGAGTTGATGGCTATTTTAGACCGGCATGTCCGGAAGTTGAGGTCTAAGAGTTATCCCTCCGTTAAAGTGCAGTGGAAAGGTCAGACGATCGAGGCAGCTATGCGGGAGTCTGAGTCCGATATGTGGAGTAGATACCTACACCTTATCACTAGTCCACGTATATTTCTAAGTCCGTTCGAGGATGGACGTTTTTTTAGAGGTGGAGAATGTGATGATCCGATAGCTCGTTTTGAGTACTAGCCCTTATTTATGTGTTCGAGACCTCCATTAGCTCCATTTAATGTTTCTCGACTTGCTTGTGTAGTTCGTGTCTTTTTCTGAAAAGATTTACTGTGAAAATTTGAAGAAAATATAATTTTTATCTTTAAAACAACTTGAGTTGACTACGGTCAACATTTTGTGTAAACGACCCCATATAGGTTTTTTGACGATATGGGTGGGTCCGTATCGTGATTTTGAACTTGGGTGTGTGCTCAGAATTGAATTCGGAAGTCCCTAACTTGATTTAACTTGATTTGCCGAAAGCTAGCAATTTAAAGGTTTGGGAATTTCCTAGGTTTGACCGTAGGTTGACTTTGTGGTTATGGGGTTCGAATTTTGTTCCGGGACTTTGTAGAGGTCCATTTGCTATTTGAAACGTGTCTGCAAAATTTGGTGCAAAACAGAGTTGGTTTGATAGGATTCGGATGCTCGGTTGTGATTTTTGAAGTTTTTGAGTTTCTTTGAAAATTTCATGCATTTTGATGTCCGATTCTTATTTCTAGGTGTTATTTTGATGTTTTGATCATGCGAGCGAGTTTGTATGATGTTATTACACTTGTATGTATGTTTTGTTTGAAGCTCGAGGGGCTTGGGTTAATTTCGGATAGGCTACAGACCATTTTGGACTTAGCAAGTTGTTGGGTTGCAACTGTTTCTGGTGTCTGGTATGATGTGCTTCGCGATCACGAAGCTACTCTCATGATTGCAAAGGGGAAACTTGGGCTGGGCGGAATTGTTCTTCGCTAACGCAAGGAGTTGGTGGTGAACGCGAAGTAGTAGGGGGTTTATCCTTCGCGAACGCGACCTTCCTCACGCGAACGCGATGGGTTGTGGGATCTAGGAAGGGGAGCCAGGAGTTACTCTTCGCGAACGCGGTCCTTGGCACGGGAATGCGAAGGCAGGGGAGAGCAAGCCTATGCGTATGCAAATGGTAGCTCACGAACGCGAATGCCTTTTGGCTGATGTGCATCGCGATTGCGTTAGGTGATTTGGAATGCGAAGAACACCTGGCGCCCAGTGCTTTATACATTCCAAAGTCGGGATTTTCTTCACTTTTCACCATTTTCAAGTTTGAGCTCGGCCTTGAAGCGATTTTGAAAAGGTTTTTCATCCCAACTTCATTGGTTATTAGATATTAACTTATTTCATTATATTTCCGTAAACACGCATTGATTGTAACCTTTAATCTATGATTCTTCATAGTAGAAATTAGGGATTTAGGTAGAAATTGGGGATTTTGAGAAATCGAGATTTAGACCTCAATTTGAGATCAGATTTCGAAACTAATTACATAACCGGGCTCGGGGGTGAATGGGTAATTGGGTTTTAGTCTGAATTTTAGATTTTGACCAAGTGGGCCCGGAGTTGACTTTTGTTGACTTTTTCCAAAATTACTAAAGATTGCATCTTTTTCACTCGTGTGTAGTTTCTAAAGCCTATTCTGAATTATTTGAACTATATTTGGCTAGATTTGATGTCACGCCCTGACCTTGGGGAGCGCGACCGCCGCTCCCAGTCAAGCAAGCCTACTTGATACCTTCTACCCAACCTTACCCATGAATAAAGTGAAAATACATACCATTCGTTAGACAATGAGATGATTTCACAAATAACACCAATTTCATTACCGTTAGTTACTTCATTTACAATTACCAAAATACATTACACATACATAGTTTTAGAAGTGGAAACATGTGTTACAAGTATAACATTTCAACTTTCACTTACCCAAATCAAAATAGAACCCACACTATGTCTACGGAGCCTCTCGTGGATACAAATGAGTAATATGATGGTGCCGGAAACAAGGCTTCAGCTATACCTCAAAATATTATACATAAGGAATAAAAGATAGAAGACCCTGATAGGAAGTGGGGCCCACCAAGTCAGCTGGGAAGAGGGTGTACCACTATCACTGATCGATGTCGCCTGCTGTGGAACCACATGCATCCATTAAATATGCAGCGCCCCTACAAAAGGCACGTTAGTACATATAGAATAGTACTAGTATGTAAGACTAAACACCCTCTCAATTAATCAAGTAACAGTACAAGGAGAAAGAAATATGGAATCAATAAGAGCCTCAAACAATATTAAAGTGTCAAGTTAAGAGAAAGATAGGTTTTCAAGTAAATATCTATATTTTTAAGTTGGGATATCTTTAATACCGATATACCACCCTACATTTTGCACGGAGTCCAATCTCGCCCCATCGGCTAAGCAGTCTCACCCAAGACATCCAATCACAACACCACCATGTGCGTGGCATGGCGTCCGATCTCGGCCCGATCGGCTAATCCGTCTCACCACAATGTCGTGTGGGTCGACATCCCATTCTGCTAGCTATCATCTCATCGCAATTAAGGGGAATAATATCAACACGTCAATCTCATCCCAATTAAGGGGAATAATCTTAACACATCAGTATGGAGATTTACACCCCAATCACTCCTACACCGGCATGTGTAGTTTCAGAGTTAGGTTGTTTCAACCTACACTTCCTTGGTGACTAATGATGCTCTGAAAACATTTATTATACAAAGAATTTACAGTTCAATTCATGGTCTAACACACATACTCTTTATTTTATTGGCACTATTGGCCACAAGTGAAATTCTCATTCTTATCACGATGGTCATATTTTATATTTCATATTCACTTCCTTCACTTTCAAACATCATCATAGGTTATCAACAATAAGAGCATTTGAAATCAAAAGGGCATCACCAGACAGTTAACTATTCCTTACATATCTCAACAAAATAGTGTAGTAGAAAGGATAAATAGAACACTATTGGACATGATAAGGTCCATGACAGCGCATGCAAATTTACCTATTTCCTTTTGGGGAGATGAGTTATTAACTGCAGCCTACATATTGAACAAAGTGCCTTCTAAATCAGTTTCTTCCACTCCTTATGAGCTTTGACTGGTCAGAAACCAAACTTAAATGATTTACGACCTTAGGGTTGTGCTGCATATGTAAAAGATTCTTCTAGCAAATTTGGTAAATTAGGTCCAAAAGGCAAAAAATGTATCTTTGTAAGATATTCAGAACACTCCAAAGGGTATATGTTCATTGGTGAATTAGAGGATGAAAGTGTTATTGAGATTGAATCACGAGATTTCACATTTCTGAAAAATAATTTTTCAAAGAAGGGCGGGGTAAAGAATGGAGAGCCACTTTATGAAATATTGAACTCATATAATCAGCAAGTGTCTTTTGACACGGTTGATAATTAAATTAATCAAGATCTTATTCTCAATCCCAAAATGCTTCTGACGACTCTGAATTTCAACTACGAAGAAGTACCAGGAAAGATATACCCAAACATACTTATGAGATTGAAGATTACTTTTTTTTTTTGGGTATCTCCTACATAAATGGATGAGCCAAAGTATGTGACTGAATCTTTATCGAGCCCTAAAAAGATGAGTGGATGAAAACAATGAAAGAAAAATTAGAGTCTATGAAAACCAACAAAGTTTGGATCTAGTTGACTTCCGCCTGAGCATAGAGCAATTGGGAACAAATGGGTTCTCAAAGTTAAACGCAAAGCGTATGGGTCAATAGAAAGATATAAGGCACAATTGGTGGCAAAAAGCTTTAATCAAGGAGTTGGAATAGATTATGAAGAAACATATTCACCAGTTGTGAAATTTATCTTAATTCGCTTACTTTTGGCTATTGTTGCACGTTTGGATTTGGAATTACACCAAATGGATATGAAGACAACTTTTATAAATGGAGAACTAAACGAGAAAATCTACATGGAACAACCTATAGGTTTCATCGTTAAAGGCCAAGAAAAGAAGGTCTGTAAATTGAAAAGATCTATTTATAGCCTAAAGCAATCTTCAAGGCAATGGTATTTGAGATTTCACAATGAGGTGATCTCGTATGATTTCACCATGATCAATGAAGACCATTGCATTTATGTGAAGAATTCCATTGGGATGTTTTTAATTCTTTCTCTTTACATGGACGATATTTTTGGCTGAAAATAATTTGGAGTATTTGAAAACTATCAAGTCATGACTTTCAAAGTCATTTGACATGAAAAATATGGGTGAGACAGACTATATCCTTGGAGTTAAGATCCAAAGAGACCGTTCCAAAAAGTTATTGAGTCTCTCTCAAAAAACTTGAAAAAAGAAAATTTTGGAACGCTTCCGAATGAATAATTGCAAACTCATGGATACTCCTATAGCGAGAGGTGAAACTTTAAGGTTTGAAATGTGTGCAAATACTGAAAATGAAAAGGAAGACATATCTCGAGTTTCATATTCAAGTGATTTCGGGCACTTAATGTACGCTATGATGTGTACCCAAATATTTATTATGCCATAGATTTATTAGAAGGTATCAATCAAATCCTAGAAGAGATCATTGGTAAGAAATGATGAGGATCTTCCGATACCTAAAGGGAATTGTAGATTATTCATTATGTTATAGTGGAAATAATTTTCTCTTGATAGAGTATACAGATGTGAGAGACATCATGGCAAGTAAATAAATAATATTACAATACATACCTACGCAAAAATGATAGTTGATCCTCTTACAAAATTAATATTTAAGACATGTTTGAGAAATATTTTGTGGCTCTAGATTTGCCAATGATATGATAATGTTTATGTATTGTAAAATATTTTGGTTATAATAATATACTCATCAATGAATTGTTATTGAAATTGTGTTCATATTCTGAATGCATGTGATAATATCCATGTGAAGGATATAAGTGTGTCGAACAAGTTACGAGATCAACTCTCTCACACGGGCAATTACCTGTGACGTCGAGGAACGTGCAGAGATAAGACCATTAGAACCTTGATTAGTGCAACGTCATATATATTTTTGAATAAAATGGTCGATCTTGACTAGAATTCAGACGTATGGATTTCATAATCCTTAACGACTTGTTTTATAAGCCAGATACGAGTTTCTCTAAGAAATTGGAGTTGAGGATTGCTGAAGTAAGAAACTTGGGTTAGACATTTAGAGGTGTTTAGACCAAGATCTGTACAGTGTTGAATGAGTAAAAGAATGAGACACACTAATATCAAGTGAGAACATCGTAGCACGTGTTTCATACCACGTGTGCCATCGACCATTGGGATAAGGGAAGAATGAATCCCTGTTTCATCATTTTGTGAGATCCCGAAAAGGTTATATTAACTTTTAATTGGAGTACTCTTTGACCCTTTTACTGTCTCTTGAAGTACCTATCAGTGTTGCTAATTTAGCATGTCAATAATAGCCACGAGGGATTCGGCAATGCAGTGCATGTCTAGGAAAGCAGTTGATTTGGAATTGATAGATTCGAGTAAAAAGGGAAGACAACTAAAATAAGTATTTAACTTGTATCCACATGTCGACCATTATAGTTACCATGAGGGTATCAAGCGTAATTATGGGTAAAATGTTATATATAAGAACTTGATTTCAACTCTTTCAAGGATGAAGGATTAGATAACTAGTTATTGGAGTAGCAAATGATAGTCTGGGATATTGCGAGCAACAAGATCCTCATGTTAGTACTGAATCCTTTTCGCATGTGATTGGATTTCTACATAGAACTTTTGTACGACCTTAATGGGTTTGGATTATTATAGCGCTTGAGACTCGCATATCGCACGAACTATTTGTCTCTATGAATATGTGTGTTGTCAGTATGATACTTGCTTGGGTCTAGCTAGCCCACCATGAGCGAAGTGGGAAATGTTGGAATATTGGATTTGAGTCGCTCCATGTGGGTTGATACGACCCGGTTAAAAAGAAAAAGTAATAGAAGTTAGATGGGAGTTACAATACCAAAAAACTACCACATAGAAGTAGTATGCTTAAATTGGGAATTAGATTCCACAACTTGGTAACTTCTCTTTCAACCGCCTTCTTCCTTTTTTTCTTCAACAGAGAACAAATACTCTCTGATTTTTCCAACAAAAACACACAAGAGAGGAAAGACATCTTGTTCGTGGATATAAACTTCCTTTCCTAGTGAATTGAAGTTCGACTTGGGGCAACGTTTTGGTGGTGAGTTCAACGATTCTTCCGCTGTATATAAAAAGGTATACAACTTATTGTTCTCGCCCCTCGGTTTAATCTAACAAGAACGATACAAAGTAAAACAGAAGTGAGAAACCAAATTATTACGATCAAGTGCATAATATGAGCACAAGATAAAAAGAGCACAGCAAAGATGTTCAAATATAATAATTAACAATATGAACCATCCTGATCTCTCTGATGCATGTGATAAACCTAATAATTGAATACACAGTGCACGTATTTTTCGTCTCTACCCATCATGTAGTGTCCGATTTCTTCCTGCAAAACAGGAAATGCTACGTCTTAATCATAAAATACCCTTTGGCCAAAATTGGTGGTAATCCAAGTACTTAGAAGGATAGAAAAAGAAAACTTAATGCCTGCAGTTTCGGCAGATTGTCATGGTAATAACTAATAATATAATCTACTTTGCTAATAAGTAGTATTATATTGGCATGAAGTTTGTGAAGGTACAGATTAAGCTGTTAGCTACATTAGTAATTTTGTGTACATATATGCTTGATAATCTGTGAGAATAACCAGTTATTAAGTGAAAATGGAAATTATATCAAACACTTGAAGAAAGCAAACTTTGAGACGTACGCTGCAAATTCCTCGTCTGGTGATCAAAAAGTTCTCACCCAACATTTCTTTAAACCATTCATCAGAGAATATATGGATTATAGAGCATCTAAGAGAAGCTGGTACTCTTATATCATCGTTGTCATCATTGTGATCGAAGACATCAGCTTCTGGCTCTGTTACAAACGAAAACAGAAGTTGAATATCAGATAAAAAGTGCACGAATGTCTCACCTATGGACAGAGAAAATGAGTATCTACTTTTATATAACCTGCTTCAGATAGCTAAATATTTAATTAGACTTGTTTTGGTGATCACATAGAATTGATACAATGACACTAAGGTATAAATTCACATGGTTTCCGCTTTCAAATCTCATCTGCTTTAAATTAGAAGGCATGTACAAAAATACATCCTGAGTACCGAAAGACAGCAATAATGGTAGAGCAATACTTACTGGAAGATCATCTAGCTTACCTACTGGATCTGGAATTGGTAAATTTCTCCGCAAGCCGTCGATCCCAGCAATAATTATACAGGCAAGACCAAGGTGTGGGTTTGCAGATCCATCAAATGTTTTAATTTCAAAATTGGTTACTACACCATCTGGAGCTCCAGGAGGGCAACAAGCTCTTATAGTTAACTCTTTGCATTCCAACCCCCAGCAAAGGTATGATGAATTCCACGACTTAGGCATTAAGCGCTCATAACTGTACATAATTAACATATTTAGAGGAAGCAGTACATTAAGAGTAACAGAGAATATGTTTACCTGTTTTCAATAGGCATTGTAAATACACATATGGAACGAAGATGATCTAACACCCCAGCCATGAACGATTCTCCAATCTTGGTCATCCCATACCGATTTGGTTCAATAGATGCCATAAAAACGTTTTCTCCATTCTTAGATAAACTGATGTGCAAATGTGATCCAGAGCCAACATCGTCTTTTGAATATTCATCATACCAGGGATAGACATTATCGTAATAATACCTAGACAGTAAAGTAAAGAAACATCAATTATAACTTGAATTGACCTTTCATCTTATCAATGTTAATGACATTGATAAGAAACAACGGAAGAAATTGTACAAGTGTACGCAGAATATGTTAATGATTCTGAGCAGAAGGGTTCAATCTAATAAAGACGAAAAACATATCCAGATAAACAAGTAAAAAGAAAAATGCACATGAAAATGCTGTGGTAAAATCTGCTACCAACCTTGGCATAAAACTTGCTAGCAGCCCATGTTTCCTTGCAATTCCTTTGATGATTTCATGTGTAATTATTAAGTTATTAGCTGCTCTACGACAATCTGTGTATCCCAGGACAATTTCGAACTGGCCTTTCCCAGCTTCTGAATGTAGCTGCATACTAAAAGGAGAAACATCAAATGGGGCAGTACAGCAGGCGACACTGTAAAATATATGAGCTATCTTGTTCTCATTCTAGGTAAAAGAGAAAATTGTGTAGAGATTGTTGATGATGTTCATAAAGAAATGATCCACGTAAACCATAACAGCAATAGACGAATTATTCTTTTAGGTAAAGACTATCCATGGTCAACAGTAAATTAGTATAAATAGATCAGACTTTCTCTAGTTCTTCTTTGCAAGGTTCAACCAGGATTACATAACACAGATAGTTACAAGTCATATTCTTCGACCGAAAATTACTTTCTCGTCTATTCCAAATTAAGACACATTTTGACTCGGCACAGACAAAACAAAAGACTTTTGAAACTCATAGTCTTTAAAGCATAAAGGGTAAAATATTTGTGTGACAGTAAAATATTTTCATTAAGGGTAAAATAGAAAGTTTAAAAGTTAAATTGTTTCCAGATATATAAATGTGTCATTCTTTTTCAAACAGATGAATAAGGAAAGTGTGTCACATAAATTGAAACAGAAGGCGTACTAATTAAAAAACTAAAAAATGCAAGAGGGTGAAAATATGGTGACAAAATATGAGCTAAGAAAAAAAATTCTTGTCTTTATAACCAGAGGAAGCTCAACAATACTTGAGGCCTAAAGCCAAAGTTTAATTGGAAGCCCTTAAATAATAATTTTAATAGATATTTTTATTTAATTGGAGAATCTACAGTAATTTTTAACTTTTTAAAATGCAAAGTTGTTAATTATTTTTCTGTAATCGATTTCATCTAATAATTCTTTTTCATCTAATATATATATATATATATATATATATATATATATATATAATATATATATATATATATATATATATATATAATCCATTTAATCTTTTTTTCTTATTGGATTTTATTATCATCTAGCTCAACTAGGTTAGTGACTTATTCATCTAAAAAACACTCCCCTATAGTTTCTCATTTAGTTTTCTATTGTTTGTGAAAATATTATCAAGAGCTCCTTTTTGAGATTGTATATTTCAACCCTCTTTTTGTTTCGGATAACAAGATTTTGTATTTTCTAATTGTCATATTTGAATTCTAATAAATATTTAAAAAAATATGCCTATGAAGAAAAAAAATAACAGATATAAGATAAAAAGATACTAGAAAGTTAGAATGAAATAACCCGGTTCAAGAAGTTTGAAGACTTAATTCCAAATTTAGTATTGTTGCTTCAAATATTTCCAGCAAGCTTTAAACGTGAGAAAGAACGGAAAATGAGACACAATATATTATAACAAAAGTAAATTTTAACTATGTTTTAATAGAAGGGTGGGCAGGGCACAGGGGGTGGGGCGGGAGGCAAGGGGGTAAGGGGAACAAGGAAGCCTGTAGGTTGAGAATTGGGTCATGGAACATAGGAACATTGACGGGTAAGTCTATAGAGTTGGCGAAAATTCTCCAGAAGAGGAAGGTCAATATAGCCTGTGTCCACGAGACAGGTGGGTAGGATCAAAGGCGGGGGATGCTGACGGGTATAAGTTGTGGTACTCTGGAGCCACGAAGGGTAAGAATGGAGTGGGTATTTTGGTGGATAGGGACCTTAGAGAGTCTGTGGTAGAGGTTAGGTTAGAGAGTCTGTGGTAGAGGTTAGGTGGGTGAATGATAGATTAATGACTATTAAGCTAGTGGTGGGAGAGTGCACCCTAAATGTCATTAGTGCTTATGCGCCGCAAGCGGGCTTGGATGAGAAGGTTAAAACGCGCTTCTGGGAAGGGTTGGATGAGATAGTGCGTAGTATTCCACCTGCAGAGGCTATTTATAGGAGGGGATTTCAATGGTCATATTGGGTCAACTGCTGGTGGTTATGGCGAGGTGCATGGCGGCTTCGGCTTTGGGGATAGGAACGGAGGAGGAACTTCGCTTTTGGATTTCGCTAAAGCTTTTGAGCTGGTGATTGCGAACTCTAGCTTTCCGAAGAAGGAGAAGCATTTGGTTACGTTCCAAAGTACGGTGGCAAACACTCAGATTGACTACCTCCTCCTTATGAAGTGTGATAGAGGGTTATGTAATGATTGCAAGGTGATCCCGGGGGAGATCCTCGTGATGCAGCATAGGCTCTTGGTGATGGATGTTGGTATCATAATAAAGAGGAAGAAGAGGTATGTTCGAGGACGACCGAGGATCAGGTGGGGAGCCTTGACAAAGGATAAAGCTCAGGTTGGAGGGGAGGTTATCGGCTATGGGAGCCTGGAGGAGTAGTGGGGACGCGACCGCTATGTGGACGACGATGGCGAACTGTATAAGGGAGGCAGCGAGAGAGGTATTAGGGGTCTTGACGAGTTAATCTAGCGGGCACAAAGGTAACTGATGGTGAAATGAAGTGGTCCAAGGTAAAGTGGAAGCGAAGAAGGGTGCGTAATTGAAGTTAGTAGGGACCACAAGCGAGGAGGAGAGGAGAGCGAACAGAGAAGGGTATAAAGTAGCTAGGAACGAGGCGAAGTTGGCAGTCACAGAGGCTAAGACTGCAGCGTTTGGTCGTCTGTACGAGGAATTGGGGGACAAAGGCGGGGATAAGAAGTTATTCCAGCTAGCCAAGGCGAGGAAGGCTCGGGATCTGGATCAAGTGAGGTGCATCAGAGACGAGGACGGTAGAGTAATGATGGAAGATGCACAGATAAAGCGGAGACGGCAAACTTACTTTCATAAACTTCTGAATGAAGGAGGGGACATGGATATTGTGCTAGGTGAATAAGGGCATTCGGAGAGTCTCCGAGATTTTGGGTAACTGTAGACACATCAAGGTTGAGGAGGTCGTGGGGGCTATGCGTAAGATGAGCAGGGGCAGAGCAACCGGGCCAGACAAAATTTCGGTAGAATTTTGGAAGTGTGTGGGTAGAGCAGGCTTGGAGGCTGTTTAATGTTATTTTCAGGACGAAGAGGATGCCGGATGAGTGGAGATGGAGTACGGTGGTACCGTTGTATAAGAACAAAGGTGATATCCAAAGTTGCAATAACTATAGGGGTATCAAGTTACTAAGTAATACCATGAAAGATTGGGAGAGGGTGGTGGAAGTGAGGGTGAGAAGGAAGGTGTCTATATCCGATAACTAGTTCGGGTTCATGCCGGGTCGTTCGACTAAGGAAGCTATCCACCTTATTAGGAGGTTGGTGGAACAGTACAGGGATAGGAAGAAACATCTACACATGGTGTTTATTGACCTGGAGAAAGCGTATGACAAGGTGCCTAGGGAAGTCCTTTGGAGATGCCCGGAGGCAAAAGGTGTGTTGGTCGCTTACATCAGGGCGATTAAGGACATGTATGATGGAGATAAGACTCGAGTTAGGACTATTGGAGGCGACTGAGCATTTTCCGGTTGTTATGGGGTTGCACCAAGGATCTGCGCTCAGCACGTTCTTATTTGCTATGGTGATAGATGCACTGACACACCATATTCAAGAGGAGGTGCCATGGTGTATGTTATTCGCTGATGATATAGTTCTGATTGATGAGACGCGAGGCGGCGTTAACGGGAGGCTGGAGGTCTGGAGACGGACCCTTGAGTCTAAGGGTTTCAAGTTGAGCAGGACGACGACAGAATACCTGAAGTGTAAGTTCCACGCCGCGTCAAGTGAAACGGGCATGTACGTGAGGCTTAGGTCACAGATCATCCCCAAGAGAGGCAGTTTCAAGTACCTTAAGTCGGTTATCTAGGGGGATAGGGAGATCGACGAGGATGTCGCACACCGTATAGGGGTGGGGCGGATGAAATGGAGGTTAGCATCTGGAGTCATGTGTGACAAGAGAGTGTCACTGATGCTAAAAGGTAAGTTTTATAGAGCGGTGGTTAGACCAGCCATGTTGTATGGGGCAGAGTGTTGGCCAGTTAAGAAATCACATATCCAGAAGATGAAAGTAGCAGAAATTAGAATGTTGAGGTGGATGCGCGGGCACACTAGGATGGATAAGATTAGGAATGAAGATATTCAGGAGAAGGTGGGCGTGGCTCCTATGGATGACAAGATGCGGGAAGCGAGACTCTGATGGTCCGGGCAGGTGCGGAGGAGAAGCCCCGGTAAGTAGGTGTGAGCGGTTGGCTTTGGCCGGTACGAGAAGAGGTAGAGGGCGGCCTAAGAAGTATTGGGGAGAGGTAATTAGGCAGGGCATGGCGTGGCTTCAGATTTCCGAGGACATGGCCCTTGATAGGAAGGTGTGGAGGTCGAGCATTAGGGTTGTAGGCTAGGAGGCAGTTAAGCATTTTTCTACATCGTTTCAGGTGAGAGATTAGTCTGATAGGGTTTTGTCTTATACTGCTAGTGGTTAATATTGTGTTCATACTATTATTCCGTTTTTCATAGTACCGGGCCTTATCTACTTGTTAGTGTTATTGCTTTTCATCTATTTTCTGGTCTTTATGTTGCTATTATTATTTCTGTGATTTCTGTTGATGGTACTGATTTATTGTCTCTGTTCGTCTTCTTGAGCCAAGAGTCTTTCAAAAACAGTCTCTCTACTCCCTCGGGGTAGGGGTAGGGGTAAGGTATGCGTACTCACTACCCTCCCCAAACCCCAATTGTGGGATTACACTGAGTTGTTGTTGTTGTATGTAAATTGATGGAAAAGGTGAAATGAAATATTGTGGCTCTTGCATTAACCAAGAAAGATAGTGTAAAGTTTTAACACGTTTCCTAAGAAAATAAGTAAAAAGTGGAATCATAATTTCTCTTATCAAATCCATTCATCATTTGTATGTAAGTGATTTATAGAGATATTCGTATTTTCCTATTTTTTAAGTCAAATGGTCACTTATTCACTTTAGCTAAAATGCTGGCTTTCCTTTTATATGAAAATTTTAATTTTCTTTTGAATAGTACTCAATATTTTTCAAGGAGACAATGTAAGCTTATTATTTTTAGAAAATGGGCCCCCCAAATTTGGGGGCCTAAAGCAACAGCTTTAGTTGCTTCATGGTTAAGCCAGACTGCTTTTACTAAAAAAAAAAATCCCTTCTCAAACTTCTTAATGAAAGTCACGAAGCAACTTTCTTTAATAACGTGATGTAAGTGTCTTCTTGCAAAATAGAAAGACAGATGGATTAAAATTTAGATTTTTGTTAATCGTCTATATAGAAATAGGAGTATCATATGAAACTTTGTCAAAGTCCGGGCTTTGTTTACTTGGATAAGACTGATAACCCATTACTATTTGGTTTTACTATATCCACAAATAGACAATGAAGTATTGCTACCAACTATGTTGATTATAGGATTGGGCCTAACTCCACACCAAAAGATAGCTAAAGAGGCGAAGATTTTTCAAGCTATATAAAAAGACCACCCATCCCCGTCACCATCTATTTCTTTAACAATACATACTAGCCCCATTCAATTTAATTGCACTGATTTGTGAAAGCGAATTAACCACACTAATTTGTGAAAGAGAATTATCTACCGCTTTTGTGTCCCCATATTCTGAATAAATAATAATTCAAGGGATTTTTCGGAGTCTCAAGGGCAAAGTTGATGTCTCTCATAAAAGAAGAAAAACCTGGAGATCTTTCGCCGGAAAAATACAATCTGCCTCGCCTGAACCCTTACTCCGGTGACAGAAAAAAATTGAAATTATATGGGGTGTCGGAATAGACTTGCAAACCTTATAAAAAATCGCCGGAAAAGGTTGTAATCGCCGGCGTGTGAAGATGATGCGTCACCAGAGCAATGACGGTTGGCAGCACATGGGGCAGTCTTTTTAGAAGCTGTTAATTGGGGTTTGGTCGCCCCCACAACAACACTAAAAAAAAGTTCCTCTAAAAGGCTTTCAAAACTACTATCCTAGTTCCAAAGAAGATTATGTCAGAATAGCAAATGTCTCCCTAACTCTTCTCTCACTTGATATTACATTATCATCTATTCTCCATGTACCTGAGTTTTCTGCTAACTTGTTGTCTGTTAGTGCCATCACCAAAAAAACTAAACTGTAATGTCGAGATTTTTTCCGATTATTATGTTTTTCAGGATCTTCATACAAGGAAGAGGATTGAAAGTGGTAGATTGCACGAAGACTTATATTGGATTGATAGAACTCGAGACTCTGGCCAAGTCTTTTTTTGGAGGAAATAAGGATATCAAACACGAAATAATACAATGGCATAGACGGTTGAGGCAGCCATCATTTTTTTGTTCTAAAGAAGTTATATCCTAGTTTGTTTTCCATAACTGAGTTTGAACCTTCGTCTTGTGATGCTTGTAAATATGCCAAGCATATTAAGAACTCTTAAGCGATATAAAAGTACAATTCTTTTTTCAACTATCCATTCTGATGTATTGGGTCCTACTCAAATAGTTTCTTTGTTTGGTATTGTTTGTTACTTTTATTGATTGTTGCACAAGGATTACTTGGATGTGTGAGAAATAGCACGGAAAAAATATATTATTGAGTCTTCATTTACAATAATACAATAAGTCTATTTATATCTACACTCCACAAATACATATTACTCCTGTTGCAATGTTGGACTAAGCATTGAGCAACTGTTTTATGCAAACTACCCACATGTTTCCATATCAATTGCTTGATATTCTGCTTTTGCACTGACTGAGTAACCATATTTTCTTTCTTGCTCTTTCCGGACACATAATTACCTCCGACTAAACCACAATATCCAGACGTAGAACGTCTATCAAAAGGTGTCCTACCCAATTAGCATATGTGTATCCCACGATCTATTTATGACCTCGATCCTCGAATAATAGTCATACAGAAAAGAAAATATTTGGTCTAGTCATTGTGAGATAATTCAACTTACCAACGAGCCGCCTATATCTTGTAGGATCGTTGTGAGGCTCCTCCTGTCTCGGAAGAAGTTTAGCATTTGGATCCATAGGAGCATAAATGGGTCTACAGCCCGTCATTCTGTCTCTTCAAGAATATCCAACGCATACTTTCACTGTGAATAACAATACCTGAACTAGACTGAGCGACATCAACCTAGAAAATACTTTAATCTGCCAAGATCCTTGGTTTGGAAGTGTTGAAAGAGATGTTGCTTCAAACTAGTGATACATCCTGATCATTCCCCGTAATAACTATATCGTCAATATAAATTACTAAATACATACACAAACTTTGAGCAGAGTGACGATAAAATACAAAATGATCAGCTTTACTATGAGTCATGCCAAACTCCTGAATAACTGTGCTAAACTTACCAAATCATGCTTGAGAAGACTGTTTCAAACTATAGTGTGACCGGCGCAACTGACATACAACTAATAGACACGCCAATGGCGAATAACAACCATGAATAAAAAAGGCGAATGTTATTTTATCCACGGGAAAGAAAGTATCATTGTAATCAAACCCAAATATCTGAGTATACCTGTTAGATAGTTATGTGAATAATGTAATTAGTCATAGTCCCGTATGTAATAGGAGTAGGTTATATATTATGTATACTTATAAATAGGACTCATTGTAACATAGTTAATATATCAATAATATATATTTTTATCCCGTGCTTTCTCACATGCTATCAGAGCAATCGTGAGATATTTATCGGTGTGCATAAATTCCAGCGACTCCAGGAAGAAAAAAATAAGTCAACCAGTCTTTTTTTTCTGACAAATCAGGGCTGTCAGCAAGAAAGTTCATATTTGTCGGAGTTATGCAAAAACCAACACCACCACGAGGTAGATAAGCTTCCGGCGACCAACCTGTAAAAGTTTCTCCGGCAGACCCCCTCCAACGCGCCTTCACGCGCCGCCGGCAGAACATTTTTCGGCGAGACTCGGGCATCATGCGCCGACACGTGAGGCTGCTTTTGGCCATTTTTTGGTAACGACTCTTCAGTACAGTTTGTTCCCCTTGCTATTCCGAGCCTACCCATCAAATTTAAACCAAATTCCAATCACTTTTATATTTTTCCGACGTGAACAATGATTTTTCGGCGTGAACAGTGATTTTCCAGCGTGAACAATAATTTCTAGAAATGCTTCTGTTTTCTGGGGGTGTTTTAGAACCTATTTTCTTGTGTGGAACTTGGCTGAAGCTTTTACATCTAGTCTCACTATTTTCAAATTTCTTCAGCAACACTTTTGGAGAAAATTCTTGAGTTGGTCTCTGAGATGTGCCTTTAATCATTATAATGTCATTCGTATCCTTTGACTCACAATTCGTTGGATTCAATGCATTGAATCCAATCCAGATGGTTTCTTTATCGGAATATATAGAGTTCCTTCAGTACAAAGCATGTAAACAGCCATCTTCTGAGATTGCTACCGTTGTTCAAATAGGTAATAGCGTTACTTGTGTCTCTCAATCTTCTTCTCCCAGGAATTGGGTTATTGATTCATGGCGTCTGAACATATTTTTGGTAATAAATCTGCTTTCAATATTATTTCCTATTGTCAATCTTTACCAACGGTCACAATGGACAAGGGGTCTCAAACCCTGATAAGTGGAATAAGTCAAGCAAGTCCACCTTCTTTTTTACCTTTGAAATCAGTTCTTTATATTCCCGGTAGTCCTTTTAATCTCATAGTCGTTAGTCGCTTAGCTAAATCACTTCAATGTTTTGTTTTATTTCTTGATGACCTTGTTTTTATACAAGAACGCAGTACGGGGCGGATCATTGGTACCAGACATGAGTCAAATGGACTTTATTACCTTATCCTTGCTAAATCACATGAACCCACATCAACAACTTGTTATGTTACTGATTCACCAAATTTATTACATAAACGGGACATCCCAATTTATCAATACTTCAAAAAATGGTACCTAGTTTGTCTGACTTGTCCATTCTAGAGTATGAGTCATGTCAGCTCGGTAAGCATACTCGCTCTTATTTCCCTCGGCATCCTGATAATCGAGTAGAGTCACCTTTCACTTTAGTCCATTCAGATGTTTGGGGTCCAAGTCGGGTCAGTTCTACCTTGAGATTCTGCTACTTTGTTAGTTTCATTGATGATTATTCCAGGTGCACTTGGATATTCTTGATGAAAAATCGATATGAGTTGTTTCTATTTTTCAGACCTTCCACGCTGAAATCCAAAATCAATTTGGGGTTTCTATCCGCATATTTCGTAGTGATAATGCCCTAGAGCATTTGTCTTCTCCACTTCAGCAGTTTATGAACTCTCATGGGATCATCCATCAAACATCTCGTCTATACACATCTCAACAAAATTGGGTAGCGAAAAGGAAGAATAGGCATCTCATTGAGAATGCTCATACCCTACTCATACAATCTCATGTTCTGTTGCATTTTTTGGGTGGGGATGCAGTTCTCACATCTTGTTAATCGTATGCCATCCTCATCTATCCAGAATTAAGTTTCATTCTCTGTGTTATTTCCTCACTCACCCTTATTCCCTCTTCCACCTCGTGTATTTAAGAGCACATATTTTGTTCATAACCTTACTCCAGGAAAAGATAAGTTAGCTCCCTGTGCTCTTAAATGTGTATTTCTAGGTTACTCGGGAACGCAAAAATGGTATCGATGCTACTCACCTGACCTCCAGCAGTGCCTTATGTCTGCTGATGTTACCTTCTTTGAAACTCACACATACATCGCATGCCTAGGTTGTCACTTAGACATTTCTGAGGTGCTACTAGTTCCATCTTTTGAAGATTCAGTCACTATGTCCCCTTCACCTTCCTCAACGGATCCATCATCTACAACCCCAACTCTAGCTCCAGCCCCAACACTTATAGCTCCTCCTACATCCTCAACCACATAAGTATTACCCATACTAACCGTTTGAGGAATATATTGTTGCTTCTCCTAGATCCCCAACCATAGGAACATCACTATTGACTTATCGTCGTCGTCCGCTCCCAACATCAGGCCCAGCTAATTCACATCTTGCACATGACCACTTGTCTCCTCCTAGTCCGTCGATTGCACTTCGAAAAGATATACGGACCACACTTAATCCTAATCCTCATTATATCGGTTTAAGTTATCATCATCTGTCATCACACCATTATGCTTTTGTATCTTCTTTATCCTTTGTTTCCATCTCAAAGTCTACAGTGAAGCACTATCTCATCCAAAATGGCGACAGGCTATGGTTGACGAGATGTATGATTTACATACGAGTGGTACTTGGGAGCTTGTTCCTCTTTTTTCAAGTAAATCTACTGTTGGTTGTCATTGGGTTTATGCAGTCAAAGTTGGTCTGGATGGCCAAGTTGATAGATTTAAGGCTCGTCTTATTGCCAAAAGATATACTCAGATATTTGGCCTCGATTACAGTGTACTTTCTATCCCGTGGCTAAAATAGCATTAGTCCGCCTTTTCCTATCCATAGTTGTTGTTTGCCATTGGCCTCTATTAGTTGGCCATTAAGAATGTTTTTCTTCACGTTGACCTTGAGGATGAAGTTTATATGGAGCAACCACCTGGTTTTGTTGCTCAGGGAAGCCTAGTGGCCTTGTATGTCGCTTGACCCGGTCACTTTATGGTCTAAAGCAGTCTCCTAGAGCCTGGTTTGATAAGTTTAACACAGTCATCTAGGAGTTTGGCATGACTCATAGTGAAGCTAATCACTATGTGCTTTATCGGCATTCTGCTTCAAATCTCTGTATTTATCTGGTCATTTATGTTGACGATATTGTTATTACCGGCAATGATCAGGATGGTATTATTAAATTGAAACAACATCTCTTTTAACACTTTCAGACTAAGGGATCTGGGTAGATTAAAGCATTTTCTGGGTATTGAGGTCGTTCAATCTAGCTCAGGTATTGTGATCTCACAACGGAAGTATGCCTTAGACATTCTTGAGGAGACAGGAATGACCGGTTGTAGACCTGTTGACACTCCAATGGATCTAATTCTAAACTTCTGCTAGGACAGGATGAGCTTCTCAGCGATCCCACAAGATATAGGCGGCTGGTTGGTAAATTAAATTATCTCATGGTGACTAGACCTGACATTTCCTTTCCTGTGAGTGTTGTGAGTTAGTTTATGGATTCTTCCTGTGGTAGTCATTCGGATGCAGTTGTCCGCATTCTTCAGTCTATAAAATCAAATCAGCTCCAGACAAAGATTATTTTTTAAGGATCGAGGTCATGAGCAAATCATTGGATACTCAAATGTTGATTGGGCAAGATCACCTTCTGATAAATGTTCTACCTCGGGCTATTGTGTCTTAGTAGAAGGTAATTTCGTATCTTGAAAGATCAAGAAACAGAATGTGGTTGCTCGGTCTAGTCCAGAAGCAGAATATCGAGCAATAGCTATGGCAACATATGAGCTAATTTGGATCAAACAGTTGCTCAAGGAGTTGAAATTTGGTGTGATCAACCAAATGGAACTTATGTGTTATAATCAAGTTGCTCTTCATATTGCATCAAATCCAGTATTCCATGAGAGAACTAAACACATTGAGATTGACCGTCACTTTGTCAGAGACAAGATACTCTCAGGATATATTGCTACAAAGATTGTGAAATCCAATGATCAGCTTGCAGATATTTTCACCAAGTCCCTCACTGGTCCTCGTATTAGTTACATATGTAACAAGCTCGATATATATGATTTGTATGCACCAGCTTGAGGAGGAGTGTTAGATAGTTATGTATAATATATATAATTAGTCCTAGTCTCGTATGTAATATGAGTAGGTTATGTTTTATGTATACTTATAACTAGGGCTCATTCTAACATAGTTAATACATTAATAATATATATTTTTCTCCCGTGCTTTCTCATAATAACCTTTGGCAACAAGGTAGTCTTTAAGGCAATTAATTTGACCATCTAGGCCAACTTTGACTGCACACTCCCACCAACAACTAACAGTAGATTTACCTGGAGGTAGAGAAACAATCTCCTATGTACCACAAGCATGTAAAGTAGACATCTCTTTGATCATCGGATGTCGCCATCCAGGATGAGATAGCGCTTCACTTGTGGACTTAGGGATAGAAATAGAGGACAAAGATGACACAAAAGCATAATGGGATAATGATAAGCAATGATAACTCAAACCACTATAATCAATCCCTTAGAGCTTGGTTTGACAGATTCTGCAAAACAATGATCTTCTTCGGCTACAAGCAAAACAATGTTGATCACACCCTCCTCATAAGACATTAAAAGGGTAAACTTACGCTTCTCATAGTTTATGTTGATGACATAGTAATGACAGGAGATGACAAAGAGGAGATGACCCAAATGAAGAAGTTGTTGGCACAAGAATTTGAAATCAAAGGATCTTGAAAAATTGCAGTATCTTTTGGGAATTGAGGTTGTTAGGTCAAAAACCGGAATCTTTATTTCTCAAAGGAAGTATATTCTGGATCTCTTAAAAGAAACTGGTATGACAGGCTGCAAACCGGCAGAATCGCTCATCGAAAGCAATCACAAGTTACAAAGCAAAACTGGAGGGTTAGTTGATACGGAGAGATATCAGAGGCTGATTGGAAGGCTCATTTATCTCTCCCACACTAGACTAGATATAGTATATTCAATCAGCTTAGTAAGTCAGTTCATGCATGATCCCCAAGCAGTGTTGTGAAAAGCGGGCGCTCCCTCGCTTAAAGCGAGAAGCGAAGCAAGGCGACCCATCGATCGCTTCTGGCGCTCGCTTCCCACTAAAAAGCGAGAAGCGACAATGCGAAGCGATGCGTAAGAAGAGTGCGCTTCTCTGTTTTAAAGGGCTGCCATCCTATTTAATTAAAAATGATGTTCTTTTTTTAAAACATATCGACCAGCAGCAACAGAGAAAGAAAGAGGCGACTAGGGTTCAAGTTTTCTACACTGTTCAACTTCAAGATCATCAAGTTTGGTCCAGGTATGTGATTTCTTCTTCCTTCTTCTTCTTCTTCTTCTTCTTCTTCTTTTTCTTTCACTGTTTCAGCGTCTAAATAGCAGCGAAATGCTGGCGAATTTTTTTTTTCCCTTCAGTTCTTCTTTCTCATTCTTCTCCTCTTCTTTGTTCTTCATTTTCTTGCACTATTTTTTCGTTTGAAATATTGCCCAATTTTTACTGGAATGGTATATTGCCCTTCCTCTTATTTTTATATCCTTTATTCTTAGTTCTTATTGCTTTTCTTATGTGTTATGTAATTGTTTTTTTAGTTATCCGCTTCACTTAAAAAAAGCGAGCGCTTCGCTTCTCGCTTCTCGCTTTAAGCGAAAAGGGGGTTGTCGCTTTTCCTCGCTTCACGCTCGTCACAACACTGTCCCCAAGATTCTTATAGCCTGTTTGGCCAAGCTTTTTTTGGGGCCACAAGTGCTTTTTTGGGCCAAAAGTGCTTTTGGCCAAAAATTGAGGTGTTTGGCCAAGCTTTTAGGTGGAAAAAAAATGCTTTTGAGGAGAAGCAGAAGCAGTTTTTGAGAAGCAGAAAAAAGTAGCTTCTCTCCAAAAGCACTTTTCTGAGAAGCACTTTTGAGAAAAATACATTTAGAAGCAGTTTTCAAAAGCTTGGCCAAACATTAATTACTACTCAAAAGTGTTTTTCAAATTAATTAGCCAAACACAAACTGCTTCTCACCAAAAGCACTTTTTGGAAAAGTACTTTTGAGAAAAACACTTCTCAAAATAAGCTGATTGTAGAAGCTTGGCCAAACAGGCTATTATATGCAAGCTGTTTTTCACATTTTACGGTATCTGAAGTCTTCTCCGGGCAAAGGTCTCTTTTTGTCCAAACATGGCCACCTCCTGATTAATGTACGCTCATAGGAGGACTCAAATTCTTAGAGAAGCAAGAAGCAAAGTGTAGTTGCTAGATCAAGTGCAGAGGTAGAATATAGATATGGCCTAGGGTGTTTGTGAATACAAAAGCTACTAGAGGAATTGAGATTGTCTCACAAAGGGAAACTTTACTTATATTGTGATAAAAAGGCTGGAATTAGTATAGCTCATAATCCTAGTCAACATCACCAAACACATGTTAAAATTGATCGACACTTCATTAAAGAAAAGATTACAAGTAGTGTCTTGACTTTGCTTCATGTGTCATCAGAGAAACAGCTAGCTGATGTGTTTACAAAAGAGGTCAACAAAAAATCCTTCACTAGTTTACAAGTTGGGCATGTGTGACATACTTATTTTCTATGTAATATTTTTGACTTATTCATTTAATAAGTCATATACTAGATCTTATTTAATTTGAATAGGTCATAGGAACCTTGCATAAGTAGCATGTTTTTGAGATGTAAATTGACATATCGAAATATAAAGAAGCTTTTTTTGTTTCTCAAATTCTACAAATTGTTAACTGCTTGTTGCTGGAACAAAATCATGACCAAAACTTTTTTTCAGGCCATTACTTTAATATCCCAAGTCCAATCTTCTTTCTCATAGGATGGACATTGCCGATCTTCAACAAATATTAATGAGAGAATAACTATTTACATTTTTTTGGCTTTAAAAAAAATAATGATAGAAAAAATTAAGACAAGAACTTTTGTTCTTATCTAATATAATTTGTACTATATTTTCATTCGTTTCTTGCTTCTTTTTTTGGGTGATTTAGTTAAGTATCTTAATTAGGGAAATGAGGACTTTAAAATTATGTTTTTTGGTGTTATGTCAAGTTCCATTAAAGAAGTTGCAACAGAAGTGCTAGAAGTGCTAGACGTGCCTATAGGTCTAGGAACTCGACCAAGAAATTCGGGTGGTGGAACGAGGAGGTACACAGAGTTATTAAAGCTAAAAGAGATTGTTATAGGAAGTTGCCAGGCAGAGAAACCTTTGAAGAATACAAAAGAGCTAAGAAGGAAGCTAAGAAGGCTATTAGTAAAGCCCGAGTGGAAGCTCTAGATGGCTTCTACCAAAAGCTAGGGACAACAGAAAGGAAGAAAGAATTGTTTGAACTAGCACAATTGAGAGAGAATAGAGATAAGGATTTTCAACCAGGTGAAGTATTAAAGACAATTCTCAACAAGCGTTGATAGGAGATAACAAGATCAATAAGAAATAGAGAGGATATTTTGACTAACTATTCAACACGAACCAAGAGGATAGCATTTTAGACCTCCATATGTATGTGCATGATAGAAACTTTAGTTATACCCATACAATTAGGCCGACATAGGTAAAAGATGCCATGAAAAATATGAAGATCAGAAAAGCTCGTAGTTCAGATAGTATCCCTATAGAGGTTTAAAAGTGTCTTGGGGAGGTTGGAGTAGTATGGCTCACCAAGCTATTTTATGTCATACTAAGAAGTGGTAGAATGTCCGAAGAGTGGAGGAAGAGTACCATGTTTCCAATCTATAAGAACAAAGGAGAAATTTCAAGTTATGCGAATTATCAACAACAACAACAACCCAGTATAATCTCACTAGTGGGGTCTGGGGAGGGTAGTGTGTACGCAGACCTTACCCCTACCTTGGGGTAGAGAGACTGTTTCCGATAGACCTTCGGCTCCCTCCCTCCAAGAACTCTCCACCTTGCTCTTGGGGTGACTCGAACTCACAACCTCTTGGGAATAGAGTGTAGACTTAGGAATACAACAAGAGTGATAGAGAACTAGTTTGAATTTATGCCTTGTAGGTATACAACAAAGACTATAAGTTTTGCTAAGACGATTGATAAAAATTTATCACGAAAGGAAACAAAATTTACACATGGTGTTCATTGACATAGAGAAAGCATATGATAGAGTACCAATGGAGAAGAAAATAATTTCATATATTTATATATAAATATCATAAAGGTCATGTATGAAGGAGTTGTCACTAGCGTGAAAACAGTAGTAGGGATATAGAGGAATTCTCCATAATAGTGGGTTTACACTAGGATTCTGCATTGAGCCCTTACTTATTAACCCTAGTTATATATGAGTTAACCATCACAATACACGATGAGGTCCCATGGTGTATGCTATTTGTTGATGTGCATGCTGACGAAACTAGAGAGGGTGTCAGCCCAAGCTTGAGCTATAGAAAAGCACCTTAGAGAGTAAGGGTTTTAGGATAAGTAGAAGTAAGAATGAGTACAAGCACTATAAGTATAATCAGCATGAAAATAACGAAATTGAAGTGAGACAGGATGGGACCGCGATGCCAACATGCAAACAATTTAGATATATAGGCTCGTTGTTTCAAGAGAATGGAATGATTCACGAAGATGTTACTCATAGGATTAAAACTGAATGGTTGAAATGGAAAAGTGTTACCAGGGTATTATGTGATAGAAGGATACCTACCAAAGTGAAAAGTAAGTTCTATAGAATAACTATAAGACCGGCTATGTTATATGGTAGTGAATGTTGAGCTGCTAAAGTCTAACATATCCACAAGATGAGTGTTGTGAAAATACAAATACTAAGATGGATGTGCGGTCATAAAGATTAGATAAGATTAAAAATAATCACATTCGCCAGAAGGTGCACGTAGCACGCATTGAGGATAAAATGAGAGAAGGCCCCTTGAGATGGTTTGATCATGTCCTGTGTTAACCTATAGATGCACCGACCAGTAGGTATGAAACTATGGTGGGGAAGGTGTTAAAAAGGGATGGGGTAGACCTAAAATCACATGGAAGGAAGTTGTCTCGAAAGACAACAAATCCTTAGAATCAAGGAGATTTAAGGCACAATACAACAACAACAACAACAACAACCCAGTATAATCCCACTAGTGGGGTCTGAGGAGGGTAGTGTGTACGCAGACCTTACCCCTACCTTGGGGTAGAGAGGTTGTTTCCGATAGACTCTCGGCTCCCTCCCTCCAAGAACTCCCCACCTTGATCTTGGGGTGACTCGAACTCACAACCTCTTGGTTGGAAGTGGAGGTTGGAAGATTTAAGGTACAATGGAAGAGGAAAATCCATGTGGGAGATAATAGGGAATACGTTTTAGACTTGGTAGCGAACTTTTAATATTATTACATATTAATATTAATCTATATTATTATAAAAGCATGAATACAATGTCGGTTTGCAAAAATAACCTTATAATATTAAGCATAATAACTCATAATAAAAGGACATAACCGAAATTCTAGATATTAGCCTTATAATCCTATTAGTTTTAGGACATAATACTAAAACTATGAAATCCTATTACTTTTAGGATATTCTTCTTAAAAATTCATATTACTAATTTAATTTGAAAACGTAATATAATATCCGTCCTGTTACTAATTTAATTTGAGAATATATTATATTGTCTAAACTCATTTAGAAAAGGAGAGCCTATATTATTATAAAAGCATAAATACAATATTAATATACCAAAATAGCCCTCAAATATTAAGCGGAAGAACACATAGGGAAATGACATAACTGTAATAACTTATTTTTTGGACTACAATACCTTCTATGCTAATTTTTTATATTTAAAATTTTGTCTATTAAATTCTTATTAAAAATATGTAGGAAGGTTTAATAAAATTAATTTCATAAGAATCCTCTGTATTGGCAATACATTACCACTCCATAATGTCCAATACCAAGAAAAAACAAAAGTAATATTAAATGGACTGCATAAAGAGTTGAAATTGAGAAAAAGATACCCCCACTTTAATATATTTTTATTTTATATTTAAGCTATTTTCCTACTCAAATAATATTTTTTTGTCAATTTTTCGTGTGATTTTGAAAAAAAACAATTATTAAACAACAACTAACAAAATATTTAAGAATATAAATGTGTGAGAAAGAAAAAAAATGGTTGGTAAGAGTCAATACCACTAATGATTTTACAAACATAACGATCTAAAAGTGAAATGTCATATCAATCTTTTACTCTTTGAAAATAAAATTTATGGTGGATAAAATTATAATTAAGATTAAATATTCAAAACAAGAGATGAACTAATATTAAGATCTGAATCAACATAAAATAAATTATTTTTTATGTTAAAACCAGATAATTAAATCTTTTAATTAATTATTTAGCAAGAGAATCCAGTTCAATTATTTTTTAAATTCATCATATGAGTAATTCTTATTCAAGTTTAAAAACAACTTAGGGTACATAAATTTATTCCATAAAAAGAGCATTAGAACAAAAAGTAAAAAGGATAGTATATTATAAAGAATCAAAATGCTATACAAGTGTCTAAGGAAGCACAATCAAAGCTAAATCTTAATCAAGAACAAGCTTTCAAGACTACATTATAAAGAGTCGACTTTGGTATAACGAGATTATTCTTTGTAGATGCCTCCGGCGGAATTGAAATAATATTTCTATGTCATGCATTACTTGCAAATATCATATTAAGAGACATGACATTATTAGCGATAATAGCAAGTGGTGTACCAACAACAATTTTATTGTGAGGTCACCCACTTTAGATTTGATATACCTCTTCAAACAACTTAAATAACCATCACAAATATATCAAAGTAGAGCAATGGTGCTAAATTTATAAGGAAAGCAAAATTGATAATATGGGATGAAGCACTTATGGCTAAGTGTCAAACGATTGAAATAATTGCCCGGAGTTCTAGAGATATATTGGATATTAATGAACCTTTTGGTGGAATTAATAGTTTGAGAGGTGATTTCTGTCAAGTACTACCAATAGTTCCAAAATCGACAAAAGCAGAGACTGTAAAAGCTATCTTGCCAAAGTTATACTTCTAGCCTCAAATGAAAAAGATTCAACTGACAAGAAATATAAAGTAAGAACAGATCCAGTATTCATTGTCTTCTTGCTTCGTGTCAGAAACAAAGAAGAGCATCCAATAAAAGATGATTTGGTTCTTCCTGGACACTTGGTTATCAATCCCAAGAGTAATGGTAGTGCATTTAATAAGAGAAATATTTCTATCATTAGATTAAAACGCATTTCGTGCAAATCGCACGATAGAATTAAAAAGATATCTTAACTAGCAGAAATGAATATATTGATCAACTAACTAAAAGGTTGATTGAAAAATTTTATAGTAAAAATAAAATGTTTTTCAGCTTTTAACTCAGCAGAAAATGATACCAATAATTACTACCAAGAAGAAAACTTAAATACTTTAATACCAAATGGCCTTCTACTATACATATTTGTTGTCAAGTTTATTATTTCTTACGTATGTTAGTGTCACCACTCACCATATATATAATAGACTAAGTTAAAATTGATATTCCATTGTATATAGGTTAATTTTGAAGAAAAATATGCCCATCATGCTACTGAAAAACTTAGATACGCCGAATAGCTTATGTAATAGCACACAGATGGTATATAGAAGTTTTAACAATAACCTCATACATGCAAAAATTATGATACTGGTCAATGTGCTTCTAAGTATATTCTTATCCCTAAATTCAACTTTCGTCTTCCGAAACTAAGAAATATCCTTTTAAATTTGTGTGAAAATAATTTTCAGTATGTTTATGTTTTGCAAATATAATAAATAAAGCAAAAGGACAAACATCCTAAATATTGGACTATATTTACCGCAATATGTTTTCTTGCACGAACAACTGTATGTTGCACCTTCAAGGGGGATATCAAGATCGACAACAAGAATTCTGGTTAAGGCAGAGCAACCAAAGCATTAGGAGAAAACATACACAAAAAAATATTGTCCACAAAGAATTGTTCGTTAAGATACCATCATATTAAATACTTTTAAACTATAATACATAATTATCTAACTAACATGACAAAATTGATCATTTGTGTAAGTTTTGATGATGTTCTTTTATTTTAAATTCATGTATTATGCTAATGTAATAATATCTTTCGGCATTTAGATGATTGTTATATTATTAAACATAAAATTTCTCTCATTGATTAAATTTTATTGTTCCTTCATATAAATGATATTTAAATCTTCACGTGTCATTATTAATACTAATATTTATATAAATATACTTATATTGTTTTTTTACTTTCACATTATTTTATTTCGTAATGATGATAATATGAGTTGAGCTTAAAGAAGAAATGAGAATTCGTATCGTCGACCCCAATTTGTTTGGAACTGGGGCATAATAGTAGTAGTTGTTGTTGTATGTTTCAAAGCATGCAAGTGGGACCTATGAGTCCATTTGTCAAGTAATAAAATATCCTCAGACAAGTGATATTAGTTATGTGACATACAAAACAAGATTTCTCGTCATTTCGTAAATAAAAATTGCAAAATTCAACTAGCGATGAAAAATAGATTTTTCGAACTTTTTTTCTGGTATTTATAACATTGCTTCGTCATAAATGTCCTCCAAACGCAAGAATAATCTGGTAATGTACGTTGTTTGTTGCGTAAGATCGTAGGTTAACTAGCACACAATCACACACGAAGCAAATAGAGAAGAAAAAACAACACAAGGATTTAACGAGGTTCAGCTAAGCCTAATTCTCAAGACAGAAGTAGAAAGAGTTTTCCACTATGAATCAGGAGAAAAGCACAATACAATCTATAGAATCTCAAACTACAACCCCTATATATAGATCCCAAATAGTCTCAAACCTACAAGAGAAAGGTTTCCCAATTTGACAAGGACAATAGATTTTCCTTTCCCAAATCTATTAGGACAATGGGTTTTCCCAAACCTATAGGGATTATGAGTTTCCTAAAAAATACAAGGAAATAATTCAAGCCACCAATAACAAATTTTCCCCTTGGCTTGAATTCTCTTCATCAACAAGCACAACGTTTCTCTGCCTTGCCCTTAGCCCTCGCAAGGGCTCTACCCATTGTCACACACATCAACCAAGTCTAGGCAACACCTAAACTTGTTAAGAGACTCAATCTCCTCAGCCATAGCACTAATCTGTCGAGTTGGTTCTATACTCGGAATAGTTTCTGGATAGCTATAACACTCAAACTCATCAACGGTCTCTGCAACTGCCAAAATGAATCCCACAGGATTCGTATATCCAAGAAGATTCCCATCAACCACGTTTGCAAACATTTGCGGTCGATTGATCACTCTCTTCTCTCTGCTTGTTGCAATGTTATATGGTTGATGTTGCACAGGTGCATTAATATTATCATCTTGATCAATATTTTGCACCTCCTCCACTTCCTTTACTTTAGAATTACTGGGCTGGGCTAGTGGAGATTCAATTTAAGCTCTATGTGGTCACTAACACCACGATTTGTTTCTGCTATTGCCTTCTCCCTCTGACTGTCCAATGAGGCAGATTCATTGAATGTTACATCTCTACTGATAATTAGCTCTAGAGCCTTTTGATCTGTGCACCACAATCTATAATCTTTCACTCCAGTTGCATACCATAGAAATATGCATTTCGTTGCCCTCGGCTCAAATTTTCCATCCCTCAAACGAGCATAAGCAGGACAACCAAATATCCTTAAATTTGAATAATCAGCAGGCGAACCGGACTATACCGCAAAAGGAGTTTTGAACTCAATAGTTGTGGATGGAGATCTGTTGACCAAATAACAAGTTGTATTGATTGTTTCAGCCCAAAAATCCTTGCTAACACATGAGTGTGAAAGCATGCTCCGTGCCCTATCACAAAGCATTATGTTCATACGTTCTGCAACACCATTCTGTTGTGGTATTCCAACACAAGTGAGGCGTCTCACTATGCCCTCTCTGCTACATAAATTAGCGAACTCAGAATTGCAAAATTCCAACCAATTGTCAGTTCGAAAACACTTCACTTTTCTTTTCGTTTGCTTCTCAACCATCGTCTTCCATTTAACAAATGTCGGAAATGCCTCATCTTTTGTTTTCAGAAAATACACCCACACCATCCTTGAGTCATCATCAATCAAAGTCATAAAATACATGGCACCACTCTTGGAGAACTCTGTTTGGACCCCACAAGTCTAAATGTATATAATCTAACTTGTCTCTGGTCATGTGCTCGGCCTTCTTGCTGAACTTTACCGTTGTCTATTTATCAAACACACAATGCTCACAAAAATTCAAAACTTGATTTTTATACCCATTCAGCAAATTCTGCTTACTCAACAAAGACAATCCCTTATCACTTATATGACCAAGTCGCAAGTGCCACAACTGAGACTGATTCATATCACTTTTCCCAGAAGCTACAGTACTTTCCTCTTCAACTACACTGGCCTGAAGATGATACAATTTGGAATGCAGCTTACCCTTCATGAGTACCATAGAGCCTTTACACACTTTAAGTATTCTATTCTCGGAGTGAAACTTACACCCTTGATATTCCAATGTCGAAAGAGAAATCAAATTTCTCTTTATCCGAGGAACATGCCAACACTCAATGTTTCTGACAATTCCATCGAACATTCTCAAACTGATGTTACCAATCCGCTCTACTGGTAATGGATTATCATCTCCCATGTAGACAGTCTCACTCATTTGCTTGTAAGTTGCAAACCAATTCTTGTGTGGACACATGTGGAAAGTAGCACAAGAATCAAGAACCCAAGAA
Organism: Nicotiana tabacum; assembly: GCF_000715075.1. NCBI lineage: Eukaryota > Viridiplantae > Streptophyta > Magnoliopsida > Solanales > Solanaceae > Nicotiana > Nicotiana tabacum. Next base: position 51,228,480 of record NC_134088.1, read on the forward strand.
TTTTGCCCATGACTAGAACTCACATCACAGACTTCCCCTACATAGTCACTATCATCAGAAGTATTGCCAGTGTCAACAACATTTGCCGAATTATCTATTTTCTGCTTCCCTCTTTTCTCTTTTAGCTTGGGACAATCTCTCTTGTAATGACCTTACTCCAACCACTCATAACAATTCTGCTTCCTTGCTCTAGACTTCGATCTGGCGGTGGACATTTTCCTGTTAAAGTCTTTTTGTTGTGTTCTTCCTCTACTCACAAGATTCTCGCCCTCAATTCTGCTGTCTGGAAAGCTCTTTTTCAACTCTTTAGATTTTAGCGCATTACTAACATTTTCCAGTGAAATGTTGTCTTTCCCATATAGCAGCGTATCAGCAAAAGTATCATAAGACGGTGGTAAAAAACATAATACAATCAAGGCTTGATCATCACTCTCAATTTTGATATCCACGTTCTTCAGATCCATTATAATTGAATCAAACTCATCAAGGTGAGTTTTAACAGGTGTACCTTCATTCATACGAAGATTGTATAACCTTTTTTTTTTCAGGTAGAGGCGGTTTGTCAGCGATTTCCTAGAATACAGATCTTCCAACTTCTTCTATGTTGTTGCTCCAGAAGCTTCTTCAGCGATTTCCCGAAGAACGTTATTTGTAATGCTCATGAAGATCACACTCAAATCCTTCTCCTTCAAGTCTGTCTTCTCTGTCTCTTTCATCTCTTCAGGAAAATCCTCATCAATTGCCTTCAGACTGAAACTAGAACCCCGTCAAATTTCTCTACTTCGTATTTCGTTGAAGACGATACATCTTAACCCTAGATTATACGTAGAAACTCGAACCTTGCTCTGATACCAATTGTTACGGAAGATCGTGGGTTAACTAGCGCACAATCACACACAAAGCAAATAGAGAAGAAAAACAACACAAGGATTTAACGAGGTTCGGCTAAGCCTAATCCTCGAGGCAGAAGCAAAGAGAGTTTTCCACTATGAATGAGAAGAAAAGCACAATACAATCTATAGAATCCCCAACTACAACCCCTATATATAGATCCCAAATAGTCTCAAACTTATAAGAGAAAGGTTTCCTAATTTGACAAGGACAATAGTTTTTCCTTTCCAAAATCTATTAGGACAATGGGTTTTCCCAAACCAATAGGGATTATGGGTTTTCTGAAAAATACAAGGAAATAATTCAAGCCACAAATAACAAATATTACTGAAAACAAAGAATAATCTCGTAAGGTCCCTCATACCTACTGCAAAGCTTTACTTTGAGTAAAAGGAAAACATGTACTAGTAGTTTGTTCTGTTGGTCCGTTGCATGAAGTCCTTATTTAGCTATACTCTTTTAGTATGCAGTCATTTTTCCATGGAACTATAAAGAAATGTACTGTAAAATTTCGTAATAGTTGTAGTACTCTAAAAGTTCCTAATAGTTTGCAGTTCTCTATATAAAATCAATTTCGCAAACTAAGAATCAAGGAAATGCAAACTAACCTGCTCGACAATAATATTCAAGGACTGCAATGAAACGAAAACCTCTTCAAGAACTGATGATGCAACATCTATTGCTGCTGTAGAGCAGTAAGAGGACCTGTCAATTGCGGCCCATGTTTCTTTTCCATCCCTGTAGTATTTCTTTTCACGTTTAGTGTTAAAAGTTATAATAAGAAACTCCAAACACATCATATATCATAGAAGAGAAACTCCAAAAAACAAAATATAAGAGGGAACTTCCCTGACATACTTTATTACACTCTTCAAAAGGTAAAATTCAACTTCAATCCCTACATTCATGACCTGAAAATATAGATATGCATTAGATCAATAATATCTTTCAGCTCCTGTACAAAAGATCTTAAAACATACCAAGCCAAATTCATCTTCTAAAATTGTTGAAAATCTACGAAGCACATCCTTCGGACAGTACTGCCATGCTTTACCAGGTTCAGTTAACATGTCAACCAAAACCATTTCTTGGTTTCTTACCCTGTATCAAAAGGTGCACATAAACATGCATGATTGCAAATGTGTAAACTCTTGAATAGTATCAGTCCAAGTTATAGAGAAACTTGATAAGTTAATTGAACAGTTGCCAAGCCAAGGTCCATATCTTTCTCGCTGACAAGACAAAACAATGAAATAATTAGACATGAGTTTGTCCACAACTTCAAACTATTCAACTAAAAATTATTTAGTTTGATGCTATATTCTGCCCATTTCCTAGTTTGATGCTATATTCTGCCCATTTCCTACAAGTTGTCAAAGTAGCTGTATATCACATAGTATAATGAGAATTTAAAAACCTTCATCAATAGAGCGCTCTCTCTCTCTCTCTCTCTCTCTCTCTCTCTCTCTTTCACACACACACAAAAAACCAAAAATACCTAAAAAGAGATCACATTTATATTATTTATGAATTGATAGGTTGTCAACCTTGATTTCGTATTGATTTATAAATACGTCAGTGAATTGAGTGGATTGGTCATTTGGAAATAAGTTTATAGTTGTTGGCTCGAAAGGTAAGGGATGGCTTAATCCGCAACCTGTTTTCCTAACATTAGATGTTTAGAGCAAATTATGCACAAGTTGCTTCTAGATTTTAGAACTTGCATGATAAATGTCTCTTAAGTTGTTTTCGTGTTCGTTTAGACTTATCAGTGAGCTTATTGTGTTTGCGTGATTAAGGTCGGGTAGTTGCAACTTATCTTATTACTTATTTGCCTTTAGTATATCGTAGGTTACTGTGGTTGTGGGGGAGGATGGTGAATTAAGGACATGTCCTCGGGTAGGTAAGGGAGTGGGGCAGAGGGAAGGAGGTGGGTTAGGGGAAAGGGTGGTAAGGGGCATAAGGGAGCTATTAGGTTGAGAATTGGATCTTGGAACATAGGGACTTTGACAGGGAAGTCTATAGAATTAGCTAAGATTCTCCAGAAGAGAAAAATTAATATAGCTTGTGTCTAGGAGACTAGGTGGGTAGGGTCTAAGGCGCGGGAGGCGGACGGGTTTAAACTGTGGCACTCAACAGGTAAGAGGCGTAGGAACGGAGTGGGCATCTTGGTGGACAAGGATGTCAGGGATCTAGTGGTAGAGGTTGGGCGGGTGAATGATAGGCTGATGGCTATTAAATTAGTGGTCGGAGGGCGTACTTTGAATGTTATTAGCGCTTACGCGCCCCAAGTGGGCCTGGATGAGGAGGTTAAAAGGCAATTTTGGGAAGATTTAGATGAGGTTGTGCGTGGTATTCCGCCCACTGAAAGGATATTCATAGGAGGGGATTTTAATGGGCATATTGGGAGGTCTGCTGGGGGCTATGATGAGGTGCATGGCGGCTTTGGCTTTGGGGTCAGAAACGGAGGAGGTATGTCGCTGTTGGATTTCGCTAAGGCATTTGATTTGGTGATAGCAAACTCGAGTTTTCAGAAGAGGGAAGAGCACTTGGTTACCTTCAAGAGCACGGCGGCCAAGACCCAAATCGACTATCTCCTTCTCCGGGGGTGTGATAAAAGTCTGTGTACTGATTGTAAGGTTATTCCGAGTGAGAACCTCACGACCCAGCATAGGCTTTTGGTGATGGACTTAGACATCTTGCTAAAGAGGAAGAAGAGGGTTGGGTGTGGTCGACCGAAGATCAGGTAAGGAGCTCTGACTAAGGACAAGGCTCAGGAGTTGCAAGAGAAGTTGTTGGTTGTAGGGGCTTAGGGGAGTAGTGGGGACGCGAGTAGTATGTTAACGAGGACGGCGGACTGCATTAGGGAGGCTGCGAGAGAGGTGCTAGGGGTCTCTAAAGGTTACGCTGGAGGCCACAAAGGAGACTGGTGGTGGAATGAGAAGATCCAAAGGAAAGTAAAAGCCAAGAAAGCAGCATATTTGAAGTTAGTAGAGAGCACCGACGAGGAGGAGAAGGGTATAAGAAGGCTAAGAAGGAGGCGAAGTTGGCGGTCACGGAGGCTAAGACTGTAGTGTTTGCTCGTTTGTATGAAGAACTGAGGGACAAAGGCATGGGCATAAAGTTGTTTCGGCTGGCTAAGGCGAGGGAGAGGAAGGCGAGGGATCTGAACCAAGTAAGGTACATCAAAGACGAGGACGACAGAGTTTTAATGGATGAGGCATAGATCAAGCGAATGTGGCAGACATACTTCCATGAACTCCTGAATGAAGAGGGGGATATGAGCATTGTGATGGGCGATTTGGAGCACTCTGAGAGCCATTGTGATTTTAGGTAGGGTAGGCGCTTTAGTTTCGAGGAGGTCGCAGGGGCGGTGCATAAGTTGAGCAGGGGCAGAGCGACCAGGCCAGATGTGATCCCAGTTGAATTCTGCAAGTATGCGGGTATGGCTGGATTGGAGTGGCTAACTGGGTTATTTAACATTATTTTTAGGACGAAGAAGATGCCCGAGGATTGGAGGTGGAGTACGATGATCTCGTTGTACAAGAACAATGGTGATATCCAAAATTGCAATAACTATAGGGGTATCAAGTTGCTTAGTCACACTATGAAAGTGTGGGAAAGGGTGGTCGAAGCGAGGGTTAGAAAGACGGTGTCTATTTTCGAGAAGCAATTCGGTTTCATGTCGGGACGTTCGACTACGGAAGCCATCCATCTTGTTAGGGGGATGGTGGAATAGTACAGGGATAGGAAGAAAGATTTGCATATGATGTTTATTGACCTAGAGAAAGCGTACGACAAGGTCCATAGGGAGGTCCTTTAGAGATGCTTGGAGGTTAGAGGTGTTCGTGTAGCGTACATTAGAGTGATTAAGGAATGTATGATGGAGCTAAGACTCTGGTGGGGACAGTGGGAGGAGACTCAGAACATTTTCCAGTTGGGATGGGGTTACACTAAGGATCTGCGCTCAGCCCGTTCTTATTTACTTTGGCGATGGATACTTGATGCGTCATATTCAATGGGGGGTTCCATGGTGTATGTTCTTCGTTGACGACATAGTGCTGATTAATGAGACGCGAGGCGGTGTCAACGAAAAGTTAGACGTTTGGAGACAGACCTTATAGTCTAAGGGCTTCAAGTGGAGCAGGACGAAGACGGAGTAACTAGAGTGCAAGTTCACCGTAGTGTCAGGGGGAGCAGATATAGACGTGAGGCTTGATTCACAAGTCATCCCCAACAGAGGAAGTTCCAAGTATCTCGGGTTAGTTATCTAAGGGGACGGGGAGATTGACGAGGATGTCACACACCGTATAGGAGCGGGGTGGATGAAATAGGGGCTAGCATCTGGCGTCCTGTGTGACAAGAATGTGCCACCAAAACTTAAGGGTCAATTCTACAAGGCGGCGGTTAGACCGGCTATGTTGTATGGGGCAGAATGCTGGCCAGTCAAGAACTCTCATATCCAGAAGATGAACGTAGCCGAAATGAAGATGTTGTGATGGATGTGAGGGTACACTAGGTTGGACAAGATTAGGAATGAAGATATTCGGGAGAAAGTGGGTGTGGCCTCTATGGAAAATAAGATGCGTGAAGCGAGGCTTAGATGGTTCGGGCATCTGAGAAGGAGCCTAGATGCCCCAGTAAGGAGGTGTGAACGGCTGGCGCTGGCAGGTAGGAGAAGAGGTAGAGAGCGGCCTAAGAAGTACTGGGGAGAGATGATCAGGCAGAACATAGCGTGACTTTAGCTTACCGAGGACATGGCGCCCTTGACAGGAGGGTATGGAGGTCGAAGATTAGGGTAGAAGGGTAATAGGTCGTCGTGTGTTTTTCTGATTTGTTTCGGGTTTATTAGGGCTAGCTGACTAGTACATTATCTTCGATTCTTAGAATGTCAGTATTAGGGTTGTTTTGGTACTATCTTCCGCTTCGATTTTCTAGTACCCTATCATGTTTCTGCTTGTGGTTATTACTTTTGCTATTGCTATTGCTATTGCTATTGCTACTGCTTTCTTCCATTTATTCTTTCTCCGGTCCTTACATTGTTGATATCATTTTCCTGGCCTTGTTGTTGTTATTTACTTGTTCCTATTCTTCCTCTCGAGCCGAGGGTCTTTCGGAATTAGTCTCTCTGCCCTCCAGGGTAGGGGTAAGGTCTGCATACACATTACCCTCCCCAGACTCCACTTGTGGGATCCCACTGGGTTGGTGTTGTTGTTGTTCATGATAAATGTCTCCATAGCCAAGTTTCTTTTTCTTTCGCAATTTTGCATGGTGGGACAAGTCACAGAAAAGCAATTACAGTTTCATATCTGCATGTCTAAGTTATTTTGAATCTTGGATACGAGTTTTATACTCAAGTTTTAGATGCTTTATGATGTTCACAAGCATGCTACCTATGAATGTGTTCTGAGTCAAGTAGGAACTAGTATTTGAGTATTACTATATGAATTGTATTTTCAAGTGAAGATATATTTACTAATGTCGTGCATATGACACTTGCTTAAGAACAGAATAAGATAGGGACAAAGTGTAAGTGCTAATGAACAATCTAAGTGCTAATAAGCAAAATAATGTCCCAGCTAATAAAGGCATTGTCAGATTATAGTTAACCAACTGACAGGAGTTGTGTGGATTACAATTCAAATGCTCATAATACCGAGTCTATCATGCCTACTAGTTGACAAGGGTGGTGTCAAATTATTCCAACAAGCTTAAGCTAACAGACGGAGAATAATCTAAGAATAAAAACAAGCTAAGAGGCAGTACAAGGAAAGAACCAAAATCAATTTTAAATATGTATATATATGGTGTTGAAACAGCATAACGGTTTTCTTTTAAAGCATGTTGTATAAATTAGCTCTTCTCATGTGGTTTTTTATTATGTTATCACTTGTTCAGTCTTGTGACTCACTCTTTGTGTTTACATGTATTACAAATACAGGTATGGATCCCGCACCTCAGTAGTGAGCTGAGATATTGAGCAGTTACAGTCAGAGTATTCTGATGAGTACCACATTGTCTGTTGGAGCCTTAATTTATTCCAACATATTGTTTCTATTACAATTTTCTGCTGAGTTCTAAAGGATAATCCTAGTGTTTGCTCCATGAACTCATTGAAGTGTCTTCAATTATGTTGGGATTTTCTAATTGAAGTTTAAGCCAGTATAGTAGAATTTTGAGACTGATTTTATTGCTTTTAGCTATCTGAAAACCTTGTGGTTATGAACGTTATTGATGCATTTACGAATTATTTGAATGGAGTTTGGTACACTGATACAGATTTGAAGATGGGAGATTCTGTAGATATTCCTACAACTTAAGCAGGTTTACTAGGCGAGTCTAAATCACCTAGTACCAGTCACGTCCCTAGTTTGAGTGTTGATTAGCATGATTTCAGGAGATTTGATTATATTTTGGAGATCTGATTTTATTCTGATTTTATTTGATTTGATTTGATAGCTGGATTGATTGTATAGATTTATTTTATTTCCTTAATTAGCGTTAGAGACTTTGTATAAATTCACTTGCTCATGGGATGTAAACATACACAGAAATACAAGAAGCCTTTTCTTCTTCTCAAAAATCTACAGTTGCTCAAGGGGAGTCTAGATTAGTCTGTCGACTTCGTCAATCTCCTTATAGTCTCAAGCAGTCTCCCAAGGCATGGTTTGGTCGTTTTCGAACGTTGTCCAACAATTTGGAATGACCCGAACAAATGCTGATCATTCTGTATTCTATAGGCATTTATCTAATGGCAAATGTATTTTTCTAAATGTTTATGTTGATGATATTGTTATCACAGGTGATGATCATGAAGGTATTGCCCAACTTAAGCAGCATCTTTCAAGTCAATTTCAAACTAAGGATTTGGGCATACTAAAATATTTTCTAGGCGTTGAGGTGGCACAATCTGGCAACGACATTGTCATCTCACAAAGGAAGTATGCCTTAGATATTTTGGAAGACATTGGCATGTTGAACTGCAAACCTACGGAGACTCCATGGATCCAAATACTAAACTTGTTTCAGGATAGGGGGAGCCTCTAAAAGATCCAGCTAGATATCAGAGACTTGGTGGCAAACTCAACTATGTTACGATTCACAACACCTGACATCTCATTTGTTGTAAGTGTGGTTAGCCAGTTTCTACGGTCACCTTGTGATAGTCTTTGGAATGCAATAATTCGCATCCTAAGATATGTCAAAAGTTCTCCGGGATAAGGTTTATTGAGTGAAAACAAGGGACATACACACATTGTTGTGTATTCTATGCAAATTGAGCAAGTTCTTCCTCTAATAGACGGTCCACTTCAGGTTATTGCATTTTAATTAGATGCAATCTAATATCCAGGAAAAGCGAAAAGCAAGATGTGGTGGCTCGGTCAAGCACAAGGCAGAATATTGGGGTATGGCATTGGCTACTTACGAGCTTATATGGCTAAGGCAACTTTTACAGGAGATAAGGTTGGAGGGGACGAGCTGACGAAATTGATTTGTGAAAATCAAGCCGCATTACATATCGCTTCGAATCCAGAATTTCATGAAACAATGAAGCATATTGAAGTAGATTGTCACTTCATTCGACAAAAGATTGAGTCCAGGTGCATGTTATGAGTTTTGTCAACTCAAAAGACATTGCATATGCCCTCACAAAATCACTCTTGAGCGTTCAGAATTGGCAATATCTGTAGTAAGCTAGGAGCATACGACATGTACGCTCCAGCTTGAGGGGAAGTATTAAATATGGTAAGAATTGATACTATGTAAAGACAGAAAGATACACAAAATTGTAATTAACTAATTACACAAATCCCTGTAATAAAGTGATTAGGAGATTTTGTAGGCTTGTAATTGTAGTTTTTCCTTATTTGTATTTTTGTCAAAGTTTATTTAAACCCCAGCAGCTTGAGGGAATAATTAAGCACTCTATTCCCCGTCTTTCTTCTCCTCCTCTTTCTCAGAAATAATTGCTGAAACTAAAGTATATCCTTAAACATGAAGTTAGAAAGCCAAAGATGGATTATTTCTTGAGAAACAAAATATTCAAAGGACCTATCAGAAAAAGATAGAACGTTAGCTAGCAAATCGACCTTTACAGTGAAGGATATTCGAAGCTGTATTATGAAGAAGGAAAAGACTTAGGATCGGACAATGTATTGATGTAATAACCCAAGCTTAGTTGACTTCTATTTGCTCTGTTGATATGGGTGAAGGCTCAATTTCATATATACTTTGAGTGTTTGAAATGATCAGGAACTGATTCCCTTTTGTTGGAAATCGATTGAGACATGTTTAATGGGTTTAAATGTAACACCCAAAGCCTCCATATAGGTCTTAGAGGTCATTTGAACTCTCTTCATGTCAAAATATCACGTGTAAATGTTGTTTTAAGAGTTTAATAGGCTAGAAATTCACACAAGTGAACCCAACATAGATTTTGGAGATTGAGTTATTTTTCACAGCTAATTTGTATGGGCTTTCATATTTAGAGGTTGGATAAAGCAACTAATAGTTTAGTTGATAGAATCATGGGAGAACCTAGAAAACTAAAACCCTAGGATTTGAAATATGAGAAAATTGGAATACTGGTGGTTGATAATAGATTCAGCAAGCTACTATGTGGGTGACCTTAGTTGAAGCTTGGCGTCATATTAGAGGTTGCAAGTGAGTGGGGACCCTCTCCTTGGCTTGATTTCAAGGCTTGTACTTTAAAACAACGTGATTCTTACTTGTGGTGTCAGGACTCGGGACATGCTTATATGTGTACTTGGCTAGTTTTAATGGAACTATAGGCTATATATGTAACATACATGCGATGAATGTATTAAAGAATTGTTATTTTATATTGTGAATCATGTTGTACTTGCATATAAGTGATTTATTTTATATGTGATGGAATATAAGCATATACTTGAGATAACTTATCCGACTGCTTAGATAACTTACTAGAAGCATTGAGCATTGTAATAATGCTATGAGGGTCTGTATTTGTTAAGATATGAAGGTACATACTTGAACTACTATACAAACAAACATAATATACTCACCCATGTCGTGGAGCTTACTTATAATCAAACTAATACACAAGACATATATAATGTGCTTACTCCTATGGTGAAGCTTATTTATAACCAACCCACCTAGACGAGGGTTGACGGCATACCAGGGTCCCTAGTTTCTCGAGGATTTGGAGAGCAGTCACCTGGTCAAAAGACATTTCATAAACCTTATTGCTATATTACGAATAACTAGTATTGAAAGTATGGTACTTCTATTTGTATTAGCTAGTGCCAATTAGAAGTATCATACTTGTAGTCGTATTAGCTTGTATATGGAATATGTGCTATGCATGTTTTCAAACTTTATGTTCCCAGTCCGCCTTGATTGGCCAACCATTCACTGAGTCTGTAAACACTACTGTATTGACATTTTGGCACAGACATTGACGAGGCTGCGCTGCTGGGGACTGGCCATCACCAGAGGGAGACTCCAATATTTATTGACTTGTTGCTTTGACTGCTTTATAAAGACACTTGTTCTATAGCTTCTCTTGTACTTAAAGTCCAAACCTTAGGACTTTAGTAAGAAGATATTTGTATACATTTGAATTGGGTTCTCAATGACTTGTTGGAATTTAAATTGTGATCGCATTTAAGTTACTACTTCTACATGTGTGCTAAGTTTCATGTTATATTCGTATTAGGATTAGTAGCTGTCACAGGATCTATGGGCAGCCCCACAAATAGGGGAGATTCTCTTATTCAAGGGAAATACTTGGGCATAGACTAGCTTGGGAGCCAATACCTAGGCGTCGGTCATGGCCTGGAGTTGGGTCATTGATTGGGACAGGTATCAACTTTGTAATCAGAGTATTTAACTACAGAATATTTAGGTAGATGAAAGGAACAACTGCCTACAAGCTTCTTCATAAGAAGTCTCTTGCAAAGTTATGGGATATTTTGACATGAATTTGTTGGTGACCCTTACACTCAAGGATCACTTGCAGAACTGGGTTCACTGTCGGGTCAACCACAACTCGTGGTGTAGTAAAAGACAGATAACATTCTCACTTTCGATAACCAAGTAGGAAACCAAGTAGAGAAAAGGCAATACAAAAATTACATGGTTAGTGCTGCTCATGAGCTATTTAGATAAACTAATGAGAGACCTAGTGGCACTAGAATGTACAATTTCACTTTTTTCGAGATAAAGCTGTTTGGAGTAAAATTGAAATGAACCAATTAAGATAGAAGAGCAAGTAGCAAACATATTAAGAAAAGAGTTTAGACATCATGATGTTTGCACAATTTCAGGAATTGCTTGGAATGATCTGAAGGACAACTGAAGTAGATCCTAATGGGAAGTATTAAAATTAGCAACAACTTAATGTCCAAGATTTACAGTGAGAACCCCTGGTACAAAAAGGAGAACAGTGTGGTAAGAACAGTAAACGGACTCTAAAAGTGAGTACTTGAAAAGCAAATGAATGTAACAAGATTTCATGCAATTATCCCTCACCATATATGCTACCATTGCATCTTTTTTTTTTTTTTGAATAACCGTGGTGTCAGGGCCAGCTTGCACGCACCTCGACTAATTTTACGGGATACCTATTACCTCCCACCAGCAACAGGTACTAGGTAACTCTATCCACCACGGCTTGGACAAATAAGAAGAAATCACCTAGTGTTTTTTGTCTCCACTGAAATTTGAACCTGAGAACTCTGGTTCTCAACCCACTTTAGTAACCACTAGGCCACACCCTTGGGTGCATATGCTACCATTGCATCTTCTTGATAGGGATGACCATCTCACCATATGCTACCATTGCATCTTATATGTAAGGATGACCATTTCGGTTGGGAATGAAAGAGTAATAATGAGAGTTGATAGAGATAAGTGCACAATGAGAGAAATAGAAAGTTGATAAGGGCTATAATGACTTAGTAAATAGAAACTGAGATGCAAAGCTTGTAAGGCAGAAGCTGATCTTTAACTAGCAATAGCATAATTGAAACTGCAAGCATTGAATTCTCTTCAACACCGATTGACACATGGAGTTCTGCCCACCCTAGATATGGGTTAGCGGGACATTTCACAAAACTGAAAATGTTCTATGCTGATTCTAGAGAGGCAATAAGGATAGAGTTGACACTATCCCAGCGCTAACCACGGAAAGCATGAACGGGTGTCTTCCCTAATCTTATCATTATGACTTGTCGAAGGAAATATAAGGACAACATGCATATTTTAGCTTAAAACCAAGAAGATAAATGAAAAAGTTGAATATATATATCAAGCAATAATACATAGATTTGCAAGTAGTACCAGGGGAGTCTGCATTTGGTTGATACATCAGGAACAATTCTGACCTCACCCGAGGGGGAGAGTGAATTTTCCTCGCAGAGATTATCTGTTATTGAACTGAGTCGCATACATTCAACAGTTAAGCCAAGACCATGCATTTTCACAGAACTATAGAAGCGTTGTTGTGGAACAGCCTGTAAGTGATGCACAAGAAATTAATAAATTTTATCAACTTTTGACTAAAGCAGGGAAATACCGATTAACATTCAACACGAATCATGTTGTAGCGGTAATCACAAAGTCCTGAAAACTTAACCAACGAATGAACTTGTTGTACTAGACCTTGATTAAACATCATATTATATAATAGCAGATCTATGCTAGTGGAAAATAATTTGCAAAAGGATTAATTGGTGTGTCAACTTTCAAATTCCAATAACAAAATGTTCAAATAATCAGTTTGGCCAATCTTAGCCGAGGAGGAAAATTCAAATAATGTAATTAATAATAACACTACAAAGTGACATAGCTAGGAAACAGAATATATCAACTGTTATTGAAAATAACTCACTAAATCAATTGATAATGATAAGTAAACACCAGAGCATTTTTATTTCAAAAAAATAGTAACACCAGCATGGCTGGATTTGTGTAATTGCAGGACTACGCCATCTTTTTTTAAGAACAGGGAATATAGTAAAGCTTGTTCAATCGCAATATATGATATATGACCATTAATCCTTCATGAAATCAATTTCTCACATGTCACCACAAGATATATCGTCTTTATTTTCTGAGACAACTTCCTACTTGAGGTAACATGAAATAGCAACTTTGTGTAGTCATTTGCTTTCATATTGTTATAGTAAAGCAATCTTTCACTAGTTTCTTGATACTCCAATCGAAATTCTCTAATTAGTGTGAGAGCTTTAATCAGACAAAAGAATATGGAGCTCTAGTAGATTAATCTCCATTCTGGTTGTTATTTGTTTAACCATCCAACATATGAACCTAGTAATTAAAACCCAGCCATACAAATCTTTGAACCTCATATTTCTTCCTGGCCTGGGCTAGCATATGGATCTATGCCAATCAATAAGCTTTTGAGAGGAAAAGAAGGAAAAACTAGAGAACGCCGTTTATACACAATCATTAGAGAACATAAACTGTAAACTAATGGGAATAACTCCCTTAATAACTCCTAATTAACATCATTTTTGTTGTAAATTAATGCAAACCTACAAAAGAATGAAGCAACGATTGACGATGTATACATCAATCAGAGGCTAACTAGGCTGGTGGGATGAAATTGCAGTCTATTACCCGTCACTTGTGATTAGGCAATAGTAACCTGGTGTTAAATCCCTACCCTCCACATGCGCTCTGAATTGAACAGGTGGAACACAGGTCATGAGGCTGGCACATACTTACTCCTGTTGTTTTTCTTAAACCTGATAAGCCATCCCATGATCCAGCTTGTAAGTTCAATCAACCATAACAGGATGCTAAAACTAACACCCAAGAGCTAGAGAAATAATTAATGTTCATAGGAAATGCTGAAGGTTTTAGAGATTTTTCATGGTACCAGAAATGCTGAGGATGCAGTTATTTGGAATGGAGGAAACACCAAAATGTTTTCAGTCAGCTCTGCATACTTTTTGCTTTCAGTATCAGTTTGGCCATGAAAATATATATGGAAGATAAAAGCCCCATTTAAGGTCACATGCTTCTCTTGGTTAGTTGGCAGGAAAGCTTGTCTGACTCATGAAGTTTTGCGGAGAAGAGGGGGATTCCTCTGAGCTCCAGATGTTTTTTGTATCAGAAAGTAATAGCCATCTCTTCTTGCATTGCAAGGTAACTGATATATTGTGGCAGTTATTCTGTTCCCTAGCAGGAGTACAATGGGTAATGGCAAAGAATACCAAGGACCTTTTGTGGTTGACATTAATAAAATAAGGAATAGACAGAAGCTACAGTGGAGAATGGTCCCAACTGTATACGGTCGAAATAGATTTCGGCCTTCGCATGTCCGATCGAGTTCGAATGATAATCGATCGAAGTGCGACTTCGAGATGGGTTCCGAAGATGGAACAAGCAAGCTTCGAACCCAAGGGGTCGATCAATGTCGAGTTCGATATTGTTATCGAGCTCGAATCCAAATCGAACTATGACGCAGAGTAAAGCTATCAAGCTCATGATCCAGAGACCAACCAACATTGACCCCGAATCAATTCAAGGGTCCGAGTCAGAATCGAGCTTAAGCCAAAGATCGAGAGCTCGAGTTAGAATCGGACTCAAGCCGAGATCAAGAGCCCGAGTCAGATCGGACTTACAGACAAAAGCCGTTGCAATCCCACTAAGATGACAGAATCTTGGCAGGAATTGTGGAAATGTTGGGTTATCATGGATCTCCCATTGAGTATTTTTTAATTATATTTAAAGTAAGATCCCTCTACTATAAAGAGGAGTTTTTATCATTTCTGGCAGCAGAGTTTTTGGAGCTCACATTGTAATTGAAGCACCATATTCTCTTATATTCGAGAGTTATTCTTTTAAGCCTCATAAACTGATCCATCTTGCTTAATCCCAAAAAATCGCTTTCGTTACAACTGTGTTTATTTTGTCTTTTCCTTTTATCCTTACAGTTTGTATTGAACTATATCACATATCCTTAGAACTACGAATAAATTCAACGATATCCGTTTTTCGGGTAAATAATTTGGCGCCCACCGTGGGGCTAAGGATAACAGTGGTTATTTGATGCGAATCTGAAAAAACACGCCATTGTGCTTTGCGCTTGTTTCCGAAAATATCTTGAATTTCGGATTAGCTACGACTAACCATCAATCAAATAGCTTCACCAATCGATAGCGGGGCCGGTCTTCAAGACGAAAACAACAACCTGACACCCAGTACTGAAAGACCACTTGTGAACACCGTTGGAGCTCGAATCGGAGCGCCAATTGATATCAATTCGCATGTAGCCATCGAGGCGAACCTACATGCTGAACCCGAGAATAGCATCCATGGTGGCACTCGGTCTGCAGCTCGAGATACTCATAACGTCGAGGAAAACGGCGTTAGCTTGCGTTTGATTTTCGAAATGTTGCAAGCCCAACAGGCAGCAATAGCTCAGTTGCAGAGCCAAACCCAGCTACAAAGCAGGCCGGAGCCCAATCCACCCCGAGAAATCACCCACAGAACGGAACCAGCCATAGTAAAGTCAAATGAGTAAGAATCGGGGACTACTCCCGAAATTGCTAAATTGCTCGAGGAACTCACAAAGCGAGTCGAAGCCAACGATAAAAAGTAGAAACTTATAACTCTAGGATCGATCAGATCCCGGGAGCTCCACCAATGATAAAAGGGTTGGATTCGAAAAAATTCGTGCAAAAACCTTTTCCCTCGAGCGCAGCCCCGAAACCAATCCCCAAAATATTCTGTATGCCCGAAATTCCCAAATATAACGGAACGACCGATCCCAACGAGCACGTCACTTCTTACACATGTGCCATCAAGGGCAATAATCTAGAAGACGATGAAATCGAATCTGTGTTGCTAAAAAAATAAAGAGAGACCCTCTCGAAGGGGGCAATGATTTGGTATCATAACCTACCGCCAAATTCCATCGACTCGTTCGCCATGTTAGCAGATTCTTTTGTACAAGCACATGTCGGCGCCATTAAAGTTGCAACAAGGAAATCGGACCTCTTAAAGGTAAGACAAAAGGATAACGAGATGCTGAGGGAGTTCGTATCTCGTTTTCAAATGGAACGAATGGACTTGCCATCAGTCACAGGCGATTGGGTTGTTCAGGCTTTCACTCAAGGTTTGAACGAGCGAAGTTCGACGGCTTCACGGCGATTAAAGCATAACCTGATCGAATACCCAGCCATCACATGGGCCGATGTGCACAATCGGTACCAATCGAAAATTAGGGTTGAAGATGATCAATTGGGGTCTGAACCCGCTATTCGGATTGGGGATCGATACCAACCGTACAACGGAAGCCACAGAGTCAGTGAATCGAGACATAACCTCAGGCAAAATAACAAAAGAAGTGATCGAGGTCAAGGGTCCCGGGGGCTGATAAACAGAAGTAGTTTCGATAGGCCTGCCGGATCTAAGGAAGCACCTCGGTTATCGGAATATAACTCCAGCGTTGATGCATCCACCATCGTATCGGCTATCGGACGCATCAAAGACACTAAATGGCCTCGACCCATGCAGACCGATCCTGCCCAGAGGAATCCCAATCAAATGTGCGAATATCATGGCACCCATGGCCACAGAACGGAAGATTGCAGGCAACTAAGAGAGGAAGTAGCCCGGTTATTTAACAAAGGGCACCTTCGGGAATTTTTGAGCGACAGGGCGAAGAACCATTTTAAAAACAGGGATTTCGGCAAGCAAAACGAACAAGAAGAACCACAGCACGTCATTCACAAGATCATCGGTGGCGCCGATACCCCTCAGGGACCAGTGCTTAAACGTACTAAAACATCGATTGTGAGAGAAAAGCGATCTCGAACTCAAGATTACACACCCATAGGAACTTTGTCCTTCAATGATGAAGATGCAGAAGGAGTCATACAACCTTATAACGATGCACTGGTAATATCCGTACTCATGAATAAAACTAAAGTTAAGCGTGTGATGATTGATCCAGGTAGCTCGGCCAACATCATCAGATCGAAGGTCGTAGAACAGCTCGGCCTGCAGGACCAGATCGTACCTGCAACCCTGGTTCTAAACGGATTCAATATGGCATGTGAAACCACCAAGGACGAGATAATTCTACCAATAAACGTGGCCGGAACCATCCAGGAAACGAAGTTTCACGTGATCGAAGGCGACATGAGATACAACGCCTTTTTCGGAAGGCCATGGATCCACAACATGAGAGTTGTACCTTCGACCCTACACCAGGTCCTCAAATTCCCAACATCGAGAGGAGTCAAAACAGTGTACGGAGAACAACCAGCCGTAAAAGAAATGTTCGCCGTCGAGGAAGCGAAACCAATATCCTCGCCTTCGCCAATAAAGGGATCGGGCTCAGAAGGGAAACGAGATACCAAATAGCAATCACAGATATCGGCTTCGACCCAACCAGATAACCAGAAGATCGAAGAAGATGATGATCAGAGGATCCTTCGATCATTCGTGATTCCCGATGACTCCAACGCCACCAAATCAACAATTGAGGAACTGGAGCAAGTCACACTAATCGAGCACTGGCCCGAACGAAAGGTATACCTGGGAACGGGGTTGAGCCCCGAACTCAGGAAGAAACTTATTCAATTTCTTATCGATAACATTGATTGCTTTGCCTGGTCCCATTTAGATATAACAGGGATCCCACCGGACATAACGACGCATCGGCTAAGCTTGGACCCCAAGTTCAGACCAGTGAAGCAAAAGAGAAGACCCCAGTCCGAGGTAAAACATGCATTCATAAAAGACGAGGTAACCAAACCTCTCAAGATAGGGTCCATTCGGGAGGTAAAATATCCCGAATGGTTAGCCAATATAGTTGTAGTGCTTAAAAAAGAAAACAAACTCAGAATGTGTGTGGACTATAAGGATTTGAACAAAGCGTGCCCCAAAGATTCTTTTCCGCTGCCCAACATCGATCGCATGATCGATGCCACGGCCGGGTCACGAGATCCTTACTTTTCTCGATGCCTATTCCGGGTATAATCAAATCCAGATGAACCCGGAGGACCAGGAAAAGACTTCATTTGTCACCAAATATGGAACATATTGTTATAATGTGATGCCCTTCGGGCTAAAACATGCAGGGGCTACTTACCAACGCTTAGTAAATAAAATGTTCGAAGAACAAATAGGTAAATCAATGGAAGTTTATATTGATGACATGCTAGTTAAGTCCCTGTGCGCAGAGGACCATCTGACCCATTTGCAGGAAACGTTCGAGATTTTGAGGAAATACAACATGAAGCTCAACCCCAAAAAATGTGCCTTCGGGGTCGGATCGGGCAAGTTACTAGGCTTCATGGTGTCAAATCGGGGAATCGAGATTAACCCCGATAAAATCAAGGCCATCGAAGACATCACCATCGTAGACAGCGTGAAAGCTGTACAAAGGTTAACAGGACGGATTGCGGCCTTAGGCCGATTCATTTCGAGATCATCAGATCGAAGTCACAAATTTTTCTCCCTATTCAAAAAGAAGAACGATTTCGCTTGGACCCCGGAATGCCAACAGGCATTAGAGGAACTAAAACAATATCTGTCGAGCCCACCACTACTTCACACTCCAAAAACAGACGAAAAACTTTGCTTATACTTGGCAGTATCGGAAATCGCAGTAAGCGGTGTCCTAGTTCGGGAAGAGCAAGGTACGCAATTTTTCATTTATTATATAAGTCGAACCTTAGGGGAAGCAGAAACTAGATATCCGCACCTAGAAAAATTGGCGCTTGCACTGATAAGCGCCTCTAGAAAGTTACGACCGTACTTTCAATGTCACCCCATATGCATATTAACGACTTACCCACTTCGTAATATTTTGCACAAGCCTGAACTATCAGGCCGGTTGGCCAAATGGATCGTCGAACTCAGTGGGTACGATATCGAATATCAACCCCGCACAGCCATCAAGTCTCAAATTTTAGCAGACTTCGTGGCCGATTTCACGCCAACCCTCGTACCCGAAGTCGAAAAAGAACTCATGTTGAAATCGGGTACGTCATCGAGGGTATGGACCCTTTTTACGGACGGGGCTTCGAACGTGAAGGGGTCCGTGCTAGGCATAGTTTTAAAGCCACCCACGGGTAACACTATTAGGCAATCTATTAAAACTACCAGGTTGACTAATAACGAGGCCGAGTATGAGGCCATGATTGCAGGTCTCGAGCTAGCTAAAAACTTGGGAGCAGAAGTCATAGAAGCCAAATGTGACTCTTTGTTGGTGGTAAGTCAAGAAAACAAAACTTTCGAAGTTCGAGAAGATAGAATGCAAAGGTATTTGGACAAACTACATGTCACTTTGCACCATTTCAAACAATGGACTTTACAGCATGTTCCACGAGAGCAAAACAGTGAGGCTGATGCACTTGCGAATTTGGGATCATCGGTCGAGGAAGGTGACTTGAGCTCGGGGACTGTCGTTCAACTCTCGAGATCCGTGATCGAAGAAGGTCACGCCGAGATAAATTCTACGAGCTTAACCTTGGATTGGAGAAATAAGTATATTGAATACTTAAAGAACGGAAAGCTTCCATCGGACCCTAAAGATTCAAGGGCCCTACGGACTAAAGCTGCTCGATTCACGTTGGTTTCAGATGGAACGCTATACCGAAGGACATTCGATGGACCATTGGCAGTATGCTTGGGTCCGGGAGATACCGATTACATCTTACGTGAGGTGCACAAGGGCACTTGTGGGAATCACTCCGGTGTCGGTCCATTAGTCCGAAAAATAATCAGGGCAGGGTATTATTGGATCGATATGGGCAAAGATACGAAGGAATTTGTTCGAAAATGTGACAAATGTCAAAGGTTTGCACCAATGATCCATCAACCCGGAGAGCAACTTCACTCAGTCCTATCCCCATGGCCATTCATGAAATGGGGAATGGATATCGTCGGCCTCTGCCATCGACCCCAGGTAAAGCTAAATTCATTTTATTTATGACTGACTATTTCTCTAAATGGGTTGAAGCACAGGCGTTCGAGAAAGTAAGAGAGAGAGAAGTTATAGACTTTATCTGGGATCATATCGTATGTTGATTCGGGATACCCGCCGAAATAGTATGTGACAATGGGAAACAATTTGTGGGCAGCAAAGTGACGAAATTCTTCGAAGATCACAAAATAAGAAGGATATTATCAACACCGTATCACCCTAGTGGGAACGGACAGGCCGAATCAACGAACAAAACTATCATTCAAAACCTAAAGAAGAGGCTGAACGACGCTAAAGGAAAGTGGAGAGAAATCCTACCCGAAGTCCTTTGGGCATATCGAACGACGTCAAAATCCAGTACGGGGGCAACCCCATTCTCCTTAGTATACGGGTCCAAAGTATTGATACCAGTCGAAGTCAGCGAACCCAGTACCAGATTTCGATACACGACAGAAGAATCAAATAACGAGGCTATGAACACTAGCCTCGAATTATCGGACAAAAACGAGAAGCTGCTCTCGTCCAATTGGCCGCCCAAAAGCAACGAATCGAAAGATATTATAATCGAAGAACCAAGCTCCGCCATTTCAAGCCCGGGGACTTAATGCTAAGGAAAGTCACCCTCAATACCCGAAATCCTAACGAAGGAAAACTAGGACCAAACTGGGAAGGACCATATCAGGTTCTCGAGAACGTCGGAAAGGGATCATACAAGCTCGGCATTATAAACTGACCCCTGCAGAAGTCCGATCAGGAGCTAAATGAATCTTTCAATACGAAGCCTTAAGATCTGAAAGCACGCGTTGCACTCTTTTTCCCTTAGACCGGTTTTATCCCAAATGGGTTTTTTCGACAAGGTTTTTAATGAGGCAACCAATGATCGTGCTGCGCTTACAACAGTATCTGAGGCCTCTTTACAATCGACCTCGAATACTAGGGGGCATTAGCCCTCAAATATATCAAGTTCTGATGCAAGAAAGTTATTTCGCAACAACGGGTTTTCAATAGGAAAAGTTGTAAGAACCAAATGGTCAAAACGAACCATGCTCATGTAGTTGGCCCGAACCCAGACGCGAAACATAAACACATGTATAGTGACTTGCAAAGAAAGTTCTCCTCTTTGCCAACATCTTATATCCAAGAAAAATTTCTCTATTTGGAGATTTATTATGCGAACAGAATTAAGATAAACTCGACCACTAAGCCTACGGGCTACTTTTATTTCGAGTTCGAGCAAGCGCTCACTCAACCATTACGCCTACGGGCTACATTACCTCGAGTTCGAATCATTCACTCGACTACTAAGCCTACGGGCTACTTTTATTTCGAGTTCGAGCAAGCACTCACTCGACCATTATGCCTACGAGCTACATTGCTTCGAGTTCAAATCATTCACTCGACTACTAAGCCACTCACTCGACTATTAAACCTACAGGCTACTTTGACTATTACGCCTACGGGCCACATTATTTCGAGTTTGAATCATTCACTCGACTACTAAGCCTACGGGCTACTTTTATTTCGAGTTCGAATCATTCACTCGACTACTAAGCCTACGGGCTACTTTTATTTCGAATTCGAGCAAGCACTCACTCGACCATTACGCCTACGGGCTACATTACTTCGAGTTCGAATCATTCACTCGACTACTAAGCCTACGGGCTACTTTTATTTCGAGTTCGAGCAAGCACTCACTCGACCATTACACCTATGGGCTATATTTCTTGGAGCTCGAATCATTGACTCAACTAATAAGCCTAAGGGCTACATCACTTCAAGTTTGAGTAAGCGCTCTCTCAGACCATTATGCCTACAGGCTACATTACTTCGAGTTCGAATCATTCACTCGAACATTACGCCTACGGGCTATATTTCTTCGAGCTCAAATCATTGACTCAACTAATAAGCCTAAGGGCTACATCACTTCAAATTTGAATAAGCACTCGCTCGATTATAGAGGCTACGAAGTCCAAATTTGATTAAGTTGTTTAAATCCTTGTGAAAACATTCATAAGGCGTGAATAAAGTCTTCACAAAACATAAGCAAGTCAGCAAAATTGTCTATATACAAAAATTGTCTGCATGATTGATTACAACGTAAAAATTAAGGGCTAAACTTCCTGGTCATCCTCAGGAGTGGTCTCTTCTCTATCGGGCTCCCCCCCGTTCTCGGATCCGCTCTTACTCCCAACATCATCATCATTGTCATCATCATCGTCATCGAAAACCAGAGCTTCAGCATCGGCTTCGAGTTCTTTGGCCCTTTTTATCTCTTCAGCGAGATCGAAACCACGAGCATGGATCTACTCGAGGGTTTCCCTCCGAGATCGGCACCTAGCAAGTTCAGCGACACAATGTGCTCGAGTATCGGCGGTCTCGGCTGCCTCTCTTGCTTGGACCTGGGCGGCTTCAGCATCGACCTGATAGACGGCCAAGAGTGCATCTGCATCGGCCTTCGCCTTTTCGGCATCGGATTCGGCCTTGGCAAGTACAGAGGCCAACCGAGCCTCGAGCTCCTCTATTCTTCTTGCTTGAACCAGGCCTTTTTCCTTCATTCTCTGAAGTTGGGTTTCGGCCGATAATAACTGGGCTCGAGCAGTTTCTTTCTCTGCAGCAAAGCGGTCCATACCTTCTTTCCACTGCAAAGACTCCGCTTTTATCACGTCGACTTCCTCACGAAGCTTCCCGATCATCTTAATTTTTTGCTGCAACTGTGAGACCAAAAAATTAGCCATCGTTCCGGTATCAAGCCCATAGGCTTGTAAAAGTATCATTACCCGCTCAGACAAATCGGTCTGATCTCGATAAGCCTTGGCCAACTCAGCTCGGAGGTCTTTTATTTCCTCTTCTCTCTGCCCTAAGAGAAGTGTTAGGGAGTTATTCTCATCAGTAACCCATTGTAGGTCGGCCTCGTACCGACGCAGCTCGTTTTGGGACCGAGAACATGCTTCTCGATGAACTGTCGCTGCCTACAAAGAAACAAGAAACGAAGTTAACGAAAAGGTAAACATAAAGGTAGTACCGACAAAATAATTTTAAGGCTTACCTGATTCAAAGCCTGCCACACCCCGTGAAAAAGATCTGATTCGTCACCAGTACCGGCAACGTCCTCGATACCGGTAAACAGGTCACGAAAGGGATCCTCTTCATCATGAGGCCTGTCTAGATCGAGGGGCCCCAGAGCTTGGGCTTCCCGAATCACCCCTGCGGAAAAAGCGGGAAAGGTGGGCGAATCTTCGATTGCTGCTGCCCCAAATGAATCACTTGGAGCATTTTCTTCGGTTCGAAGGGATTTAAGGGCCCTTTCAGACATATCCCCTATCCGTTGGCTCCGATGAGATGCGTCTTCAATCTCCGATAATTTAGGGATTCCACCCGAATCTTTCTCCGGTATATCCTCAGTTCGAGGCGGAGCCTCATGAAGCATCATCGATCCAGCTGCCGATGGGGCATCGGTGGTTCTCTTCGTTCGGGCCGCCAGCGTGGACCCATCGTTTTCTTCTTATTCTTCATCTTCTTCATCTTAGATGCAGAACTGATTCCACGGTCAAAGAAATGGCATTTTTGACCGGCTTACGAGCCGTCCTCTTCTTCGATTTTGGATCTTCGGGAACAGAGGCTCTTTTCCTTTTATTTCCCTCCATCGGCTTTGGGACAGAGGCCAAAGTTTCTTCCTCGTTGGACAAGGGCCTCAAAACCGTATCTTTGCCCAAACCTGCATTTGGAAAATTTTATTAAAATATTTGGAAACCACCCCGTTCGAATTATCAAAGAGTACGAGAAAGGGGCTTACCATGATTTTTGGCCTCCCACCGACCCTTTGACAAATCGCGCCATGAGCGCTCGGTGTATGTGGAGGTCAAAACAAGAGCTCGTACCCAGTTCTTGAGATCGGGAACTGCTCCGGGCATCCAGGGAACCGCTACATCACAAAAAGAAGAGTGTCGATGAGAAAGGGAATGAAAGAACAAAATAGAAGTAACAGCAGGATCGCACTTACGTTTCATATTCCACTCCTCGGGAAAGGGCATCTTTTCGGTCGGAATCAGGTCCGAAGTTCTCACTCGAACGAACCTGCCCATCCAGCCCCGATCCCTGTCCTCGTCAATGCTCGAGAACAGAGCCCTGGTAGCCCGACGCTGAAGTTTAATTAACCCTCCTCGAAAAAGTCGATGACGGTACAATCAGATAAAATGGTCGAGGGTGAACGACATCCCCTCGATTTTGCTCACAAAGTATCGGATCAGGATAACGATCCGCCAAAAAGAAGGATGGACCTGGCCTAGGGTTATTTGGTATTGATGACAGAAGTCAATAATAACGGAATCGAGGGGACCTAACGTGAAAGGGTAAGTATACACATTCAAAAACCCTTTCATGTAAGAAGTGATGTCTTCGTCAGAAGTAGGAATTATTATTTCTTTTTTATCCCAATTGCAATCTTTCTTTAGCTGTTTGAGGTGCTTCTCGGTTATCGAACATATGTACCTCGATACTGGCTCACATCGGCCAGGGACCGATGAACCTTTATCGACCTTAAAACCAGAAGTAAGAACACACGCCCCGGGAACGCACTCCTCATGCCGTGGTTTTGCCGGTGTTTCATCGGCGGCACACTGTGAAGATGAAGCTTTCTCTTTCTGAGGAATGATTTGTGATGTTTTTGCCATTTTCAAATTCAAAGGTGAGGGATAGAAGAAAGTGACGAAGATTTGGTAGAATTGAAGAGGGGCTTCTGCAAAGAGAAATCATAGATTTGCGGATAAGTCAGAGAATACGAAAAGGGACTTGGGAAATTTGGAAGATTGAAGATGTAAAAGTGGTAAATGATAAAAGGAAGGGTTATTTATAGGTTTAAGCGATGGCGGTTCAGTTTCAGCGGTGGCCGACCACCGTTTGACATGTATTAAATGCCTCGAAAGACTAAACCGACGGAACAGCTATCACATGCGTCATGATCGAGCCCGATGGAAACGTCAGGTTATAATCCGATCGAGCCGTTGAAAAATCATATCGTTTCTCACCGCATTCTTCCTGAGAAACGAAGGGACTATCTGTATACGGTCGAAATAGATTTCGGCCTTCGCACGTCCGATCGAGTTCGAATGAGAATCGATCGAAGTGCGACTTCGAGATGGATTCCGAAGATGGAACAAGCAAGCTTCGAACCCAAGGAGTCGATCAATGTCGAGTTCGATATTGTTATCGAGCTCGAATCCAAATCGAACTATGACGCAGAGTAAAGCTATCAAGCTCATGATCCAGAGACCAACCAACATTGACCCCGAATCAATTCAAGGGTCCGAGTCAGAATCGAGCTTAAGTCAAAGATCGAGAGCTCGAGTTAGAATCGGACTCAAGCCGAGATCAAGAGCCCGAGTCAGATCGGACTCACAGACAAAAGCCGTTGCAATCCTACTAAGATGAGAGAATCTTGGCAGGAATTGTGGAAAAGTTGGTTTATCATGGATCTCCCACTGAGTATTTTTTAATTATATTTAAAGTAAGATCCCTCTACTATAAAGAGGAGTTTTTATCATTTCTGGCAGCAGAGTTTTTGGAGTTCACATTGTAATTGAAGCACCATATTCTCTTATATTCGAGAGTTATTCTTTTAAGCCTCATAAACTGATTCATCTTGCTTAATCCCAAAAAATCGCTTTCGTTACAACTGTGTTTATTTTGTCTTCTCTGCGATCCATATTTGATATTTCCTTTTATCCTTATAGTTTGTATTGAACTATATCTAATATCCTTAGAACTACGAATAAATTCAAACTCTATCCGTTTTTCGGGTAAACACCAACATGTATTTGGTGGACGGAAAGGAATAATAGATGTTTTGAGGACCAAAATAGTTCCACACAAAGAATTAAGATGAGTTATTTTTTGTCTTTTTAATTCTGAGAACTATATATATAGATGATGCAGAATATAATCACTTGTAGATTCCTTGTAAGATGCAAAGCTATATTCATTAAACAATTCGGAAAAACAGAAGGTAAAGCTTACACGACATCTATGTTGTGCGGAGAAATCTAGCCAAATAATGCGAACAAGGCTAACATCTGTCAATGGGCCATTTAACTCTTCCTTTTGGAAGGAAGGCGATAATGGCTGAGGTTTGACATCAGAATATCTTTTAGAAACATCAAGCTTGTAGAATTGCTTTGCATTTTCTGCAAAAATATCTTTAACAGCTGCAACAGCTTCTGCAATTGAAACATCACTGTCCACCCACACATCCCATACAACATCGAATACCACTTCACGTGCCTTCTTTGCACCTACACACACAATTAATCAACTCCAGATAATACTCCGAAGGTAAAATGGAATAACTCAGTTAGCTAACGTGTCATTCAAGATGGATATTTATTGTTTGGCAGTAGTTTCCTTTTCATCTAGTGAAACCACTAGCTTGATTATCGGGGAAAATCGCCACTATTTTCACCCTTTGAAGCAAGATTCTCATTTTGTTTAATTATTCAATAAATTGACTGAAAAAATAATAACCGAAAAGGCCCAAAAAGACCTATGACTTATTGAATTTGGTACGTACAAAAATGCTCTGCACCGAAAATGCACCCGCCGTTTTCTCCTCTTTGCCCAAAAAATGCCTTAAAAATAAATGGACCATTTAAAACAAAACGGAAAAGGGCCCTCCCTAATCTATTGGATTTGGTTTAAAATTCCTCTATTAACCTCGTATGAAATTAAATGACTCACCCATTTCTAAAGATCTAATCCACCAATAAGACCCAAATTCGAATTAAATAACAAAAACACACATCCGATCTCTTTTTTCTTTTCCAATGAGTTCTATCTTCTTCTTGGAAAATTAAAAATTCAAAAAAGTTATGTTTCTTTTGGCTATTTAATATTCGGATAGGGCCAAAACTGCCGTCGGTCTACTGGATTTGGTACCAAAATGCCCTTTGTTACCTATTCGACCAAAACTGTCCCCACTATTTTTTGGGCTAAAAATGCCTTAAAACTAATGGATCTTTTGAAACAAAACGGAAAAAGACCAAAAAATTATCCCTGATCTATCGCATTTGGTTTTAAAATGCCTACCATTAACCACATGTCAAATAAAATGGCTCTATCTATCTCTAAAGATCCAACCCACCCATAGACCTAAACACAAATTTAATAATAAAATGTTACACCTGATCTCTTTTTTCTTTTCCAATGAATTTTATCTTTACATTGAACAATCATAAGTTCAAAAAAGTTAGTTTCTTGGTTTTTTAATATTTGACACTTGTTAGTTGAGAATTTCTCTTCTTCCATTCTTTAATTGTAAAAGAAAAAGAATCAATATACCAATCTTTATAAAAAGAAAGAGTGGTATTATTTATAACTTGTGAGGTTTCTTTATTTACTTTTTTTAAAAAGAAAATATTATATATTATTTGTAGTGTTGCTCTTATTTTCTATAGATGACTGGGGCGTGTATTGTGTGAATTTTTGTAGTTATTGTTATTACTTTATTTTTATATTATGTACTGATTTTAACTGGGTAATACAAACAATCTAGGAATATTGTACTGATTGGTTGTGTTTTTTTCGTGCAGAATACATATTAACTTTCACATTGATTATTTATGCACTTGTGGTATAGTTTGGAAATTTTCAGCCTTAGACTTTCATGAATTTCTCAATTCTTAACATTATGATTTGGCTTTTGGGGTACACAATTGAATTTGAATTCTCTTTGTTTTGGATTAAAATTGTATGTTAAGTTTGCGATTTAGAATCCAGGTGAGTCAGTCGTAAATTTCAGCATCTATCGCACATTATAACCCTAATTTGAACAAAACATAATACAAGAAGAAGATATAAAACTCATTGAAAAAAAAAAGAAAGAAAGAGATCAGGTGCGGAAATTTATTATTAAATTCGAGTTTAGATTTTATGGGGGTGCGGATCTTTAGAGATTGATGTAACAACAATAACTCAGTATAATCCTACTAGTGGGGTCTGGGGAGGGTAGTGTATACGCAGAACTTACCCCTACCCTGGGGGTAGAGAGGCTGTTTCCGATAGACATTCGGCTCCCTCCCTCCAAAAATTCTTCACCTTGCTCTTGGGGTGACTCGAACTCATAACCTCTTGGTTGGAAGTGGAGTGTTCACCACTGGAATTGATGGATTATTTAATTTGATATGGAGTTAGCAGAGGGAATTTTTAATCAAATCTTATAGATTAGAGGTAGTTTTGGTTCTTTTCGATTTTATCAAATAGGTTAATGGACGGCTTGTACTAAATCTAATAGATCAGGGGAAGTTTTGCCCTTTCTCATTTAATATTTGACACCTGATGGTTGGAATTCTTCTTCTTTAATTCTTGAATTGCCAAAAAGAATTTTTTTAGATATCGATCTTTTTTGCTTAAAAAATATATTTTGTCTTGTGGAATTTTATCATTTGCTTCTTTTTTTTAACTTATTTATTATTTTTAGTATTTTTTTTATTCTTCGTAGATAGGTGGGGGTGTGCATTGTGTGAGTTTCCTGTAGTTATATAATTACTCCATTTTTTTGTATTTTATACAGATTTTAAACTGGATACAACAAATGTTAAACGTGTCGTACTTTTTGGTTGTGTTTTTTTCTATGCAAAGTACATATTAGCTTTTACCGTTGATTATCTACGCACTTGTGGTGCAGTTTGAAAATTCTAATCCTTAAACTTAGGTAAATTTTTAGTTCTTAGCATCAAGATTTGATTTCTGGAGTACAGTTGAAATTGAGTTCTCTAATTTTGGATTAAAATTGTTAGCTATTTCGATTATCCCGGGTGAGTCAGTTTAGTCAATTTCAGTGATTTTGAAGTTCATTGGACATTATAACCCTAATTTTCATAAAAAGAAGATATAAGAAGAAGATGAAACTAGTGAAGTTTCGCTATTAAATTCGGGCTGAATTTTATAGGTGTGTTAGATATTTAGAGATGAGTGAATCATTTAATTTGATATTGGGTTAATGGAAAGCATTTTAAAACCAAATCCAATAAATTAGAAGCAGTTTTGGTCGTTTTTTGTCTTATTGGAATTTTTTGGGCTAAAAGAAAACGTGGGTACATTTTTGGTCAAATAGTTTAACGTAGGACTTTTTGTGTCTAATCCAATAGATCAGAGGCTGATTTAGCCCTTCTCCGAAATAATAATACAAATTCAGAGTTCAAAGGCATAAAACAATCAAATTGGGTAGGATAGAGAAGCACATGTAGACAGAATAAGCAAAGGAAAGAAATATTGGGTAATCAACACTAGATAAAGATACGAATACAGTACTCCAACTAGACTTTGTTGAACATGTTGTGTGACAAGGACATGATAAGTGTTTGTATTTCTTAGCTAGCCATATGAAAAGGTACTATTTAAGATTATGTGAAGCAGCAATTTTTAGTTATTATCTTTGGAAAAGCAATATGTACCAAGAATAGTTTCAATTTCAGGCCATACCTAAATAAAAGCTTTCAGCAAATGCGATGCCACCAGTGCTGATCATTACCTGTTGATATTTAAACATTACACGGGAGATGTTCATTATTTAAATGGTGTAACAAGGCTATGAAAGAGTAGTCAATCTAAGAATATGGAAATGCACAGGTTGAAGTGAAAGGATGGGTTATTAAGGACATCCTTAGATAATTTGACCAAGACCATGTGATATTTTTGCCGAATATATAGATAGTCACTTAAATTGTTAAAAAATTTTATTTAGACAACTTATCTAAGTGACCTTCACCAATACTGCAAAATCCCAAATGCATGAGGTTCAAATTCTGAGTTATGTAGCAATGAGCAAATTAAAACTTGATACATCAACGAAGTAAAAGAAGAAAAAACTTCATGTTGGCTTCGTTTTCTTCATTCTCCATTCACCAATTGAACTTTTTATTTTTCTCTTTTCAGATCAAACTATATATTGGTGTTGCTGATGGTGTTGGGAGCTAGGCCAAAATGGGTATTGATTTGGGAAAAGGAACTTATCACCAGAGAAGCCTATCTGTGTACCACAGAAATTCTACAATTGAGACTTCTGATCAAACTCTGACTATATTTACTGCCACTTTCCCATCAATCTGTTCTTATCCTTTAACATCCAGAAACCCATTTGCTTCTGTTTCTTCTTATATTTAATTCTTCCTTTATAGCTAAGTACAGTGGTTCGAATTATAAGTATGAGGAACTCTTTTCTGCTTCTTTTGCGCATGATTTTCTTGGTTTTGTTCTTCAAAGCGATTTTTACAACACAACAGATCTAGAAGCCACTTTAGACAAGCAAAATACTCATTTGCTCCTCTTGATCATTTTTACAAAACAACAGAGAAGTCTTGTTCAATGTTAGTCGTGTGTTCAATAGGTCAGACTCTTGGAAAAGATGTCTAAAGGAATTTTTTTTGACAAAGTTAAGCGTATGTCAACATATTAATTCAGCCATATTTTCATGTATCATTAAGTAGACAAATGACCTTATTCATAGGAGCAAGCTCTAGAATTTCTTTAACCGAGGATACCATCCCATGGAAGCTAAATTTAGGAATAGTCAACCCAAAATCAAGATAGACCTGTAAAACCAGATATTTACCATGTTAGGGACACTAAAAAATATACGATAATCTTCGAACTCTCCAATGAGGCATGCAGGTAACACCAGATTATACCCAAGTAAATTAAGGTTGTGTCCGCTACATGCACGTTACGTAATAAGTTTAGATAGAGAAGATCTTACTTGAGGGTACACTGAAGACAGATATGAAGCTTCCTTTAAGAAAGGGAATGATGCGTGCAAAAGCACTAATCGATTCTTAGTGAATCTCTTATCCTCAAGAAGATTGCGAAGATTCAGGGGATTGGCTGGCCTCAGATCCAAGTCCTTGTCCCCAAAACTGTAATTGGAAAAACTATTTTATCATTCACTATCTTGAATAAGAAAAATAACATGTAGTAACAGGAACCTCAAAGAGTATTCACTTTCTCAAATAGAGGAAGCTAGAAAGAAAATTAGGTCAAACTATCTACTCCAAAACAATTTTTTTTTTTTTACCCTGTGTCAATCTGCATTGGCAAGTCATAATTTTGAGCCACCTCCAAAGCATTCATGAAGATATAATCAACGAAGCTCTTATTTGAGACTCGAACAGGCTTCCCAGCTGGAAATGCAGAAACTATCAGAATTACATCTCAATCATGGTGGATTACAACCTCAAATATTGCAAGGCTCACCACATAAAATGTCATTCAGGCCCTCCTCTGCCTCCTTAACAGTGACTTCTATATTAATAGCAAGGCCACTACGATATGCGACAATACTTTTAAAGGCAACAATATTTTTAGCTTCTGTATGCAACAATCAGGAAAACCTTTTGGAAACTTAATTCTTCATGCATAAAAAGAAACATATTCTATGTTTTATATTATTGACTAATATTCTAAAGGATATGACTTCAACTCCTTAGTGAAAATCTCCATGAATGATCCCAGTGTCCACGATGTTCCCTTTGAACCCTGCAATAGAAAAGGAGAAGAGAAAGATATTAACAAATCTAACAAAGGAGAAGGAGATAACAAAGGAAGAATATTTTGGAGATATTCATGCCAAAAGAATGAGCTTAATTTCACCCCCTAATGCATGAAATCAATAGTTAGAAAAACCACTGTTGAATGATCCAATTACTCCAACCCCCCCCCCCCCAAAAAAAGCATTAGACGTAAAAGAGCCTTCATTATTTGTCTTTGTAAAACAATAGGACGATGAATTGTGGTAGCAGCAACTGTTTTACATGGATATGATATCATATCCTAGCTCTTTATGCATGCGGCCTACAAATTCGCGAAGCGCGTGCGGAACGGATACTGAGAAAAAGAAGTGTAGAGGAGAAGCAAAAGTTGTTTTCATCTCCAAAGAATAGTGTGCTTCCACTTTTCATCTTTTTGAGTGCCTATTTGATGCAAGATCAAGAAGGCCAAGAATCTAAGAAATCTTAGAATCCATCAAGATTATGATTTCTTTTCCTTAAACATTAAGATTTCTTATTTATTATTTCATAGTAATTTGATTCTTGTTTTAGTAGGATTATATATTTATATTTGTAGTTCTAGTCAATTAGGATTATTAGTTGGTATCCTATTCCTATTAGAATTTTTTTTCCTATTTTAGTTAGGATAGGTTTTTCTTAACCTTGTTCTTATTCTAGTAATTAGGATTAGTTTTCCTTAACCTCATAAATTTTATTCATTGTAAGGTATATTTAAAGGGCTCAATATGCTGAAGGTTATTTTCATCTTACATTCTCCTCATGTGAGTTTGAAGAACGCTTTCGCTAGTTTCGCTAATGGGGTGCTTTTGTTTTGCTCCCTTCTTTGTATTTGAGAGATACGAAACCTTGAAAGTGCATCAATTTGGTATCAGGACTGTAAAGACTCTACCGATCTTTTGGTGTATTTAAGCCCCTATTTCCTCATCTGATGCTCCATGTATGTGTATTTGTTGTTTAGTGACTTGTGGGGATAGTTGGTTTGGGTTCGGGAGTTTTGGAGTGAATTGAAACACTCAGTTTCAAGTTGGAAGCTTAAGTTATAAGAGTTGACCGAGATTTAACTTTTGTATAAACGGCCCCGGAATGGTATTTTGAAGCTTCAATAGGTTTGTATGGTAATTTTGGACTTAGGCATACGTCAAAATTTGGATTTGGAGGTTCTTAGGATGATTTGGCTCTTTTTGCCAAAAGTTGACAATTTGAAGGTTCAAAAATTTCATAAGTTTGACCATGGGTTGAATTTGTGGCTATCGGGTCGGACTGTTGTTCTGGGACTTAGAATAGGTCTATTTTGTCATTTAAAACTTGTGTGCAAAGTTTGGTCACATGAGTTGGTTTGGTAGGAATCAGACGCTTGATTGTGAATATTGAAGTTCTTGAGCTTCAAAGCTTGCATGATGCATTTTGGTGTTAGATTCGTGGTTTTGTATGTTATTTTGATGTTCTGAGCTTGCGAGCGAGTTCGTGTGAGATTTATGTACTTGTGTGAATGTTTAGTATTGGTCCCAAGGAGCTCCGGTGTGTTTTAAATTCATTTCGGAGTAGTTTGGTGGAGCTTTAGATTGTTGGTGCTGCAACCTCACATTTGTGAAGGTATGCTCGTATTTGCGATGGGTTGTAATTGCGGACACCCAATTACAATGACTACCAAAGGTAACCTCGCATTTGCGAGGTAGATAGTCGTATTTACAACGTTGGTAGGCAACATGGGGATTTCACAATTGTGAAGTATAGGATCGCATTTGCGATCCCAATGTCGCATTTGCGGAGGTCGCATTTGCGAACCTCTGGGCGCAAATGCGACATCTGCAGTTAGTTAATAACTGGTATTTTGGGACTTAGACCATTTTATCATATTTTTTAACTCTAGACTGGGTGAGGGGCGATTTTTGAAGAGAATTTTCATACAACACCATTGGATAAACGATTTTCACTCGATTTTGATATTTTATCTTGATTTCTTATGGACTTTTACACCAAAATCATGGAATTTGAAAGGAACTTTTTACTATAGTTTGAAAAATAAAAATTTAGGATTTGAGAGTCGATTTGGACTCGATTTTGAAAACTAATCACATATTTAGACTCGTGGGATTATGGGTAGTCAGGATATTCCCTTATACTCGTATTTTGACTGTGTAGGCCCGTGATTGAATTTTGTTGACTTTTCAAAAATTGTGTAAATATTGAGATTTTATTATTTGGAATTGATTCCTTTAGCTTTGTTTGATGTTATCGAGTCATTTTTGGCTAGATATGATCCAGGAGGAGGTGGTTTTTTAAAGGAAAGGCATTTTTGGAGTATTGAATTGGCTTGTTTGATGTAAGTATCTTGCCTAACATTGTGTAGGGGAAACACTCCTTAGAATTTGGCCTTAATTGTTATTCGTGTTATGTAAAATAATAACGTGTACATGAGGTGACGAGCGTATGCACAGGGTACTATGTGTGGCTTATAACCGAATTAGACCTTAGGCTATTAATATGCCTTAATTTGAGGATGTATTTTATATAAAACGTGCTTAATCACTTTGTGACTACATGAATATGATTGCTACAATTGAGTTAACCGTTGTCATGCTTATTATGTTGAACACCCATCCGTATTTTTATGTTATTTCCATGTTCTTATGCACTATGTTGATAAGTTATGAGATCTTTGACGAAAATTTGGCATATCTCTTTGTGATAATTGTGGTACATGTGGACATATTAAGCGGATTATTTGGGTGTTGGCACAAGCTCTTTGCTGTGCGATTTTGATTATTGTGATGCGCAGGGGCGAAATAAGGGTGACATTTGTTCGGGTTTCCCATGTGGCGAATAAGGTGTTGATATGCGCATGTGATAAAATAAGGGTGACATTTGTTGTTATTGCACATGCGATGAAATAAGAGTGGCATTGTTGATGATGTTATGTGATGATTTGGGGGTGTTTCTTTTGATGATGTGCATGTGATAAAACAGGATTGGTATTTTGATCTTATACATGCTTCCTTAAATACCGTCTTGTATTTTTATGAGTTGCTGGTTTAATTTGACATGCAATTAGCCTCTACCTCTATTTGATGATTTGTTGTCGAAGTTAGATTCTTCTACATTGAGTTATTATCACATGTTCTAACAAGATTGATGATATTGCTTTTCGTTGCATATTCTGTTGTCAGTAATTGATATATTGTTCACGTTTTCCATGATTAGTAAGTATCATATGAGTCGAACCTCGTCATTACTCCACCGAGATTAATTTTGATACTTATTGGGTACAGAATATGATGTACTCATACTACACTTCTGTATATTTTTGTGCAGATCCAGGTGTTGGAGGCAATGAATCTTGAAAGTAAGAGCTTGCATCGGTCGTGATGATTCAAGGTAGAGTTGCATGTTATCGCAAACCCTTGGAGTTGTAACACTTTGTAAATCTGGATTAGGTATAGACATGTTAAATAAGTATTAATATGATATTTTAGACATGTGAAGTCCGATCGGGATGGGTATGGGTGGAAATAGTTGTTTTAAAATCAAGATGGAGAGTGAGGTGCATAAGATTCGATAAAATCTACTAAGTTTATGGAATGCCTATCTTCCAGCCTGATTTCGTGAATATCTGTTAGGAATTTGAGAAAACTTAAAACACGAAAGTTGTAGTCCATTAAAAACCTTTCCAATGATATATTGTGGAGCCCGATCGGATCTCTGTGTAAAATGTTATGCGTAATTTACTGGACAATGCGCAATCTGCACGCTTAGGTGCACGCCCAGTTGTCCCGTGCGCGGCATCGCACTTATGGTAGTGCCTCTACCTTTGATGCACGTTCAGGTGTGTGGTTGGGCCTTCATCTGTGTGGGGCGCACCCGGGAAGTCATTTTAAAAGCCCTACCTCGTCTCCCACAACCCAAAACATGCAAATTTTCTCTAGAAAGGGAAGCTCTCAATAACCCAACTTCCTCCAAGATCCCTCCATCATCCAAGGTAAGTTCTAATGATGATTCTAAATTAATTTCAATTCCTCAACACCTTATTAATATGGGTAAACCCTTCAAATTATTAGATATTTTATTAAGACATTATTGTTGAGAAAAGAAACCCTAGAACTCGAATTCAAGAGAATTGAATGTCAAAAAGGTAATATCTTCACCCTCTAATTGATTATATTATTGGATTAATGATTATAGACTTTAAGTTCATGAGATATGAGTTGATGGGTTTGATAGAAAAGAATGAACGATTATAAGTTTGGATTGTTAATTGTTGATTATTGATTAAGGGTGTTGTTTACCTTATGGGTGATGAAGAATGATACTGATTATAACAATTCGAGATTTTAGAATTTTCTAAGAGCAAGAGAATGGGTGGTTGGGTGTAGAAACACCATTAATAAGGACTATGAAGCTTTATACTCACCAAGTGTTTGATAAAATACCTAAGTGACTAAAACATGAGCATTAGTGCTAATATTGGTTCCTCTTGATATATGTTGCCATAGATTACCGTTGAAAGAGGGGACGAACATTGTGATACGCTTATAAGGGGCAAAGCCAAAGTATGTGAGGCTAACTCTCTATGTTTGGGAATGTTAATGATTTTTCCCACACTATGTTTCTTCTACTACGTTACTAATTGCCTCAGAAATATAATTAAGCTTAGTTTCTTAAATAGTTACAGAATTTCTATTCTCTAGCTTCGTAATTCGTTCATGACTTTCATTCCGAAAGTTGTGAGCTCAGTGCATAATCATTATAGACTTATGTTGATGCCATGAGTCTCAGTCTAGATTACTCAGCATGTCATAAACAATTGACGCTTCAGTTCTCATAATCAGTTCATGAATACATGTCTCAATCTAGTCCTATCCAGCATTTCAGTATCATGTAACTCAGTATGATTCATCATTTCAGTGTCATGTATTGCAGTATGATTCTCAGTTCCTGATTTTAAATTCCTGAATTTTGAACACCTATATTTGGGCCCGAGGCCGCAGTTTATGCTTTGTGCGTCATTGGGCCAGAGGCAGCAGTTTATGCTTTATGCATCATTGGGCCAGAGGCCACAGTTTATGCTTAATGCATCATTGTGCCAGAGGCCGCAGTTTATGCTTTATGCATATTTGGCCCTGAGGCCGCAGTTATGTATATGTATACTTGGGGCCCGAGGCCGCAGCTTGTGCACATAAATATTGGGCCCGAGGCCGTAGTTAATTTATTAAAATAAACAGGTGGTTCTTCATTCAGAAGAGGGAGTATTCATATCTTTACTTCCTTTGTTCAGTTCAGTTATCAGATCTCAGTTATCAGTTTAGTTTTAGTTTTAGCATTTACAGTTCTTTCTTTCATTTGCTTTACATACTAGTATAATTCAAATGTACTGATGTCCCTTTTGTCCGGGGCCTGCATCTCACGATGTAGGTAATGATTTACAAATTGACGATTCAGAGTGCTAGGATTCTCGTACCAGCTATTTGGTGATCCCCAATTCTTTCGGAGAATTATTATTACTTTACAATCTTTCAGTATTTTCAGAACTTCATTAGAGGCTTCATAGACTAGAGTAAATGTTAGACAGAGTCGCAAACTTTTCATGTTAAGCAATGTTGGCTACATATATATTTCAGACTTATATTAGTATTTCCGCACTTGATTTATATCATTCAGACTTTTACTATATTCACATGTGTTAGTTTATCTTCCGCATTCAGTATGTTATGATATCACATATTGAATTAGCCAGCAAGTTGATTCGCTTGGTCACATGTAGTAAGTCATCGGGTGCCGTGTTACGTCCAGGCCCAGGTTCGGGGTATGATAAAGCTTGGTATCAGAGCCAGGTTTAAGTGTCCTAGGGAGTTTATGAAGTCGTGTCCAGTGGAGTTTCCTTTATATGTGTGTGCCGGCCATACATATAAACAGTTAACTATCAAGACATTCAGGATTATTTCATTTCTTTCTACTCTAGATCGTGCCATGAAGCTTAAAGCGATAGGTAACCTTCTCTTCTTATCGAATTCCAGACGTATCAAATGCCTAAGCAACGGGAAGGAAAAAATCCAAGGTTCTAAAGAGGATGATTGCCTATTGGAGTATAATTATGGAGTACAGTTTGGTAACTAATAGACTTGAAAGGATGTAATGGATAGTAGTACAGATTAGAGCATAACCATATTTGAAAGTACAAAAGCAGTTATCATGTTTTCTGGTTATAAGTCTACCTCAGTTACCAGTTATACAGTCTTTTAGTTAGCATATTTATAGTTATTCAGTAAGCCAGTATTAAGTTATTTAGTTACTAGATCTCCAATTTTCAGTGTATCCAAATTCTGGTGACTTGTGAGTATACAATGATGCATATTGGTGCTAAATACAAAATAAGTAACAGTGATTATAGCGAAGTCTTCGCATGCTTTAGGTCCAGATTAAGACCCAAGACTCGTCGGATGGTGCAGGAAGTGATTTATCAGATGATGGTATACTCTGAAGGACAAGTTTGTATATGGTAGTGTATCTGTATGTGTTTTACCTCACAAAACATTTTCATTTTAATTCTTGAAAATGGAACCACAGATGGGATGATGGTTGTTTAGATGTCAAACCCCCACGGTGTAACAGGTTAAGAATTTAACCGTAGCGGGTGTAGAATTGATCACTGTAGTTTTGGACAGAAAAAAGACAAAGGTCAAAATACCTAGGAGTTAGAAACGTTTGTTATTACCAAATATGTGTTTTTCGTACGACTCATGCATATGACGAAGAAGATATGATATACGAAATGAGAACTGAGAGCAGGCGATATTGAATATTAGGGAATGATTTTACGTTATTCAGATTTATTCAAATCAGAACTACAAAGTAACACGTTAGTAAGTTACTATAAGAAACAACTATTATTGTGGGATAAAAGATATGACAGTTCCACCTTAGGTTATGTGACTAAGTGTTTACCCTGGAGGTTTATAGTCTGATATGATTTTGAAGTGTATAAAAAGTTTGGAGTTAGATATTCCAATTTCGTTTAAGACAGATGAAATGTTCCCTAAGTGCGATCCATGTACATAGTTCAAAACAAAAGATAGGGTCGGATGGTGAGGGAAATTAGGAACAACCTTATGATTCACTTTAATTATTCAAAGCAGAATAAGGAAACATGACGCTAGCAAATGGTTAGTAAAAGAATAGTAAGTAAGTTTTGAATAGATACAAT
The DNA here is from genome assembly GCF_000715075.1 of Nicotiana tabacum. Taxonomy (NCBI): domain Eukaryota; kingdom Viridiplantae; phylum Streptophyta; class Magnoliopsida; order Solanales; family Solanaceae; genus Nicotiana; species Nicotiana tabacum. Next base: position 51,267,079 of record NC_134088.1, read on the forward strand.
GAATTAGAAATTTCAGCAGAGATAGTATAGGTGCGATTAGATTTACTTAGCAAGGTTAATACTAGTTAGTGGGTAACAATTTGAAATACCAAACACGTGTTAGAGCCTAAAGAGTTTAAGTTAAACCCGAAGTACAATGACAGTGGAAGAAAAAGAAATCAGCTAGACAGTAAGAGAGCAATCTACAGAAGAATATCCTTTAAGAGTTATCGGAAAGGGGTTTCCCCAAGATTGACAGTATGAGCAGAGTTAAATCATTAAGATTGTATATGATAATTGCGAATACATTATCTTTCTATTTATGTAAGTAATTTAGTTTTTCCTTGTATGAAAGATTGCTCAGAAGTAAGTCGGAATATGAGTCGGCATTAACGTAAAGTGCAAAGAATTGCAGAAGATAAGGAAAGTTATTCAGATCCCAACAAAAGTGAAGGATTCGCAAGTACAAGACCTTAATCTTTGGTCTAAGGGGGAGATGTGAAAATTGTAAGTAAGTTCAATTGGAGATTTAAACCTGCATAGTTAGCATGGGATATAAAAACTATAAAAGCATGCCCAGTTATGTATCACGAGGGTAGTGTCATTGAATGAGACTCTAATCTTTGAAGTACTGGTCAAAGACTTAGCTCACAACAATAAAATAAGTGTTTTCAGGAAGTACCGTAAAAAGATAATCAAGTATGGGAAGTATATTCATGATTGAGGCAGACAAGAGAACTATGATGAAAGAAGTTCACCACTTATCCAAGCTAAGAGTTCGGCGTTCAGACTCTGAAGGTGGTGGAGTTGTTGTCCAGAACAGGATTTACTCCTCCTTAGTAGCCGAAGTGAAGGAGAAACAGTTTGATGATCCCTACTTGTTAGTGGCCAAGTAGGGATTTATTAGTGGAACGACATGAAGAAGAACGTCGCAGACTTTGTGGCCAAGTGTCCGAATTGTCAGCAAGTGAAAGTCGAGCAGCAAAAATGGCAGTATTTTACCACATAATACACATATTCTTGAGTGGATATGGTAAATATGGACTTTATAACAGGATTATCTCGCTCATTTTGAATGTATGATTTGATTGGGTGATTGTAGATCGATTTACCAAGTCACTGCACTTCTTGCCAGTAAAGACCATAGATTCAGCATAAGATTATGCCAAGTTGTATATTCAGGAGATCATCTGATTGCACGAGACTCCATTTTCTATCATTTCAGATCATGGTGCTCAGTTTACAATGAACTTTTATAAGACCTTTCAAAAAGGATTAGGCACAAGAGTAAACCTCAGCATAGTTTTTCATCCTTAGACAGATGGCCATACAGAGCGCACTATTCAGACACTTGAGGATATGTCCTTGATTTTAAAGGTAATTGAGATAATCACATACCTCTCATTGAGTTTGCTTATAATAACAACTACCATTATAGTATCAAGATGGCATCATACGAAGCTTTGTATGGGTGAAGATGTAGATCACCAATTGGTTTGTTCGAAGTTGGTGAAGCAGAGTTGTTGGGACCAAATTTGGTCTATCAGGCTATAGACAAAGTCAAGTTAATTCAAGAGAATTTGAAAGTTTCGCCTTTGAAAGGTGTTATAATATTTGGGAAGAAAGGAAAGCTCAGTCCCAGATACATCAGGTCGTATAGGATCCTACAAAGGATTGGGCAAGTAGTTTGTGAGTTAGAGTTGCCACCAGCATTGGCGGCTGTACACCCAGTATTTCACGTGTCAGGTTATAACATTCAAGTTTCCAGTATTTAGATATTCATGTCAGTTCAGTACTCAGATACTCATGTCAATCCAATACTCAGATATTCATGCCAGCTTAGTACTCAGATTTTGATGTCATTTCAGTACTCAAATATTCATGCCAGTTTAGTATTCATATATCCATGTTAGTTTAGTATTTACATATCCATGGCAGACTAGTATTCACCTATATGTTTCATGTTACGCGCATTATGATGCCCTGTGAGGCTTGTGTTATGCTATGATAGCTTGCGAGTATTTTATAGAAATGTTGAAGGTAACTAACCTTTTCATTTAGACCTTATATTATAATCTCTATGTCTTTTCGTATTCAGTCAGCTCAGTATTCAGTCAATGCAGTAGTCATTCAGTTCAGTATCTCAGTACTTCGGTAGTCATGTATTCATTCAGTTTAGTATGCATGTGCTCATGATAGTTCAGTATTCACATATTTCCATCAGACCCATTTAAGGTCCAGAGTTAGCCGTAGTTACAACCAAGATAATCATTCGAGGACGAATGATCCCAATGGGGAAATAATGTAACATTGCATAAATTCGGATTAGGTATGGACGTGTTAAATGAGTATTAATGTGATATTTTAGACATATGAAGTCCTATCGATATAAGTAGAGTGGAAATAGTTGTTTTAGAATCAAGACGGAGAGTGATGTGCATAAGATTCGATAAAATCGATTAAGTTTATGGAAGGTCTGTATTCTAGCCTCATTCAGTGAATATCTGTTGGGTATTTGATAAAACTAAAGACATGAAAGTTGTAGCCCTTTAAAATACCTTTCCAATGATATATTGTGGAGCCCGATCGGATCTCTGTGAAAACAGCTATGCATGTTTTACTGGACAATGCACAGTCTGCGTGCTCAGGTGCGCGCCCAACTGTCCCGTGCGCGGAAGCGCACTTATGCAGTGCCACTGCCTTTGAAGCGTATTCAGGTACGCGGTTGGGCCTTTAGATGCATAGGGGGCACCCGGAAAGTCATTTTAAAAGCCCTACCTCGTCCCCCACACCCCAAAACACGACAATTTGCTCTAGAAAGAGAAGCTCTCAAAAACCCAACTTCCTCCAAGGTCCCTCCATCATTCAAGGTAATTTCTAATGATGATTCTAAGTTAATTTCAATTCTTCAATACCTTATTAACATGGGTAAACCCTTCAAATCATTAGATATTCGATTGAGACATCATTGTTGAGAAAAAAAACCCTAGAACTCGAATTCAAGAAGATTGAATGTCAAAAAGGTAATATATTCACCCTCTAATTGATTATAGCATTGGATTTATGATTATAGACTCTAAGTTCAGGAGATATAAGTTGATGGGTTTGATAGAAAAGAATGAACGATTATAGGTTTGGGTTGTTTATTGTTGTTTACCTTATGGGTGATGAAGAATGATATTAATTATAACAATTCAAGATTTTAGAATTATCTAGGATTAAGAGAATGGGTTGTTGTGTGTAGAAACACCATTAATGCGAATTATGAAGCTTTATGCTCACCAAGTGTTTGATAAAAAGCCTAAGTGACTAAAATATGAGCATTAATGCTAATATTGATTCCTCTTGATATATGTTGCCATACATTACCGTTGAAAGAGGTAACAAACATTGTGATACGCTTAAAAGGGGGAAATCCAAGGTATGTAAGGCTAACTCTCTATGTTTCGGAATGTTAATGATTCTTCCTACACTACGTTTCTTCTACAATGTTACTAATTGCCTCAGAAATATAATTAAACTTAGTTCCTTAAATAGTTGCAGAACTTCTATTCTCTAGCTTCGTAATTCGTTAATGACTTTCATTCCGAACGTTGTGATCTCAATGCATAATCATGATTGATGCACATGAGTCTTAGTCTATATTACTCAGCATGTCATAAACAGTTGAAGCTTCAGTTCTCATAATTAGTTCATGAATACATGTCTCAGTCTAGTCCTATTCAGCATTCTAGTATCATGTAACTTTGTATGATTCATCATTTCAGTATCATGTATTGCAATATGATTCTCAGTTCCTGATTGTTGAATACCTGTATTTCGGCCTGAGGCCGCAGTTTATGCTTTATGCATCATTGGGCCAGAGGCTGCAGTTTATGCTTTATGCATCATTGGGCCAGAGGCCGCAGTTTATGCTTTATGCATCATTGGGCCAAAGGCCGCAGTTAATTCTTTATGTATATTTGGGCCTTAGGCCGTAATTTATGCTTTATGCATCTTTGGGCCTGAGGCCGCAATTATGTATACGTATACTTGATAAGCAAATGGTTCATCATTCGAAAGAGGGAGTATTCATATCCTTATTTCCTTTATTCAGTTCAGTTACCAGTTATCAGTTATCAGTTTAGTTTTACTTTCAGCATTTACAGTTCTTTCTTTCAGTTTGACAAGGAGATTTATTAGTGGAACGACATGAAGAAGAACGTCGCAGACTTTGTGGCCAAGTGTCCGAATTGTCAGCAAGTGAAAGTCGAGCAGCAAAAATGGCAGTATTTTACCACATAATACACATATTCTTGAGTGGATATGGTAAATATGGACTTTATAACAGGATTATCTCGCTCATTTTGAATGTATGATTTGATTGGGTGATTGTAGATCGATTTACCAAGTCACTGCACTTCTTGCCAGTAAAGACCATAGATTCAGCATAAGATTATGCCAAGTTGTATATTCAGGAGATCATCTGATTGCACGAGACTCCATTTTCTATCATTTCAGATCATGGTGCTCAGTTTACAATGAACTTTTATAAGACCTTTCAAAAAGGATTAGGCACAAGAGTAAACCTCAGCATAGTTTTTCATCCTTAGACAGATGGCCATACAGAGCGCACTATTCAGACACTTGAGGATATGTCCTTGATTTTAAAGGTAATTGAGATAATCACATACCTCTCATTGAGTTTGCTTATAATAACAACTACCATTATAGTATCAAGATGGCATCATACGAAGCTTTGTATGGATGAAGATGTAGATCACCAATTGGTTTGTTCGAAGTTGGTGAAGCAGAGTTGTTGGGACCAAATTTGGTCTATCAGGCTATAGACAAAGTCAAGTTAATTCAAGAGAATTTGAAAGTTTCGCCTTTGAAAGGTGTTATAATATTTGGGAAGAAAGGAAAGCTCAGTCCCAGATACATCAGGTCGTATAGGATCCTACAAAGGATTGGGCAAGTAGTTTGTGAGTTAGAGTTGCCACCAGCATTGGCGGCTGTACACCCAGTATTTCACGTGTCAGGTTATAACATTCAAGTTTCCAGTATTTAGATATTCATGTCAGTTCAGTACTCAGATACTCATGTCAATCCAATACTCAGATATTCATGCCAGCTTAGTACTCAGATTTTGATGTCATTTCAGTACTCAAATATTCATGCCAGTTTAGTATTCATATATCCATGTTAGTTTAGTATTTACATATCCATGGCAGACTAGTATTCACCTATATGTTTCATGTTACGCGTATTATGATGCCCTGTGAGGCTTGTGTTATGCTATGATAGCTTGCGAGTATTTTATAGAAATGTTGAAGGTAACTAACCTTTTCATTTAGACCTTATATTATAATCTCTATGTCTTTTCGTATTCAGTCAGCTCAGTATTCAGTCAATGCAGTAGTCATTCAGTTCAGTATCTCAGTACTTCGGTAGTCATGTATTCATTCAGTTTAGTATGCATGTGCTCATGATAGTTCAGTATTCACATATTTCCATCAGACCCATTTAAGGTCCAGAGTTAGCCGTAGTTACAACCAAGATAATCATTCGAGGACGAATGATCCCAATGGGGAAATAATGTAACATTGCATAAATTCGGATTAGGTATGGACGTGTTAAATGAGTATTAATGTGATATTTTAGACATATGAAGTCCTATCGATATAAGTATGAGTGGAAATAGTTATTTTAGAATCAAGACGGAGAGTGATGTGCATAAGATTCGATAAAATCGATTAAGTTTATGGAAGGTCTGTATTCTAGCCTCATTCAGTGAATATCTGTTGGGTATTTGATAAAACTAAAGACATGAAAGTTGTAGCCCTTTAAAATACCTTAACAATGATATACTGTGGAGCCCGATCGGATCTCTGTGAAAATAGCTATGCATGTTTTACTGGACAATGCACAGTCTGCGTGCTCAGGTGCGCACCCAACTGTCCCGTGCGCGAAAGCGCACTTATGCAGTGCCACTGCCTTTGAAGCGCATTCAGGTACGCGGTTGGGCCTTTAGATGCATAGGGGGCACCCGGAAAGTCATTTTAAAAGCCCTACCTCGTCCCCCACACCCCAAAACACGACAATTTGCTCTAGAAAGAGAAGCTCTCAAAAACCCAACTTCCTCCAAGGTCCCTCCATCATTCAAGGTAATTTCTAATGATGATTCTAAGTTAATTTCAATTCTTCAATACCTTATTAACATGGGTAAACCCTTCAAATCATTAGATATTCGATTGAGACATCATTGTTGAGAAAAAAAACCCTAGAACTCGAATTCAAGAAGATTGAATGTCAAAAAGGTAATATATTCACCCTCTAATTGATTATAGCATTGGATTTATGATTATAGACTCTAAGTTCAGGAGATATAAGTTGATGGGTTTGATAGAAAAGAATGAACGATTATAGGTTTGGGTTGTTGATTGTTGTTTACCTTATGGGTGATGAAGAATGATATTGATTATAACAATTCAAGATTTTAGAATTATCTAGGATTAAGAGAATGGGTTGTTGTGTGTAGAAACACCATTAATGCGAATTATGAAGCTTTATGCTCACCAAGTGTTTGATAAAAAGCCTAAGTGACTAAAATATGAGCATTAATGCTAATATTGATTCCTCTTGATATATGTTGCCATACATTACCGTTGAAAGAGGTAACAAACATTGTGATACGCTTAAAAGGGGGAAATCCAAGGTATGTAAGGCTAACTCTCTATGTTTCGGAATGTTAATGATTCTTCCTACACTACGTTTCTTCTACAATGTTACTAATTGCCTCAGAAATATAATTAAACTTAGTTCCTTAAATAGTTGCAGAACTTCTATTCTCTAGCTTCGTAATTCGTTAATGACTTTCATTCCGAACGTTGTGATCTCAATGCATAATCATGATTGATGCACATGAGTCTTAGTCTATATTACTCAGCATGTCATAAACAGTTGAAGCTTCAGTTCTCATAATTAGTTCATGAATACATGTCTCAGTCTAGTCCTATTCAGCATTCTAGTATCATGTAACTTTGTATGATTCATCATTTCAGTATCATGTATTGCAATATGATTCTCAGTTCCTGATTGTTGAATACCTGTATTTCGGCCTGAGGCCGCAGTTTATGCTTTATGCATCATTGGGCCAGAGGCTGCAGTTTATGCTTTATGCATCATTAGGCCAGAGGCCGCAGTTTATGCTTTATGCATCATTGGGCCAAAGGCCGCAGTTAATTCTTTATGTATATTTGGGCCTTAGGCTGTAATTTATGCTTTATGCATCTTTGGGCCTGAGGCCGCAATTATGTATACGTATACTTGATAAGCAAATGGTTCATCATTCGAAAGAGGGAGTATTCATATCCTTATTTCCTCTATTCAGTTCAGTTACCAGTTATCTGTTCAGTTACCAGTTATCAGTTATCAGTTTAGTTTTACTTTCAGCATTTACAGTTCTTTCTTTCAGTTGCTTTACATACCAGTACAATTCAAATGTACTAACATCCCTTTTGCCCGGGGCCTGCATCTCATGATGTAGGTAATGATTTACAGGTTTACGATTCAGAGTGCTAGGATTCTCGTACCAGCTATTTGGTGATCCCCAATTCTTTCGAGGCATTATTATTACTTTACGGTCTTTCAGTATTTACAGACAGTCAGTGTTTTCAGAACTTCATTAGAGACTTCATAGACTAGAGTAACTGTTAGACAAAGTCGCAGTTTTTTCATGTTAAGCAATGTTGGTTACAAATATGTTTCAGACTTATATTAGTATTTCCGCACTTGATTTATACCATTCATACTTTCTGTATATCCACATGTGTTTGTTTATCTTCTGCATTCAATATGTTATGATATCACATGTTGAATCAGCAATCTAGTTGGTTCGCTTGGTCACATGTAGTCAGGGACCGGGTGCCGTATTACGTCCAGGCCAAGGTTCGGGGCGTGACATGAGTCTCATCCTTTATGTTGATACTGTTAATTTTATATTCGAATAGCGTTGTATTTTGTATATTTCGTATGTATTCGGTTAGAGCTCATGACTTCGTACTACCTAGTTCTGGGAAGATGTTTTGGGTATTGCCATTTTGGCATGTGCTAACTCTATTTTCGCTTTTATATTAAATTCTGTCTTAGTATGTAATGTTTTGTTGATTTAATGTGTTAAGTGATTGGCTTACATAGTCTTAAAGATTAGGTGTCATCACGATCCCTATGGTGAGATTTGGGTCGTGACAAGAATATTTGTTCCAGGTTTCGATTCTTGATTTCCTGTTGTTCATCATGTTGCTGGAGAAGCAAGTAGCAAATTTGGAATCCTCTTCAATTGATCTCAGATTTAAAATTCAAAAATTAAGAAGTATAGTCCTTGAACGAGGTAATAAAAAATTTAAAGTGAAGCTAATGGTCTGAAGGAGTCAATGGTGAATCTAACAGAATTAGTTGATCACGTGGTGCATCAAAATCAGCCACCAAATCTATCACAATGCGTACAACCTCCACCACCTCCTCCTCTACCGCTACATAGTATGTCAGTTCTACCATCACGTTACCATTTTAATATCTACCAATTCAACTGCATAAAGCAAGATATATTGAGCATGCTGAAGAGGTTGAAGTTGACCAAGGCATTCGAATACCGAGACACTATGCCTAATATAATTAGCATTTAGATAATCAAGGAATAGAAGAAGACAAAACTGATAAAGACCATTAGTAGAGAGACAAAGAACTTGCATTGGATTTACAAGTTTAGGGTTTACCACCAAAGTTTATGGTAATCCATTGGAGTATCCAACCATGTGTGTCATTGACTTTTCGCCTTTTAGAGATGGTCAACACAATATTGACTTGATTGTTGACTCTATCATTCAAAACAAGGCAGCATATTCCGTTAAATCTAAAGTCCATACAAATATGCATGAACAAGAGGACGAATTATACCTAAAAAGGAGTGGATAATAGAGAGTTTTAGATATATTAGAAAAACAAGACGTCTTCATGTTATAAATATATATGGCTATCATCAGAGTGACTGTCAATGTATAAGCATTACAATTGCATTCCCAAAAAGAGCGTTGAACTCCGTGCTTAATTCAAAGCTAGACATGGAATTGGTTAAGTTCTAACACCAATAACTTCATATTTTAAGTTGAAGTTTGGGAGTCAACATAGAAAGATTACACAAAGAAGGCTTTGTACAAAGTTAAAACTCAGAGAAAGTGGGATTTAGTTCAACCACATGCTAAGTTTTCTTACAACGTGAAGAAGCTCTATGATAAGCTAGCAAAATATAACTTGAAACCTGGTGAGCGCTGGGTCCCATTCTTTATTATGTAGCAAATCTTGCGCCATTTATGGAAAGTTGTTAGACCCGAGAACGAGTCTTTTTCAACCAGCGGAGAATGATACAAGATCAAGAAAGGCCAAGAATCCAACAAATTCAAGAAGTCCAAGAATCCATTCAAGATTAGGATTTCTTTTACTTAAAAGTTAGGATTTGTTATTTCTGGTAATTTGATTCTTGTTTTAGTAGGAATATATTTATAGTTCTAGTTAACTAGGATTGTTAGTTGATATTCCTTCCCCGGATCCTGCGTGAACGGGGGATGCTTTGTGCAGCGGACTACTCTTTTTTAGTTAGGATAGTTTTTTCTTAATCTTATTCTTATTCTAGTTTAATTAGGATTAGTTTTTTTTAACCTCATCAGTTTTACTCATTGTTAGGTTTATTTAAATGGCTCAATATGCTGAAAATAAATATTGGTGAATAGTTTTTCTAAGCTCTTGTTTTAAAAATATGATTTATCTTCTATTTCGTTCTTCTTCCTTTATTCAACACTTTGTGCAATCTTGCAGGATTGAGTAATGAGTGGGTAAGGTTCTTTTCATCTTACATTCTTCTCACTTTAGTTTGAAGAACGCTTTTGCTAGTTTTGTAAAAAACTTTAGCGGGGTGCTTTTGTTTTTCTCTTTTCTATATGCTTGAGAGGTGCAAAATCTTGAAAGTACATCACTCTTTCATCTACACCACCGGATTCTACAAGCACATCGAATGAATCTAAGTAAAAGTTTACTTCTATTACACTACTAAAAATCTGCTAAAAACCGACCAACTATTTTCGACCAACGTTGGTCGGTCAAAAAAAGCGACCAAAAACCATCCAGGTTGAACGGAAACTGGGGAAAAAAAATACATTTTTTTTAAACTAAATACCGACCAACGTTGGTCGGTAAATTGGTCAACGAATTGACCCAGCTGGTCAGACAAGAAAATTTTGGATTACCGACCAACGTTGGTCGGTAATCTGGATCCAATTTTTTAAATTTTAATAATTATTTTATTATTTAAAATGTTTTATAATATTTAAGAATTTATATTTAAAATTACCGACCAACGTTGGTCGGTTAATGTAGGGGAAGCATTTACCGACCAACTTTGGTCGGTAATTGTTATTTTTTGCAAAATAACCGACCAAAGTTGGTCAGTTATTACGTCAACATTGATCAAACTTTCGAATTACTTTTATATTTACTATCTAAATAATATAAATGTAATTCGTTAACACTTTTGTAATACAAATAATGAATACACTAACATATACTATATATAACATGCTATTTGTAAATTGATTCATCGACTTATAACTTACTTAGATGCATCGATGAATATTAAAAACAAAACGTTTGACCTATATCGACTAATAGTAAAAACAAAACGTCTCGACTTATATCGATTAATCTAGCTATGCCATGCATTATTAGTGATGAATGAATGAAAAATAAAAGAATTAATACTAAACATCTTTGACATATATATATGGATCACAAATTAAATAAACGAAAGAAGCTATTAGTATTAAGTAAACGAGTTAAATTAATAGGTCAAACATGGTCAAACTTTAACAAGCTATATATATACACACTAACATATACTATAACAAGCTATATATATAGTTAAAGTATTACAGTGAAGTGTGTTTGTGTGTGTGTGTATATATATATATATATATATATAAGAACACGAAGCGCTAGGACCACAGGGTCGGGTTCTTTTAGGGATAGACTTGGGAAGATACTAATTAGTATATATACTTTATCATCAAATATATCTATTTGTAAATTGATTCATCGACTTATAACTTACTTAGATGTATCGATGAATATTAATCGATGATTCATCAAAACGTCTCGACCTATATATCGATTAATCTATGTCATGCATTATTAGTGATGAACGAATGAAAAAAGAAGTTATTAGCATCAATTACAATATAGTGTATGTGTGTGTGTGAGAAATTACTCACATACTTAATTATAACTTAGAAAATTTACTTAGATAGATGCTATTATAATTTATTAAAATTAAATAGTTAATATAATTATTTATAAAGATTATGCTTATAGTTTATAATTATTTATAATAATTGCATAGTTAAATAAAATAAATGCTTGTAGTTTATAATATTTTTTTATAGTTTATAATATTTTAAGGAAAAAAAACACACAAAAAAAAGAATTTAATTTTTTTTAAAAAAAAAACGACCAAAGTTGGTCGGTTTTTGGTCAAACGGTCAACACTTAATATACCGACCAAAATTATCGACCAACTTTGTTCGATAATTCTGAAATCAGAGAATTGAAAAACGGGGAAAACCCCCATTTCTCTGAAATTTTTCCCTCTCTTCACTCAAAATCTTCTCCTCTCCTTCTCTATTTCCCTCACATAAATCTCATTCCCCACCCCGCGTTGCCACTGCCCAGCCCTCGCCGTCGCCGTCGCTGCGCCGTCGCCGTCGCCGCTGCCACTGCCACTGCCGCCCCTCTCCTTCTCGATCTCTTAAAAATTCTAGGTTTGAATTACAAACCATTTATTTATTATTTCTAGGTTTTGTTAATTAGTTATGAATTAGTTTCAATTGATTAGTGTTTCAATTATTTGAACATTGCATTTTATTGAGGATTAGGGTTTAGGTCTTGTTTTAATTAGTTTTGTTAATTAGTTTTATTAACTAATTAGTTTTGTTAATTAGTCAATTAGTTATGAATTAGTTTAGTTTAGGGTATGGGTTGAATTTCTTTAGTTTAGTTAGTTTATGTTTAAACTCGTAGGATATGAATTGAAATTTTAGTTTTTAGGATTTGTTCTTGTGAATTGAACTTTTAGGATATGAATTGAACTTTTAAGATATGAATTGGACCTTTTGGATATGAATTGAACTTTTAGGATATAAATTGGTGTAATTAGGAAAAAATAATTATTTTGAATTAACTAAAAAAGATATAATTAATTTATAATTGTAGAATAAATTAATTTGTTCTTGTGAATCGAACTTTTAGGGTATGGGTTGAATTTCTTTAGTTTAGTTAGTTTATGTTTAAACTCGTAGGATATGAATTGAAATTTTAGTTTTTAGGATTTGTTCTTGTGAATTGAACTTTTAGGATATGAATTGAACTTTTAAGATATGAATTGGACCTTTTGGATATGAATTGAAATTTTAGGATATAAATTGGTATAATTAGGAAAAAATAATTATCTTGAATAAACTAAAAAAGATATAATTAATTTATAATTATAGAATAAATTAATTTATTCTTGTGAATCGAACTTTTAGGGTATGAGTTGAATTTCTTTAGTTTAGTTAGTTTATGTTTAAACTCGTAGGATATGAATTGAAATTTTAGTTTTTAGGATTTGTTCTTGTGAATTGAACTTTTAGGATATGAATTGAACTTTTAAGATATAAATTGGACCTTTTGGATATGAATTGAACTTTTAGGATATACATTGGTGTAATTAGAAAAAAATAATTATCTTGAATTAACTAAAAAAGATATAATTAATTTATAATTGTAGAATAAATTAATTTATTCTTGTTTTATTTGTATAGATGGAACATCGTACTTGGATGTACAATAGAAATTATCCTAATCGGCGGGGATTGCGGGAGGATTTTGTAGAAGGGGTTGATGACTTTATTAGACATGCAATGTCACTTCCACCATATCAAAGTGAAGGAGTAATTAGGTGCCCTTTGTGTCAGGTGCGATTGTATGAAGTTTAAAAAATCGGAGGAAGTTAAGCTTCATCTTTATAGGAAGGGGTTTATAGAGAATTACTTTGTGTGGACTAATCATGGAGAGATCGATGGTAGCCGTGGGATATTTCATAACATGGTTGTTGGTGAAAGTAGTAGGTCGGTGGAGAATACAAATCTTGATTCTAGAATTTAGGATATGGTTGCGGATGCTTTTGGGGGTGAGCCCAATGAAAATGTTGAACAAACTCCTAATGATGACGCAAAACATTTTTATGAATAGTTAGAGGAAGCTAGTCGTCCACTACGTGAAGGAAGTCCGCACTCTGAGCTGTCTGTTGCAGTTAGATTACTAAGTATCAAATCTAATTGGAATATTTCTCAAGCAGCCATGGACTCTTTCATTGACCTTATGAGTGAACTAGTTGACCCTAATATCAACTTACCTGGTGATTTCTATAAGGCGAAGAGATTGGTTTCTAAGTTAGGACTTTCGTCAATGAGAATTGATTGTTGTGAAGATGGTTGCATGTTATATTATAAAGATGATGCAACTTTAGACAGTTGTAAATTTTGCGAAAAGCCTCGTTTCAAGAGGCTTTCCTGCGGGAATATGGTCGCTGTCAAGGCGATGCATTATTTACCTCTTATACCTAGGTTAAAGAGGTTATATGCGTCGATGAGTTCTGCTCCTCATATGAGATGGCACTTTGAAAATAGAAGACCACCTGGTGTTATGTGTCATCCTTCAGATGGAGAAGCTTGGAAGCACTTTGATAGGACATATCCAGATTTTGCTAGTGAACCAAGGAACATTCGGTTAGGTCTGTGTGCGGATGGCTTCACGCCTTTTTCTATATCTGTGACACCATATTCATGTTGGCCTGTCTTTCTTACACCTTATAATCTACCACCTGAGTTGTGTATGACTAGTCCATATATATTCTTAAATTGTATTATCCTCGGTCCACGTAATCCGAAAAGTTTGATTGATGTATATTTGCAACCTTTGATTGATGAGCTAAAACAATTATGGTATGATGGTGTTGAAACATATGACATATCAACCAAGCAGAATTTTAATTTGTGTGCTAATTTAATGTGGACTATTAATGATTTTCCTGCGTATGGAATGTTGTCTGGGTGGATGACTGCTAGGAAGCTAGCTTGTCCTTACTGCATGGAAAATAGTAAAGCGTTCACTTTGAAACATGGCCGAAAGCAATCATGGTTTGATTGTCACCGTCAATTCTTGCCTGATGATCATGAGTTTAGAAGGATGAAAAATGCATTCAAAAAGAATAAAGTGGAATATGATTCTCCACCTCCGATACTTTCAGGTGAGGAAATTTGGGAGAGGGTCCAGAACTTCAGTAAAGTTACTGAGGCTCCACCTTATAGATTCCCCGAATATGGTGTTAATCATAATTAGACGAAACAGAGTATATTTTGGGAGTTGCCTTATTGGAAGGATAATCTTCTCCCACACAACCTTGATGTCATGTCTATTGAGAAGAATTATTTTGATAATTTATTCAACATAGTGATGGATGTTAGAGGTAAGACAAAAGATAACCCGAAGGCTAGAATGGACTTACAAGAATATTGCAGGCGGCCTGAATTATACTTGCAGACAGCAAACAATGGTAAGGTGTTCAAGCCCAAAACAAGTTACACATTAACTTTGGAGGAAAGACGACAAATTTGTGATTGGGTTACGAAATTAAAGATGCCTGCGGGTTATGCGTCGAATCTTGGAAATAAAGTAGATATGGAGGTAGGGAAGTTGAGCCATTTGAAAAGTCATGACTGCCATGTTTTCATGGAGACCTTAGTGCCTATTGCATTTTGTGGTTTGCCTGAAAGAATCTGGAAATCCATCACAGAGATTAGTTTGTTTTTCAAAGACTTGTGTTCTACCACATTAAGGGAAGAAAACCTACTTCGGATGGACCAGAACATCCGTGTAATTTCTAGTAAGATGGAAAAAATATTCCCATGTGGTTTCTTTGATGTGATGGAACACCTTCCAATATACCTTGTACACGAGGCACGACTTGGAGGGCCTGTTCAATGCAGATGGATGTATCCCTTTGAGAGGTAATATTATAAGTTTGATGTAATATTCTATTTTATTTGAATGTTCTTGGCTAACATGAGATTATGTAGGACAATTGGCAAATGCAAATAATTTGTTAAGCAGAGGAATAAGATTGAAGGATCTATATGCGAAGCCTATCTTGCAAAGGAAACTGCACATTTTTGTTCTTATTATTTTGAGAGTAACGTGCCATGTTCTAGGAATAGGCCCAATAGGCACACGGTTGAATGTGTGAATGATCCATTATATCCACCAATGTCCATATTCAATCAACCAGGCCGATGTTCTAAGGATGTTAGAAAGAGAAGTTTGAGTGATATGGAGTACAAGTCAGCTACACTTCATGTGTTGCTAAATTGTCCCGAAGTTGTACCATTTCTCAAGTAAGTATTGATTTATTAGTTATCAAAATGTAAAATTTACTGTGACTACATATTGATGCAACTACTAAAAATATTTGATATGTCACAGTCACTTCGTGGGTCAATTTGGCTATGATGCTGTATATACGAGATTTGATACGTGGTTCAAACAGTTTGTAAGTGTGTGTGTGTGTGTATATATATATATATATATATATATATATATATATATATATATATATATATATATATATATATATATATATATATATATATATATGTAGTGAATGTATAAAAATTGATTCATAAGTTGTGCTAACTTATGAATTTTTTTTAACTCTATGTAGGTAAATAATCCAAATAATGGTGTAAATCAATTTTTAAAAGATATATCTTGGGGACCTGGGCTTCAGGTCACAACAATGTCTAAGTACGTAGTGAATGGTTATAAGTTTCATACAGAGGATTGCTCTAAAAATAAAAATAGCAACAACAGCAGGGTGTGGGTTCAAGGTGGTGATGGCAACCAAGTTGGAGATATTGATTATTATGTTGTGGTCAAAAAAATATTACAACTAGAATATACAGGTTGGCCATATAAGAAATTGATACTCTTTAGATGCGAGTGGTTTGACCCAAATCCAATAAGAGGTACAAGAGTACACAACCAATACAACATAATTGAGGTTAATCATACGAGGGAGTATGATCGCTATGATCCTTTCATAATTGCACATAACGTAAGGCAAGTGTATTATGCTTCTTATCCATTGCGGCAGAATAAGTCAGATTGGTGGGTTGTAATAAAAACTAAGCCTGTAGGTAGGGTGGAAGTCGAGAATGTGTTAGATGTTGCATATCAAAACGATATTTCCAATATTCACCAAATAGTGGAC
This sequence comes from Nicotiana tabacum, assembly GCF_000715075.1. Lineage (NCBI taxonomy): Eukaryota > Viridiplantae > Streptophyta > Magnoliopsida > Solanales > Solanaceae > Nicotiana > Nicotiana tabacum. The sequence goes on from NC_134088.1 coordinate 51,283,451, forward strand.
GATCAGTTAGAAAATGATTTGGAACATCCTGAACGCATATTGGAAGAAGTTGATATAAATGAAGTAACAATTATAGAAAATGAGGACGAAGAATCAACTGATGAAGCTCAAACAAGTGAGGACGAAGAATTCTCGGACGAGGAACAATACGCCGATGAGGATTAAAAAGTTGGTTTTTTAAAGCACTCTCGTTTTATAGCTAGTTTCTTATATGTTTCAATCTAAATGTGTATTATATTATGCAGATGGCAGGCAAGGGTCAAGGTAACAATGACCCTACTAGTTCTTGGGGTCGAGAAAAGGGTAGGAAGGGAAAGAGGAGGGTAGAAAATAATACTCCCTCTTGTCCATCCTTTTCAGAGATGCCTATGTCTTATCCTCCACCACACGGCTATACTGAGCTGCCACAGCATCACGAGCCGTACACCTTCATTCAGACACCCAGTCTTCCATCACAGGGCCATAGGACTATACGTCCGATATACAGTCCAGCTGCCTCACAGCCATCTGCATCACATCCACATGGATCACATCCCTACATATCACAGCCACATGGATCGCATCCATCCATGTCACAGCCACTCGGGTCACAGCCACTCGGGTCATAGCCACTCGGGTCACAGCCATCGGTATCACATCCACTTGGGTCGCATTTAGCTCTGTCGCAGTCACAGGGATCGCAACCATCTTCATCATCGACTCCATCTATTGCAGGCCTTCGCCTGCGAGGCATTAGCTCTGACCCGCCTACACCGTCTTCACATGCCTCTGATACACATGCTTCGGATGGTGATGACGAGATAGTGCATTATGATCGATATGGCAGGATCATCATAGTCCCTGAGGGTGATGGGTAAGTGTTATTCATTATTTTTGCGTCTATTGATTTGTAACATTTTTACTAAGATATTCATATATTTTTATTATTAAATTGCAGGTTCAGGCCGGGTAATAAGACTACGAGGATAATCACCAATGCCATCAGAAAGCTTTATGATGGCCCTTATGCGACTTGGACTGATTGCCCGTTCTCACTGAAGGAGTAAATTTTCAATCAATTTAAGGTATAAATGTTCTTTTAAACAGTTTAATAATTTATATTTATGATGTTTCCATCTAATATTTAACTTTTGAAATACAGAGCAAGTGTGTATGGGAAGACCGCTATAGCGCGGAAGTGGCTACAAATTTTCATCATAAAGCTCACAAGAGATTGGCGGATGCTTTCTCGGATGCTAGAAAGAAGAACAAGAGGCCTGGCTGGTTACTTGAGAATTTGTAGAATGATTTGCAAAGGCAATGGCTTACCGCAGAGTTCTTAGAGAGGAGCGAAAAAGGAAAGAAAGCTCGCGCATCCGAGAAGGGAGGCTCCTTGCACACTGGAGGTGCGATCAGCCTAGGGACAATAAAAAGAAGATTGGTACGTAATTGCTTAAATTATTTTACTTTTCTAAGTATATCTATTCTGTTTATTAACTAAATTAATTTATTTTTAGGAAAAGAAGTATGGGCGTCCAATGAGTCATGATGAGCTATTCAAGGAGACACATATTGTGAAGAAGAAGAAAGAGGCATTTTATGCCAAAATTAAACCCAGAAAAACCGACCAAAGTTGGTCGGTTTTTAATAAAAAAAATAAATTATTCCAAAATACCGACCAAAGTTGGTCGGTTAATGAACATTGAATTCCCAGAATTCAACATTACCGACCAACTTTGGTCGGTATTTTGCCTGCACTGTTGAGATTACCGACCATAGTTGGTCGGTAATGTTTAATTTTAATTATTTTTAAAAAATATATATTTTCAATTACCGACCAAAGTTGGTCGGTTTTTTTTATAATTTTAATAATTAATAAAAAAATATAATTTAGTTAAACCAACCAACTTTGGTCGGTAAAATTAAATTAATAAAATATGTTTCCGACCAAAGTTGGTCGGTAAGTAATTAAACTTGTCAGATGGTCGTTTTAATCTACCGACCAAAGTTGGTCGGTAATTTCCGACCAACTTTGGTCGGTAAGCCATTCCGACCATCAAAACACTGTCCACACCGTAATGGTCGCATTTTGGTCGATAATTTGCCATAACCGATCAATATTGGTCGATTTTTAGCGAATTTCTAGTAGTGTTACCTGATAACGTAGCTTAGTCATAGTACGTTGGTACGTGCATACAAATATACATATTCTCACATTGTTATTCCCTTTCTATTAAGCAGCATCTCCTCCTCTAGTCCTACAGATTCTCCTGTCGCGGCATCAGTGGTAGATTCTCTTTCTCTTCCTCCCATCTCTCTCTAATATAAAATATATTGTTCCCACTATATTAGATCAATTTTATATCATGGAGAAAATTTTTGTGAAATACAACTTTATTAATTAAATGTATTTGGCTTAGGCGATGCAAGTATTAGTTGAGAAGTCTAGAATTAATCTAGTGAGTTTATTCATGTACTCTGGAAGAGGAAAATCTAGTGGTCTTACCCATTGAGAAATAAATGAAAATACATGTATACACTAATCTAGATACATTGTTTAGTTCATTATAAATTGTTGAAGATATAATTAAGTCAATAAAAATATGCTTACCCTAATGACTTAAGTTTTAGATTAGATGATCACACATTTTAATATGGTACCGAAGCAGGCAGATGTACTAGTCGCAGCCTTACTACCACTTGTTATTAAAAAAGAATTCATATGCTTGACTCATGAAAATGAATCAGGCTCGCATCTTGTTACTTGCTCAAAATCGTTTTAGCATGCTCAAACTGAGCACATTATTAAATTATGAAAATGTTAGCTTTAGGAGCTTGCTTTTCAAGTTCACCATAGCCCTTGCCAAGAAAACTAGCAAATATATCAACAAAGTCTCAGCCTTCTCTAAGATTATTGTTTTTACGTGAGAAGCTCCGTGTTTTTTCAGTTGTGCATCACTTGAGGGGGATGATAACCAATTTAAGTGTATGTTTATAATATGTATAAATAGGTAGCCTAGTCAGTGTCAAGAATGTACACATTGTATATATATCTCATGGGCTGATTTGCGGTACTTTAAATACCTGCTCAAGAATCTTTTCAGCTACATGCTCAACTTGTAGTATTCTACCAACTGTTGGTACAAGACTTTCGTGCCATTTGATGTCAAGCGTTTTGTCCAACTTAATTCCATCGTCAATAAGTAAGGCAGCAATTCTTGCAGCTTTGAAGCAAATAGCAGCACTTGACGCCAACCCAAGGCGTCCGCGAGATTCTTGAACAGAATCCAAGGATAAGCTTGAGCCATATAGTTCACAGATTTCATTCAGGCTTCTCTGGAAGAAACAGACAATACTGTCAGAAGAATGACAAAATCTAATTGTTGGTTTGGGAATGGACTCTTTATATGGTTTTTTGGGCAATCCTCACCCCATGAGATAGTTTTGGGATTGAGTTAGGCCCAAAAATTAATTTTTTTTTATCACTGTATCAAATCCAAGCCCATTCCAATTTTTTGTTTACCCAATATTGGGCAATCATATTATGTTGTTCATGCTCTAGTTATCGGGCTTGGCGTGTGACCTTGAACCTACCTCAACCCTAAAAGGTAGCTTATGAGATGTGGATTACTAATACAATAAAGATTTCAATAACCTCATGCCCAACCGATGTAGGAAGCCAACAAAAATTATGTCTAAGAACTAGATCCATGATGACAAGATATAGCAAAGCTTACATAAATAAGTGAATAGCAAATGACAAAACCTGACATTGGGAAATAACAATTCAGAGCACCACACTCCTAAAAGGATGCAAGGATGGAAGTTTTATTTAATTCCTTAAATATACGTGCGTGCTCAAATAAGCACTTTCACATAAAGATAATTATTTTATCCATCCCAATTTATAAGACACTCTTTATATTTTGGACGTCCCCAAATTTTAGAAACTATGCTACTTTTATACAAAAATTTCTTAATTTTCACTAATTCACTAATTCATTAAACATTCATCTTGTTACTTTAATGTAATTCTTTCGGCGTCGAATCCCACAGAGAACAATAGATACAAGAGGTGTTTTTGAGAAAATGTTATATCTAATAAATGCAAAAATGTAAACTAACCTAGAAAGCAATTAAATTGATCAATGACTACAAGTATGGATACATGGTGAATTACACTCAAGTAAAACACTCAAGTAACGAACCAATGTATTTCACGATTTTACAAATATGAACGAGTTTATGTTAATTAGCCTCGGATGCTAATTCTATATTAGCTTCTTCCGAAAACTAACAAGACTTCCTAATTGAATTATTCTTAAAGCAATTAAGAGATTAGGTACACCCGAATATGGTTACAAGTAGTTCAATCCTATCGCTAGGTAGAATCTATAAAGTGAGGGTTAACGCCTCAAGTTCTTGTTAATTAATCTTTTCCAACCTCAAATTACATTTTCTAAGATTAATTCAAAGTTAATGGGCGAGTCCTAGTGTTAGCTAATCCCTTTGGAAACATTAAAGAACAAGAATAGTTAAAGAAACAATAACTCACTTCAATATTAATAAAATTTTCAATACATAAGCACAACAAGATATTTAATCCAAACTTTAATCATGAATATTCTCATAAACAAGATTCAAGTATTGAAATGAATACTACACACTTAAATAGTCAATACAAAGCAAGGAATTGAACAAATGAGTAAAGAGTTAAGAATTTCTCGTCCAAAGTCTTCAAATTTTTAATTCCCAAGTGTGTGCGCAATAAACACTACCCCCAAGCTTGTTTCTCTTAATTGTTTTAGGGATAATTCAATTAGAAAGTATTGTTAGTCTTCGGAAAAAACTAATATAGAATTAATATCCGAGGCTAATTAACGTAAATTCCCTCATATTTGTAAAATCTTGAAATATATTGGATCGCTACTTGAGTATAATTCCCCGTGTATCCATGCTTGTAGCCATTGATCATTTATATATATATATATATATATATATATATATATATATATACTGTCATCATATTATAATACTCAATCTGACTCAATTTAAGTAGCATTATTTCTATTTCGAAACATCTTAGAATGCTTGACACCATTTTACAAGTATTATTGCTCTATACAACTTTAAGAGCTTTCAAGAAATTAAATTCGTACAACTGTTCAATTTGTTACCATTTCTAAGAAACCAATCCAACTTTTCAACTAAAATTCTAATGCTCCATCTTCTTTGACTTCCTAATTGAATTGTCTCTAAATTGAGTAGACATTTTAAATAATGGAGGAGTATATAAATCAAATTAACATATGAAACTAGAATCTATTCATATTCTCAGCGTTAAGAGTACTCCTAAACTTGTATGTATATTACGGTTAAAGACATGTTAAGATAGTGAGAAAAGGAATAAAAGAGTAGAAGCTAGTTAGGAAATGAATAGGAGGCATGGGATAAAGTAGAGTACCTTGAAGTCGAGGGTGTGAGGTGAGTCGGACAAAATGTCGCCAGAGAAGCAGCTGAGGAAAGGGACAGTGGAATCCAGCGCCACAATGTTGTGGGCATGAGCGTCCACTATTTCTACTCTCTCCACTGCTCTTTTCAGCTCTTCGAATGCGTCCATTTTCTGTCTTCACTTCGAAAAATTTGCCATATGGGAATACTATTTTATATACTTGAAAAGACATTGGTGCTCGTGAGGAAGTTAGCAACGAACTAGCGAAGTACCCGGATATGGTTTCGATGCTTTCCCCCTAATTGTGGATCTTTGAATTTTTTTATGAATATATTTTTGTGGTGACGACTACGTCAACTTGGGAGCTTGAACTCAGGGGCTGGTGAATTTTTGCCTATGCAATCCATATTTATTACCCTTCTTTATTCATTTTTAAAATAGTTACACAAAATAACTCCCCCAATAAAATTATTATCCGTTTACCTAAACCCCAACCCTTTAAGTCATGGAAGACTCCTAAAGCCAAACAGCTAAACCCATGTTCATAGTTCCAAGCTATTTTTGGTTAATCAACCAAAAACAAAGTAATTTTCTTATAATTCCCATTACTTTTTCCAAAATTGCTGGTTCTGGAATGAGCTAAACTTTTTTGGCAAACAAAAAGAGTGCAACCCAACAACAAACATATTGTACTTATAGATGGAATGATTAAAGTAGCACCAAATTAGGAACAAAAGCTTCATTCTTGAATAGCATAAAATTAGTAATATTTACTCGGAAGAAGCGTTAGAAGGTTATATATAGGGGTATAAGTTTAAAATTCTAGATCTGAATTTTCATTTGTAATTAAAGTATTTTGCTATTGGATTTCGTTGGGTGTTGTTCTTTGATGTATATTTTGTGATGTTAATGCTGATTTTCGAAGATTTGTTGTAAGAAAAATCAGACCACCATTGAAGGACTTGAAGCTTGAAACGCATATACTGAGTTTGTTGAGTTGTAGTTATTTTGTCCGCTTCTAGCTGGAGTGCGCCAAAATATTAATAGGAGGCTATACCTAATTTGGAATCAATTTGGTAGAGATTTTGAAGTAATTTTTTGAATTTTGGGTTCGAAAGAGTTGAACTAGCAAAGAAGACGAATTTGTACTGTATAACGAAATGATATATTGCATGCCATTTTTTTTCTCATGACCCAAAAATCTCGACCAACGAGTCATGATGGCGCCTAACCCCACTTGCTAGGCAAGCAACCACTTAACAATAATAATAAAAGCAGAATTAAACATCTAACAACATTATATCATAATTAGAGAGTTAAAGCTCCAAAATTAACATAATAAGTCTAAAACCATCGCAACTATCTAAACAACTTCCCAAGGCCGATATTACTGAGTACATGAGCTCTATAGAATGCTAAATACAAAGTTTGAAATAAACACAATACTGTTTGAGTCTAATAAACAGTAATGAAGGAAGTGGGAAGGTGACTTCAAGGGCTTGCGAACGGGTATACAATACTACCTCAAGTCTCCAATGTCAATAGCTAAGTACCTCTTGGGACTCCGCTAGTACCAATACCTGAATCTGCACAAGAAGTGCAAAATTGTATAGTATGTGTACAACCGATACAGTGTACTCAGTAAGTATCAAGCCTAACCTTGACGGGTTAGTCACGAAGCTAGGACAAGAGACTCACTTTATAAACCTGTGCAAATAATAAACATGAAGAAATACAAGAGAACAACAATGAATATACATAAATGAACAATTAAGAGAACACATAAGCATGTTTCCCAATTACCACAATTCCTGCGTAAGTCCAAGAGCCGAATCCACATAGAAGGAATGATATACATGAGTAGTACGATCCAAGTCTCCAAACCGCATAAAATGGATAGGCACAAAGTAACATGACAAATCACACGAAAACACCCATCGTGCATATATTGCTCATCCTCGCCGCACGAAAATACCCATTGTACAATATCTTTCATCCTCGCCACACGAAAACACCCATCATGCAAATTATTACTCGTCCTCACCAAGCATATGAATATCAACAACAAGCATGGTGGAACATATATTTATGAGCATGAGAGATGAATAAGTATGATATAGTACATGGGTGATAAGTATGTTTTGAATATCAACACATCGAACATATTTTTAAGGACTTATCATGATCTTTAACAAGAAGGTGAATAATCATGTAATCTCATGATCAATTAAAGCGTAAGAGAAAAATACATGAAGCAAGACAAGGCATGAATAGTCTAATTTCTACCCGAGCATGCCATAACCATAGCAAACGCATATGCACTCGTCACCTAGTATATACATCACCTCCAACACATTAGCAAATAGCAAGTAAATTATCTTTAACCTAATTTCCTCAAGTCAAGGTTAACAAAGATACTTATATACATCTTTCCGAAAAAAGCTCAACACGCTAATGCTGCCTTTTCCTTAGAATTCACCTCCAACTCGCTCAAATCTAGCTAAATAATAATTAATAAGGTCAAATAAGGTCATAACAATTAATTCCAAACAATAAAGCTTTAATCTTTAATCATTTCTAAAAAGGTCAATAAAAGTCAATCGGGGCCCACATGGTCAAAACTAAAATCTAGGACTAGTTCCTATTAACACATGTTGACGATCAATTTTGACCCTCCATTTTAAAATTAAATTATTTATGCTTATTAACTAGAAACAAAAAAGGTAAAGTATTTTTAAATCTATAATACATATTTTCTTAAAATATAATAGGTAATAATAATAAATAATGTTAAAATTAATAGCAATTTGGCATTAAATATTTATAAATTATATTACTCTTACTATTTTGAAATATTAAAATAACCTTTATATTTTAATAAACAAGTTTTACAATTAATTTAATGAATTAGTCTTTAATTTATAATTATATTGTCTTATTTACTTTAATTAACCAAAATTAGTTTCATAATTCAATAAATAAAATATTATATCAATAATTAATTAACTACAGTAATTAAGAATATATTTGATGACTATATTTTATTGCATTTAATTATGATTAATTAAGCCTAATTAAGTTAATTTTAAAAGGGGTTAAAAGCTCAAAAGGCTATGGTTGCAATTGATTAATTAAATTCAATGCGGCCATGTTTTAAAGTCTAATCTAGCCCGATACATAGGCCCAATCGTCCCTGACCCGGTCCATACCCACCTTCTCTATCCCATGTTGGTAATCCATGCCATCTCCTCTAAGACAATGGCATCACGCCACGCCACCCCTCATCCACACTTATATAAGAAGCACATCTCATCTAGACCGTTGATCCAAATAATCAAAGGTCCATGTTTAAACCAAAATTTTCTTTTATTTCAATATTCATCAGTGATTTATCTCTGACGTTGGATCAAAGAAATAAAACGGTCATCCTTTTTTCTTAACAAACCTTTTTATCTCCAAAATATCAGAGCCGTTGATCACAGTGATGCAACGACTCCCCTTCATGCACCCACTTTAAACCTACCAAATACTCCTAAACCCTAATTATTTTACTCACACTATCGACCGCCCTCATTTCCCTTTCCTCTCTCTTTTCTCTCATCCCATCAGCCCCGTCAATCACCAAAATGTTGCACAAATTTGTGCAAGGTCACAAATTCAACCCCAAAAATCATCCAATCTGTCTCTCATCCGCGAATCCAGCCGATTCTTTTCCCTTTTTCATCTCTATAATTTGAAAATAATCAAACCCTAGACCTAAAAAATGCAACTGGAATCCGTGATGTTCTTCCCTCATCTTTCAAATCGGAGCAGGCATGTCCAAATTTTATTATTTTTATTCGTGTCCAGAAGTCAAATGTAGCGACCTCTAGACATTAGAGCTTTGTCTGATAGGTTTTCTCATTCAACGATCGATTCTCGTGCCCAGGTAAGTTTCTTCGCTGTTTTCCCTCTATTCCTTGCTGGTTTTAATCGTGTGCTATCATCATTTACTACTCGTCATCCACTATCTAATTTTTAATTGATCGAAATACTAAGTGTCTTGAATGCCACTATAAAAGACACATTCAATGTTCATACCTAACACGCACCGAATACCATTATAAACACCAAAGATAGAGAGAAAAAAGTTAAAAGTTTAAGGTTTTCTCACTAAGTCCAGTGATACTCTCTAATTTTCCTGTTTTTCTGTCTCTTTCATTCTCCGTTTGAGTTCAACTGCTATATTGGTCTTGAGTTTGGATCCCTAAACGGCTATTGAACTACTTCTACTTGGTTTGCTACCCTACAGAAGGTCTGTATATACTGACCCCCTCTTTACTTTGGATTAATTGTGTAATTCTTTATTCTCAGTGATTTTCTAGTTGATTCTCCGATTGTTCATGTTAGATAATAATAATGTAAAGCCGTATTTGTCTTTACATGTCATTTTGCACTGATAAATTAGGGATTTTCTAATTAAGTTATGTCGTATTAAAGTGTCATTAAATCTGTGCTATTGAGTACTATCCTTCATGATTCGATTAGTAAAAATGACTCTATATTAAGTGATATCCTTATGATTAACCTTGCTAAGCCTCTTTGATTAAGCTAAGTTAACTTTTGTGCTGATATTTTGCACAACTATCTCCTGCTAGTTAAACAATAATCCTATGAGCACTATCATGTCAACTAAGTTAACTGAACCATATCTTTAAACTCTCCTTAGTGTTTGTTAAGATTTCAGACCTCTAGGGTAACTTGACCTTCCTGCTTGTGCCATTGTGCTGATCTTATGAATGGATTTCCCAGTAGTTCATGTTATGTTTGCCCTACCTACTTTAATAACTTTAGTCAATAGGTCTATTGCTGATATCCTGTCTATTCTACACACTCAGTAATCCATGTAGCTATACTGATGTTACCCTTAGACCCTACTGAGCTTTATGATTAATTGATCTAAATCTTATGCTAACAATATTGTATGTGATTTGATAGTTAAGTAATTGGTTATATGCATGTTATCATGGAATAAAATCAGATATTTGAACCCCTCGAGTCTAGGCGGTACACAATCGCACATTGAAAATTACACGCGAGGGTTTTCTTTTACACCCCTTCAAACCTTCTTTCAAAACTCTCTAGTTTCAGAGAACGACTTTGTCAGGCCAATTGACATAACGTCTTGCAGTCATTCAGTCCAACTCCAAATTTAGGAAACACTCTACTCTTAGCAAACGTAGGTCATGCTACCTAAACCTTAGGTGGGTCAATCCTTGGTATCGACTCACGATTAGGCAAGCCAACTTGATGTCAATAGGTTATGCACCCAACGATATGCCTTTTGTGGAACGACAAACCAATCCAGATAAGACACTAAAGATCCAAAGTAAACACTTACCAAACCTTTCACCTCTTAGAGGGAAATCAAATGTAACGTCCCCGATATTAACATGGTCATGGGTGCACCTCACAAGTTGAAGTAGTGGTGGAGGAACATTCTATGGAAGCACGGGTGTCGTGCCTCATTTTCTTGCGAAAGCGGGTTTTGACGTGTGACAACTCTTTTAAATGGGTGTCAAAAGGGAAAAGTCGCCACCTCACAATTTTAAGGTGTGTTAGGGTACCTATTTGCAAGTAACTCTATTTTAACTAGTCCGTGTCACAAAAGATCGAGTAAGGGCTCGACTTACCTCAAAGAGAATGGGTTAGGCACTCTTCAAGGTCCACAACTGTGGGTCCCGATCGAATTTTACGTTATGTGGGATTATTGACTTATAACCATCCTATGTGATCATATAAGTTTAAGAAATATTGAGAGTCTAAATATCCAATTACAATGTAAAACAAGCATTAAAAGAGAATGCACATATGAAAGAAGTGGATTATACATCAATAAGTGATTGGTATAATCTTTTGAGGATTACAAAGTACAACCTAGTTTTTTAGCCTAAAGGATCACCCCGTGCAACATAAATAATACTTAGCAACTCCCTTAAAAGGTAAGGGTTGCTCATATTATTCAGCGGACACAGACTATCATCTCCTTCTACCCAATTACTATCTTAAAGTTATTTACCTAAAGCATTCTAGTTCAATTCTAAATGCGTCCTATGCGTGCTTTACCTGTCCCATGCCTATGGTCTAGGAGGCTTTGGTCCTACTACTTTGGTGGTTCTAGACTTTACTTAGGATGCTCATAAATGAAAAAACTAGGCACACAATCAAAACAAGTAAAACTGCATATAATTAACAGTTGGCCCCCTTACATAGACACAAATGCACGCAAACAGTTATAGGCTTATGCTAACAGTAATCTAGATTATGCAGTGAACGACTGTAGGTAGGCACATTTGGAGTCAAGGTACATTAAAATTGTTAAAGACCTATATGCATGGTTTCTATGTGATTGGATGACCCAAGAGTTGACATAAGATCCTACGGATTGCTGATGTTAATAAGTGGCTTATTAAAACCCTATAGGCATGATCTCTAGGTGACTTATGACATGGTCTATGAGATCTTCGAAAATGCATAGTTATTCGTCTTTGATCCTATATACATGATTTCTAAATGAATAGCGAAATCCTATAGGCATGATATCTAGGTAATAACATCCGGAAAACAAAGTAATTGTGAACATGCACTGGTTTTATTTTATTCTTATAGGCATATCATTTAGGCAATAGTATGATAAGGATAGCAGTAGCAACAATCTTAATTAAACACCTTGAAATCTTATATGCATGATTCCTTAGATGATCAGATTTGGGAAATGAAGTTGTTTTAAAGGTAGGTTTATTTCAGTAGTCCTATAGCCATGCTTTCTAGGTGAGCCACATAATTGCAAGAGGTATCAATTAGGGTTGTTCAAAACCGAACCGAAACCGAAAATCGAACCGTAAAAGTGGCTTAATGGCTTATTGGTATCGGGTTATCGGTTTAATAGATAGTGAACGAATTAAAATTTTATTATTAACGGCTTATCGGTTTGGGGGCGGATTATTTAATTTTCTTATCGGATAAACCGTTAACCCGTTAAGAATATATATATATATATATATATCGATTATATATTTTATCCATATGTATATTAAATAATAAAAATCCCTTCCACAGTTCTTTTCCTATCAATGAAATATTGATTTGGAAACCTCGTCTCTTACTGGCAATTGAATTATGATGGCGATAGCTCGTTTTTGTCTCTTAATGCTTACTGATATATACTATGTGCATTTGTGTGTATGTACTAGTATACTCTGTGCGCATTTGTGCCTTGCTTCACCAGAAATTAATTCATTGTCAACCACTTAATACATTTCAAACTCTAGCTTGTCGCTCAAGTGTCTCAGCTTATAAATGTTCAGTTGTAATTTGTCAATTGCTGATAGTTACTGGAGATGGAAAATAAGCCGGCGGCATTTGCTCAACAGTTGGGTACTGCTGGACAAAAACGAGATAAATTATCAAGAATGTAGACTTTTAGGTGAATGTAGAATATTCGATGATTGGACTCATAACCAGTATGCCTCTGAAAATGAGATTCTTGGGCAGGCTGTTGATATAGACACAACAGGTTGGAAGGAAAACTAGGCCAATAAACCGCCCGATAATAGCTAAATCGATACCAATCCGTCCGATATCTTATCGGGTGTCTACCGAATTAATACATTTAAAAGTCGATAACTGATAAGCGGAACCGTTAAGAGTAAATAGCTGCCCGATCCGCCCGATAAGCAACCCTAGTATCAATGTAAATAGTTCTTGATTACTCAAATGAGATCCTATAGGCATGCTATCTAACAACATATAGAAATAGAGCATGTGAAGCATTTAGATCCTATAGACATGTTTTCTTACCTTTCATTCGAGAATTAAAATATCCCATCACCCTACTTTCATTAACTCCCCCATTATTCATTATTACAAATTATTACAGGTCCAAATGGAATGATACAAGCCCAAATAGAACAGTTACAGACTTTAAATTGAACAACTGCTGGTCTAACACAAATACAAAATAACCCAGTGATGCTTTTGGGCCTTCACCAGCCTTAATCCTCGTACGACCAATAAGCCCAATTTAGAAGTTTACAAGAATGATTTAAGCACGCCTGAGTTTAGTGCTCAGACCCAACAACACATATGACCCAACAAGCATGCCCAAATATGAGGATAATTATCTTGCTTACCCATTAACAAACAGCAGGAACATAGGAACATAAATTCAAACATGTCATTTAGGTGACTTAGAGTTCAGGCAAAGACACATACACAGGGATTCCTATCCTCACAATCATTAGTAGAAAGATTTTCTAAGTATCGTACTAAGGGTGATGTCTAATAGGTAGAAGAGCACAATACACAAGGACCTTATAATCACAAAGAATGAGCACATACAAGGGGCTTTTAGATTAGCAAACAAGTTCAAAGTAACAAGCTTCTTAGGATACACATGATTTAATTGCAGGAATATGGCAAACAAGAATCCATAAAGCAAAGGAACTAAGCATGAGAGTTCAAAGCAGGCAGGGTCATGAATTAATTCTAAGAAGATTAACAAGTAGCAATGACATGCTCGAGAGGCACCCTTGGGGCAGATACCAACAACAGTCTTCACAAGAAGAACTCAACATAAGAATGCAACATAAAACATAACTAAGAATTGTAGGTTAGTTCATGGCAAACAGAAGTGTTAATAAGAAAAGATTATTAAGAAAATTTAGGGTCAACAATATCACAAACTCAGCACAACAACTAATTAGCAAGCAAGTACCTAATTTTGAGAATGCAAGTTGATCATATATAGAAAGTTCAATTATATACATCAAAGATTACCCTAGGCATTAAACTCGAGCAAACCTAGAATTAGTAGGCATGGGACTGTAGAACAATATTGTGGCAACAAGATTGTAGTAAAGAATGCAACGATAGTACAATATTGGGGTTCACAAGTAACAGAGAAACATGTTTGTCTCAAAAGTTCAGAATTCACATAGACATGATCATTTTAAGAATTAGCAAATAGAAAGTTGTGCATGAATGACTTAGCATGAATAATGAAGAGTACATTCAAACAATTTCTGGGCAAGCATTAATTGCTAGGAAGTTTTAACACAAGAATCCAAAGCAATCATACCAGACATCAATCAGGTTTAATGTAAACATTCGAACCAGGCAAATATAGGGAGAGAAGGAATCAACTTAATTTAACTATTCATGATTCTATAATTAGGACTTAAACAGAGTTGAGGCATTAAAACTACAGAATGACATTAAGGCGAACAAGATTGAATAAGTAGCATAGTGTCAAAATCATAATGGCTCACAGAAATCTAAATGGCTTAGATGCACAGAACATGAACACAAACAAAAGAAAATAAAATTGCGAGGGTAGAGAGCACTAACCAGTAACAAAACGAGCAAAGAGCAAGAAACTTAAAATCTCAGAAGTAATAATAATTGAAGGAGAACAATGAAACCCCTAATCTACAGTGCTTTAGAATTCACAAGAGCCTCAAATTGTGCTCCGAGCAGTGCTTGAACTGGAGAAGGTTAATGAATTAATCTTGATGGCCTTGGCTTCCAGTCAGCCAAGAACCCAATAATTTTAAAAGATATTCGAGTTTAACAGAGTGAGTGAATAAGGGAAAGAGGGAGAACATCGGTGATTAAGGTCGGTTTTAGGGGAATTGGTGAGGGGTTTATAAAGTGACAAATTAGGATGAACAAACATGAAAAACAATCAAATAAACATAAATAAGGAAGAAAAAGATCGCATGCAATCAATAACAGATCCAACAAAAGAGATGAAAGAAATTTCAAACCCTAGTTGGGTCCAACGGCCATAAATCAGACCAAGGATACAAGAATCATTCATTGTAGAGTATATATAGACGAGATATCACCCAGATCTTCACAAAATCGAAGTCAAACAGGTCTGTTCTTGAAAGGTAGTTCTTGCCAAAAATATGGCAAGAACTAAGTAACACCACCGACGCGTGGCCAATATCGGAGGAGCATAGATATGGTAATTAAATAATAAAGGAATCTCATTATCAACGGGATTAGGAGAGAAATTAAAGGGGGAAGCGGCTAGGGTTCTTCAGAGTAGAGGGGAAGGTTCGAGAGGATTTGGGAGCAGCGGATGGGCGAGAATGGGCTAAGGTTTGGGTTGAGGAGATACAAGGAGGAAGGGAAAAATGTTGTGAGCCGTTGATTATTTTTGATCAACGTGGAGATTTAAATAAGCTAGGTCTGGTGTAACGGGTGGTGGACTGGGGCAGACCTATTGGGTTGTTTGGTTTTGGGCTTCTGGGGGGTGGGGTCGATTGGGAATGTGCCTGTTCTTTTGGACCTTAATTGGTCCAAAATATTAGCCCTACATTGGGCTATAATTTAAAATACACGAAATTCCTAAAATAAATTATAAAAATGGCTATTTAATAAATAAAATATTATTTAAGGCATTAAATATTTGAAAAACAATAATTCAGAGTTATAAAAATATGAAGATGCTATTTGACATAAATAATATAAAAATATAATTATTATGAGAATATAGGTTATTATTGCAAAATATTGTAAAAATAGTAGAAAGATGCAAATATAATTATGTAAAAATAGAATAAAATATTATAAAATGCATGCGGGTGCAAATAAGAAATATGGACGATTAAATCACCCCAGAATAATTTGAAGGGATAATTAATGAATATTTGAATGATTAAAATTCAAGAAAATCAATTTTAAAGCTTTAAAATTTATAGAAAATACTTATATAACCCCTGTAAATTGGGTAATACTTTTAAAATGATATTTTAAAAGTATATGGCATATCTTTTAAAATATGAGGACAAAATTAGGTATCAACAGCTGCCCCTCTTTACCAGTAATGATGAAAGAGTTGTTGGGTAAAGAAAAATGATGACCAATTTTGTTCGAATGAGCGAGGATGAGGTATTTTGGAAAAAATGGGGTCTCGAACTCTGGTTTCTGAGTTGCCTACATATCCCTAGTGTTACGAAAATCAGGCAGTGTGTAGTTCTGGATCCAACGACGAACTGAGCCGGTGGAGTTATTATAAAAAAGGGGCATACATTTTGAAGAAGGATCTTCTCTTGGATAGGATAATGTCATAAGTAATGGATAATTTCAGGTGGGACTATGAATGCGAATTTGAACGTTATGGATGTACAAGGCAGATATTTGAGTGGTTATGGATTAAAGAGTTTTTATCGATTATCGGTTGCTTTTGAGTCAATCAAGGGATGTGATCATTGTGAACGGAAACCAGAGCGAGAATTGCTCTGTTTGAAAATTAGTTGTAAATTCCCTTCGGACCATGAGAGTTATGTTTCAGACGATGAGGATGATATCCTTAGAGCATGACGGCCTGGGCCATGATGCGTATGATAAGAGATTCACATGCTATAAAATGGTATCCTCATGCCATGAGGATGGTGCCTCTGGACTATGATGCCTTTGAATAATAATATGCAATTTCAAGAGATCCTCCAGCCATGGCATGATGTCTTCGGGCTATGAGGATGATGCCTTCAAACTATGGCACCTTCTGACAATGTGGCGATGTTTCAGCCCATGAAATGCAAAGATGCGACGATATCGGTCGTTTGATAAAGGGAACAAGTGATTCTTAATCGTATGCGAGAGCGAGATAAGGCAGTGCTTAGCCTTACGCAAGTGATGGAGACAATGCTTAGTCTCATGCGATTTAATAAGGGCAGTGCTTAGCCCTATGCAGAGAAGGGCATCATTTAGCCTTATACAATAACGGAGCCCGTGCTTAGCCTCATGCAATGTAATGACGACAATGCTTAGTCTCATGCGATGTAATGAGGACAATGCTTAGCCCTATGCATAGAAAGGAAACGCTTAGCCTTATGAAACAATGGAGGCAATGCATAGCCCTATGCAAAGAAAGGCAGCATTTAGCCTTATGCAATAATGGAGGCAGTGCTTAGCCTCATGCAACGTAATGAGAGCAATGCTTAGCCCTATGCAAGGAAAGACAACATTTAGCCTTATGCAAAAATGGAGGCAGTGCTTAGCCTCATGCAATGTAATGGAGACAATGCTTAGTCTCATGCAAAGAAAGGCAATGTTTAGCCTTATGCAAATGATGGAGGCAGTGTTTAGCCTCACACAATGTAATGGAGATAATGCTTAGTCTTATGCAAATAAATGAGGGCAGTGCTTAGCCCTATGCGGAGAAAGGCGATGATTAAGTATAAGGAAGGAAAGTGATTCTTAACTTGACACATTTGGGCTTGGCAACTTCCATCGGTGTGAAGCTAGTGGTGTTGCTCTATATATTTGTGGACAAGCTCATTAATGTCATGTCCATTATGCCTGCATCCAAAGAAAAAATGTATGTTTTTGGGGGAGGCCGGTTCGTGCTCTCAATTCCTCATTTCGCCTTTGCTCCTGTCTTGAAGCCTTGTTCGAGTCACCCTGGGTAACCACTGGCTACTACAGAAATGTGGCTTTTTCAAAAATATGGATCTACGGTAAATCATTTGTAAATAATGCAATTGCTTTAAAACAAATAATGTACAAAAATAAAGGGTTTGGTCGAATCATCAGTCGTGACACGCTTTGAGACATTGCGACTCGAAATTTTGAGGACCCCCTCAAAATTCTGCCCCGGTTTAATGTATGCTTTGGCAACCCTTGACATAATGAGATGCACGAAAACTCAAAATCTTGTGCCAGTTCTTGACCATAGAGGGGAATGAAGATTTTATTGTGATGTGACCGAACCCACAAGGCTGCCTACGTATCCCCTCTTAAATGGGAATCAGGTCAAGCATAATTCACGTTACATCAAAAGAAAGTGCAAATATAATCTCGAACATAATATCTCTTGACGGCGTCTGAATTGATAGGTTTTGGCCATATTTCTCTGTCCATCTCTACAAGTATGAGTGCTCCTCCTGTCAGTACTCGGTGAACCATGTAAAGTCCTTGCTAGTTAGGTGAGAATTTTCCCTTTTCTTCATCCTGATGCGGGAAGATATGCTTCAACACTAATTGCCCTGGCATGAATTGCCTTGGTCTAACCTTCTTGTTTAAAGCCCTTGCCATTCTATTCTGGTAGAGTTGAATGTGACACACCACGTTCATCCTTTTACCGTTAATGAGAGCCAATTGCTCATACCATCTCTATATCCATTTTGCATCGCTGAACTTGGCCTCCTGTATGATTCTCAGGAAAGGAATTTCCACATCGGCGGGTATGACAGCTTTAATACCATAGACCAGTAAATAAGGGATTGCCCCAGTTGACATGCAGATCGTGGTGCGGTACCCGAGCAGGGAAAACGGTGGATTCTCGTGCCATTGCTTGTAGTTGTCCACCATCTTCCTTAATATCTTCTTGATATTCTTGTTGGCGCCTTCCACGGCTCCATTCATTTGTGGCCTATATGCTGTAGAGTTCCGGTGCTTGATTTTGAATGTTTCACACATGGATTTTAACTGATCACTGTTGAGATTGGCAACATCGTCGGTAATTATTGATTCAGGTACTCCGAATCGGCAAATAATTCAATCCCTGACAAAGTCTGTTATGACCTTCTTAATCACAACTTTATAGGAAGCGGCTTCAACCTATTTTGTGAAGTAATCTATGGCCATAAAGATGAATTTGTGTCCGTTAGAAGCAGCGGGTTTGATCGGTCTAATGACATCCATGCCCTAGGTGGAGAAAGGCTAGGATGAACTCATTGTATTGAGTTTATATGGTTTTTGAGTGTAATTCTGCCTTCAAATTATTGATTTTCTCCTCGAAGGAAGACTCACGCTTGGCAACGGCAAGTACAGTGTCATGAAGCTCAGCCCACTTAGCCTTAGCCTTTTGAAGTTTTTCGTGTAATTGAGAAGCTTCCTGGCTGCGGGCCATTTTATCTTGCCCGCTCTTCTACAACCGAGCCTCGAGCTCGCCCATTTCTGTAGCTTTTGCTCCAGCACTGAGAGGCACGCGACGAGCTGGTTCCATTCTGCCAAAAGTTGATTTCGCTCGGAATCAAGTCCTTGTTTATCAAGGATCAACCTTTGTAGTCCTTCAGAAGAAAGAAAGTTGGCATGCAAAAAAGAACATTAAAGTCAGGATTTCCATTGAAACATGTAAGTAGAAAATAAGATACGAGGAAACTAGTACGGTACCTACACCACGCTATGCATGGCATTGTTCATTAGATACTCCCTGGAAGCCAGCGACTTCAGATAGTTCGCAAGCTCTACCGGCCTAGATAAAAGATGGCACTCTTTCAAAACCAAAAGAGTGGCGCTTCTCCTCCCTCGAGGATCTAGGGAAATGGGTGAATAATAATGCCCCAAGTTTTTGTGGTCAGGAGACCGATGAGGAGATGTATCCCTTTATTATTCAGATAGTACCGGTGGAAGAGATGTAGTTATTGTTGGTGGCAAAAGAGCAGTTGGTGTCGATGGGCGTGAACCCATCGGTGTGGAAGGTGAAGAAGCAGCGGTGGCAGAAGAAACGTTGATGGTTATTTGCCCAGTGGTCGGAGGCTGAAGAGTCCCAGGGTCTGAACTCCTTGGATTGGAAACAGTAATGGGGGACGGGAAGAGAGAATCATCATTCTCTACTAGGTCCATCTCACCCTAACGTGCTTGGGTTTCTTCTATGGTAGGGTTTTGAAGCTCCCCCAGCTGAGCATCTGGCTGAGCCAAAGAGGATCCTTTCTTCCTTAGAAAGGAAGCCTCTTCGTCAGTGGCTTCCCTTTCATCGACGAGGACCACTGTGGTCGTCTCAGATGACGTTTTCCTTGCTTTCTTCTATTGAGTCCCAGCCGAGAAGGAGCGTCTTCTCTTTGGTTTCTTGATCTTGGGCTGGGGACTCTGAGAGGAGGCTCCCTCACCGGAGGCTCGGGTAGATCCATGAGCTCTGCTCCGGGTAAGGGCATCTGCCAATACCCTTCTGGCCTCCTCGGGATTGACTAAGGCATCGACCTCGGTGCAAATGACAGAACCCCTCAAAAGTCCTGTATTGGGCCAAAACTAATTAGTAGTTTGTTAATAAAGATTTTTTATGTTCGATCAAGGGTAAAAGAAAGGGTGTTTTGACTTACCATGGTACTTGGCCTTCCACCCGTATTTGGGGGACATTTCCTTCCACTGGCGGGATTCTGGAGTCGTGATTTCCAAAATATTTCTGAACCCACTAGTCCTAGTCTTGAACTTGTGGTGGTTTCCATCGGGTAGCTGAAACAAAAGAATATGAAAATAAGCAACAGCGGAAAACAATCTTTTCACAAGGAAGTAAATGACCAAAAACTTACGAAAGCGATTCCACGACTCGGGAAAAGTTGGAGTTGTGGCCTGGATGATATTCCTGGTAACAATGACGATGAATCATTCCATCCATCCATGATCGTTGCGATTGTCTGCGCTAGTGAGGAGAGCGTGGTGGCCACTCTTGCTAAAGTTTATTATTCCCCCACGAAAACTTTTGGGGAGAGTAAATGTTCATTATGTGTGCAAGGGTTAGGGTTTCCCCGAACTCCGTGCATATTTGGCGAAGGTAGACACCGTCCTCCATATAGATGGTCCTACTTGTGCTAAGCAGACCTGATATCGGTGGCAAAACTACAAAATTATTGGGTCGAGCCCTTCACTCGACCCCAAAGAGAATGGACCTAGGTAAAGGGATACGTATAGCCATACATAAATCCCTTCTTGGAGAAAGTAACCTGCTCTATCATATCCGTGGCAAGAATTTCAAGATTGGGGCAGTTGCAATCCTCCTTCACAGTTAGGATACTAGAAGGGCGAATGGAGGAGGGATACCTACTAACCGGCGAAGTTCGTGAAGATCCAGAAGAAGCCTTCTCTATAAAGTCATTTGCGGTGCTGAGATGATGTGGTATGATGGTGCTAACAGTGGGAGGTCCAGAATCGACTTCGACCTCCTTGTCCTTGTTTTTCTTCGGGCCTCCCCCGAAGAAAAGACTAGTGTTGCCGGAGAAAGAAGTATAAGAAGCCATGGAAAAAAAAGGTTAGTAAAATTTTTGCTGAGAAACTTGAAGATTATGAGAGGTTTCTAAGAAAATTCAGAGAATAAGAAAGACTTATGAAATTTGTAAAAGTGAAGAAGTAAAAATGATGAATAGCAGAGAAGTTATAAGCGGCGAAAATCGTGGTCATGATTACCCCGAAAATCGGAAAAATAATTGCTGAATCGTAGGGCAATATGTGTTTGGGGTATTAAATGTGAGAAGACGTGCGTCCTTTCAAGCGTCAGAGACTGTTCAGGAACTTTCCCGCCAAGAAAGGAATTTTCACCAACTTCCCGGTAACACTAAGATATGTCACCGGAAAGGAGGGGGACTATCTGTCTGGAGTAAAATTGGTTTATAACGAATGGTGGAATGGTAACATGACACATGTAACCGAAGATAGGCAAAGGGTAAGTCAGTTAATAATCAATACCGGATACAACGAATGTAATCTATATCAGATAAATCTCGATGGGTGCGTAGTCGACGGGAGAAGATCAGGGGTTTGTCATCAGATAGTATTCAATGAGGGAATAGTTACTAATATTAAATGAGCAACCGTTGCAAAGAATATTTGCATTCATAGTCTGCCGTTACGCATTCATCAATAACTCTTTTATTATCATTTAAGAAGAGCTTGATCCTAGGATCTTTTTTCCTTAGGCAAAGCTATAAATAGCAGGCAGTCATTGTAAGGACACGAAACTTTCTGCATACAAAAGCTTTATTTTATTACTTTTGCTTTCAATTAAACAACTTTATTTGCACTTTATCGTTATTTTAGCCAAGCTTGTCATCTTCTTCAATTTCAATTGCTAATGTTAATACTAATCTTGTCTCTTTATCATTTTTTGAATCAAATAAATTTACTTGTTTATAAACCACGTAACAAATTTAACTGTACCGTTTTACGGGTAAACACATATGACCGGGCCCAAAAGGACCTATTGGGTATTGCTTTTCTGGTTCTTTGAAACTGCCAGTTGCAGAGAGAAACATCATTGTCAAAGACAAACTCTCAGCTTCAATAACATTTATGTCTTGCAGACTTCTTAAACTGTACGACTTTTCCCTGATATACATGCGTTTTGACTTGTTTTGGTGCACTTCCAAGTGAAACTAATGAGCTACGCAATTTTGATTTACAATTGCAGTTTTCTGGCAGTAAATCCACACTCTACAGTACACATGAAGCAAGTCAAAGGCAGTCGAGATCAGGGAAGACTACTAGAATTCCAAAACCATTAATGTGACAAAGGCCAGAGAGCTTCTCTATTCAGAAGTCTTTCTCTCTTCAAGTGGATTATCAATAACTAGTAGGTCCACTTCAGACTTCAGAGTCAATGTTATGTAGATTATTAGTTTATGATTGAACAGAAAGATGTGGTCCACTTTCTCTTTTGGACGATGGTAATGCTACTTTTCAAAGTTTTTAAGAAGAATTGAAACTTTAGTTTCCAATCCATTAGTACTACTATCCACGTAAATGGAGTCTAACCACTAGCTTATTATCTTCTCTTGTTGAATCCTTGAAAAAAGGTCCTATATAAAATTAGTGCTTTCGCAGAATGCTTATCCATGTTGCCTTGTTTTTCTGCTTGTTCTAAGCTTACAATGCAAAAACAGACACCTTAAAACAAGATGCACTAGTTCGAGGCCGGGAGAGTCTAACTTCTGCGAAAGGCATTTTCAAATTATGCTTCTTTTCCATGTATAGGTGGATCCAGGATTTGAATTTAATGAGTTCATCTTTTATAATTTTTAGCATTGAACTCATTGTACTGTTAAAATTATGGGTTCAAATCTAATACTTATTAAAATTTTAGTAGATTTTTACATATAAATCCATACTCGATATCGAAAGTTATAGGTTCATTTGCACCCGTAGCTGAAATGCTACATCCGCCCCTGTTACCATGTCATATACTTATCCAACTATGTCGACAAACCACTATACTTGGGTATTTATATGTAGAAGTACCATACGATCCCGTGTGGGCAGCTAATCACGCCCAACTATACCTTATAAAAAGGATTAAGCAGTCGTTGCAAATATATTCCTGTTAACAAGTCCGGAGTCGAATCCCACAGGGAATTAATCTATTAAGCACAGCTACTAGACTCGCACAAATTTACGCAATCAATATTCAGAAATATTTAAATAATAATTTAGATGATTACTAACTAAATATCACGTAATGAAAATGCAGTAATTAATAACTAACTACGAACAGGTTGTAGACAAGAATTGGAATGGTCTACGGTTCTGATTTCCCCTATTGTCGGAATTCTTTCCGCTACGTTTCCTATAAATTTGCCTAAGTTTTCTCTACCGATCATGAGCTCTCAGAGTGTCGTAATTCTCTCCCGAGTAACTACCACAATTTACTAGACATATTCTTCCGAATTACGCTAGCTGGCACTAAGTTACGACTAACTCAGATCGCACCAATGTTTCGTTTTTCCTAATCCCACCTTTGAACCCTCTGTATTGATCTCTCATATACGTTAGGAGTGATGTTGTTCAACAACTACCTAAATATGCACTCTCTTTCGAGTAATACACACTAAATAGACACAGTCGATTGAGAGTTCTTCAACCAACCACAATATAAACGTAGTTGAATTAATAGAGAAAAACTATGACAAATCTATATTAACGTAATAGGAAAATCATCCTCCAATAGGTTTTATCAAAACCCTAGATTAGAAGTTTAGCTACTCATACTCATAGTAATAATTTCCCAAGTATTTTGCATAAATAAATTACAAAGTAAAGATGAAGGAATGTAGAAATCGATGATTATGTACCCCAATGGGTGTTTCACGAGCTATTCTTTCCTTCGGTTGCAAAACTTCTTCAAAAATGGTGTTTAATGTCTATTTATACGTGTAGGAAAAGACCTAGACGACATAGCCCTAGTTCTAGTCAAACAGGGAGACGAAATAAGCCTTCAAAATTCGGATCAGGCTCACCTCAGACCGTGCCTCGCGAGGTAAAACCTCGCCCCAGACCATGCGACGCCTGCCTCCATGCAAGCTCAACCTCTCCTCATCCTTCGTGAGCTCAAAGGCTCGCCTTGCCAGCTCTAACGCGAGCTCAATAGCTCGCTTCGCCAGCTTCCTCATGTTTCTGCTGCTCACTTCTTTCTTTCTTCTTTTCAACTATTTTCGAGCACGCTTTAGACTTTAAATATTCCTTTTGCTCTACTTTCATCTCCAATGTACCTACACATAAAATAGACTCTATTACACGCAAATAAAGTGTAGTTTAACATTAAAGCACATAAAATATAAGGTAAATAATGTACTAAAATATGGAATTATAGCCACACATCAATACCCCACACTTAAACATTGCTCGTCCTCGAGCAATAAAAATACACTTGTAGGCACGACCTTTTTAAGCAATTCTCTTAACTTGGCACACCAAGAATATTTAAAATATACTAAGCACAAAGGTGTAACATCCTCACCTCAAGATTTGACTCACAAATACCATGCATTATTCACAATTCACTTACTTAATCTAACATGGAGGTCAATGACATTACCTTTCCGTCATGAATCACGTGCCCTCACACAACAAAAGATATTAGTTCCACACACAATAAATTTTAAGACCGTAGGAACTCAAGATAGGAAGAATTCACTCGCTCTCAGAAATAACATTCATATGCCACAAATGATGCACCATAGGCTTGCCCGTAGTGTAATACTCTACTAATCGAGATCATTCAGTCTAGGATCAAGTAGGACTTTAATTGGTTGTAATGTAGGTTGCGGGTCGGGTAGATACATTTGGATATGAGTGACTACACCTCCCTTAAGAACTTTAATACATGTACTTTAACACTCAAGCCCATACTTATGTCAAATCAAAACTTCACCTTTACTTCAACGTATATTACCCCATACTCCTTTAAGCACAATTATATCACTAGCCACCACCATCAAGAATTATTTTTCATACAATACAACTATATGTATATTGTTTTCTTTTTCTTTCAATCCAAGTGGCTTTTATTGATATATTTGTTTTCTTTTCAAAACGGTGCACCTTTCTCCTAATTCCATTTGTTCCACTCAAAAGCCATACCACCACCCCATACTTTAACTTTTACATAATTCATCACAATTCAAGTGCTCATGAAAGGTGACAAGGTTCAAATATATGGTCAATTCAAA
Source organism: Nicotiana tabacum (assembly GCF_000715075.1). Taxonomy (NCBI): domain Eukaryota; kingdom Viridiplantae; phylum Streptophyta; class Magnoliopsida; order Solanales; family Solanaceae; genus Nicotiana; species Nicotiana tabacum. The sequence goes on from NC_134088.1 coordinate 51,309,089, forward strand.
CAAAGGGTAAGGCTTGTAATGTGGTTACCAAAGAAATAGGATTACATGCTCAAAGCGGTTAACTACGTCATATGATATTTAGGCGGGTAAACTATATACATCTGGCTCAATAAAGAAATGCCTATATCACTTTCCAAACTGAACAAGACTACTATTTCGCTTCGCGCACACACGGGGCAAGTTCTAGACATCAACTACAATGCACAGAATACATGCAAACCTCACACAGACATGGCATATAACTCACTCAGGATTGGTTTTATCATGACACTCTAGTTAAAGCAGTTAAGAAAATTTAAGAATCTACGATTTAAGGTATTTATACTAGAGTCAAACATTGATCCTAAGCATCAGAACCAGAGTACTCACTATTCTCAAGGCAAAACAAAGTTAAGAGATATCACTGCAATTCAATTCATAGCCCAATGGTTTCTCCTAAAAATTAAAACTAACTACACCTGGTTCAACTAAAACCCTTGGAAAAGAACTGCGGCACAAAGCAAAACCAAGGGGGAATTACTACACTACCTATAAGAAAATCTTTTTGGTTTTTTTTAGACTTAATTCCCTCAAGAAAATTGTCTAGGAGATCAGTCGTCGGGAAGAGTCCAATTTTTTAAATTTTTTTTTAAAAGGCTAAGACGACACTAACAAAAAACAAATTACTAAAACAAGACTAATATTTACAAGTTACCACCCCACACTTATTTTTCATGCAATGTCCTCAGTGCATACACAAACTGAGAAAACAAGAAAAAAATGAGTAGGGTGTATGAAAACTCCCCGATCAAGCCTCGTCATCGCCTTCATCCTCAAAGGCTGCCCATTCCTCATCTTCTACTTCTTCTTCCTCCTCCTCCTCCTCATCATCATCTGACTACTCCGGCTCGGCCTCGGACTGCTCAGGTGTGTTGACATCCTCATCCTCTAGGAGTTTGTATCCATCACCAAGCCCAATTAGTTGCTGAGCATGAGCATTGAGCGAGAACCGCTCACCTAATATGGCCCTCTCCTCTGTTGTGGCCGTCCGTCCCCCGATCCGAAGATGCAAGTCCATCATCCAATATAAATGGGCCATAAAGCCATCATCGCGAGCATTGCGCTCGGCACCTATCATTGATGGCATAGCAGTCTCCTCCTTAACCCAAACACTTGTAATGTCCATTAGTCGTAGGGGTTGATCAATGATGTGATCGAAAGCTTTCTCCTCCTCCACCTCTTACTGTCTCAAGTACTGAGTCAACATGTTTGCAAAGGGCATTCAATCAATTCTCTTGCTAGTTCTCACTTGAGTCATCTGGTAGCGGATCAAGTGGAGCATCTGGAGCACCTAAGAAATTGCATATTGCTGAGGCTGAAAAATCTATCAACCTTCCCCGAATGGGCACCTCCTGCTCAGGATCCTTTGGATCAAAACCAGCATAAAATTCTCGAACCAGATTGACATTGAAATCCCCAGTATTTTTGAACACATAACGCAGCCCCAACTCATTAATACCTCTCCAGATTGCTTGGTACTTGGCTTGTAGGCGACGCTCATGAATAGCAGATTCCGGATGTATATGTCTCGGCCTACAATATTTTTACCAGTCCTTAACATGTGGAGGTATGCTCTTGAGTCCAAACTCCCTATGTCCTTGAGATTGTGGGCAAGTGGCTGCTATAGCTGCCACTGCTTGCAGTCCTTCAACTTGACTTGAAGTGGCTTCACCCCCTTTTCTCTTCTTCGGTAGAGGTGCGGAGGGAGCCTTAGCCCTAGACGGAGCAGTGGATCTGGCCTTGCCTTTACCAGTGTCCTTCCTTGGAGGCATGTTTGTATCTACACAAGTGAGCATTAATCAGTTTAGGATGCATTGCAAAATTCAAAACATGGTCTTGCGACCCCACACTTAAGAGTTCAACTTGCGACCCCACACTTAAGAGTTCAACACATGATTTTCAATAATTTCTGAGGTTACTCAGACTTCACCTCATCTTTTCTTAGTATGAGAATCAAGCAATGACAAATGGGTGCTTCCTCTAATTTCAAAGCATCGGGCTACCAGTTAGCCACCCCACACTTAAAATTATAAAGTGGTGCATGGCTACATAGCACTAGTCTCACAATCTCGGAGACTCGGGCTCTAATGGGGACAAAGAAAGCCTTTGAGGCATTATGACAAACACTTAGCATGCACTCGTGCCATGGGAGTGCTTGTAGGGATGAGGGATTGCCTCACCCTCCCAAATCAGCTTGGGAGTTCCGTGCTACCACTTGTTCACACAATAACAACACCATTCCTATGGGGTTCATGGGGTTGGGGCACACAAACACATTGTTACAATGAAGAACAACCCCAAAATTTGTATCCAATATCATGCATTCACCCAACTCGAAATTGACAAAGAATGGAGGTAGAAATCATACCTTAGATGTTTAAAAGGAAGGATTGCCCTTGAATTGATGTTGCAGGTGAAAGAGAGAGCAGGGAATGCTTGTCTTCAAAGGGTTTGTAAGGGAGGGTTCTTGAGGCGTGAGTGTGTGAGATTGTTCTGAATGATGTTTGAGGCATTTAGTTTATGTTTTAAGGGAGGGGTTTTAAAAGGAACAAAACAAAAGGATTAAAAGAAAACCGGAAAAAATACTTACCTGGCGATGCGAGGCTAATGGCGCGCTATACCCCATGCGAAGCGAGCTCCAACGCGAGCTGCGGGGCGCGCGACGTGAGACAGTACGTGTGTTTCACCTCGCTGTAACCCATGCGAGGCGAGCTCCCATGCAAGAAATAACGCTGGCGACGGGAGGCTTTCCTCCTGACCTAGCTCGCTGGGGACCTTGCGACGCGAGGTTTAGTGCACGATCCGCTAAAATTGCCTGCAAACATGTTAGTTCCTACAACGAAAAGAAAATTTTTAATTACGCTAAAAATCAACTACGAATTGGATTGCCTCCCAATGAGCGCCTTAGTTAATGTCACAACATGACGAATACAACATTACAATGGGTTGCCTCTCATGAAGCGCCTGATTTTACGTCGTGGCACGACGCAGACAATCGACTTAAGGCTCACTCAACATTGTTGGCTCTAGCAAATGAGTCACCGATAATACTTTTGTCTCATCCATGCCCAAATAATGTTTCAAGCTGTGACCATTGACTCTGCACTTGCGAGAACCATCTTCTGAAGCAATCTCTACGGCTCCGGTGGGATGAATCTATAGCACACAAAATGGTCCTGACCATCTTGACTTCAATTTGCCCGGAAACAACCTCAATCTCGAATTGAATAATAATACCACGTCTCCCGGCTTAAAATTTCGCTCAAGAATGTTTTTGTCGTGCACCAGTTTCATTCTTTCCTTATATAGCCTTGTACTCTCAAAAGCATGGTAACGGAACTCGTCAAGTTCATGCAGCTCTATGACTCTACTAGTTCCAGTGGCCTCCAAGTCCATATTTAATTGTCGTAATGCCCAGAAGGCTTTATGCTCTAACTCCACCGGCAAGTGACATGCCTTTCCAAATACCAGTTTATACGGCGACATACCAATCGGAGTTTTGAATGCAGTGCGGTAAGCCCATCGCATCATCCAATTTTTTCGCCCAATCAGTTCGAGTAGCACTTACAGTTTTGGTCAAAACACTCTTGATTTCTCTGTTTGACACATCGACTTGCCCACTTGTTTGTGGGTGATACGGAGTAGCAACTTTATGGCGAACGCAATATTTCTCCAACAACTTTGCAAAGGCTCGGTTGCAGAATGGGTGCCCCCATCACTGATGATAGCTCTTGGAGTGCCAAATCGGGTGAAGATGTTCTTTCTCAAGAAACCAATAACTGCCTTTGCATCATTTGTTGGAAGTGCCACGACTTCTACCCATTTCGAGACATAGTCCACTGCTACAAGTATGTACTTATTATTATATGAGCTGACAAATGGCCCCATAAAGTCGATTCCCCATACATCGAATACTTCCACATCTTGAATTGGGTTCATGGGCATCTCATGACGACGAGAAATATTCCCCGTCCGTTGGCACTTATTACAACTTTTCACCCAGAAGTGTGCATCTTTAAACAATGTCGGCCAATAAAAACCTGACTCCAACACTTTAGCCGCTGTCCTTACACCTCCAAAATGTCCTCCATACGGTGAAACATGACATGCCTGCAAAACAGAAGATTGATCTATCTCGAGAATGCATCTCCGGATCATGTTATCAAGACAAATCCTGAACAAATATGGTTCATCCCAGAAATACATGCGACAGTCACGAATAAACTTTTTCTTTTGCACAGACGATAAGTCATAGGGAACAATACTGCTTCCCAAGTAATTTGCAATATCTGCATACCATGGTGTAGCCTCAAGGCTCGTTTCTAAGAGTTGTTCATCTAGGAATGTCTCCATGATCTCCTCCACCTCAATGTTCTTTTTCGCTCCTTTAAGCCTGGACAAATGATCAGCAACTTGGTTTTCTGTTCCCTTTCGGTCTCGGATTTCCAAGTCGAACTCTTGTAGCAATAGCACCCATCGAATTAGGCGCGGCTTTGACTTCTTTTTCTTAATTAGGTACCCGAGGGCAGCATGGTGAGTGTAAATAATTACCTTTGAGCCTATCAGGCATGACCTTAATTTATCAAATGCGAACACCACAGCCAACATCTCTTTCTCTATCATTGTGTAATTCAGTTGGGCGCCGCTCAAGGTTCTACTTGCATAGTAGATTAGATGCATGACTTTATCTTTATTTTTTTGTTGCCCAAGAACTGCTCCCACAACATAGTCGCTTGCATCGCACATTAGCTCGAAAGGTTGCCCCCAGTCGGGGGCCACTATGATTGGTGCAGTCACAAGTTTCTTCTTTAACTCCTCAAACGCTACCTTGCAGTCATCAGAAAATACAAAATGGTGATCTTCTTCAAGCAGTTTACACAAGGGGTTAGCAATTTTGGAGAAATCTTTTATAAACTGTCTGTAGAAACCGACGTGGCCAAGGAAACTTCTTATTGTTTTGACGGAAGTGGGTGGTGGTAACTTTTCTATCACATAAACCTTTGCACGATCCACATCAATGCCCTTACTTGACACTAGGTGCCCTAAGACTATACCTTCTTGTACCATGAAATGGTACTTTTCCCAGTTGAGCACCAGATTAATCTCCATACATCTTTTCAGCACTCTTTTCAGATTCTTAAGGCAATCATCGAACGAGTCTCCCACCACTGAAAAATCATCCATGAAGACTTCCATTATGTCTTCTACCATACTTGTAAAGATGGACATCATGCACCTTTGAAATGTGGCGGATGCATTGCATAGGCCGAATGACAATTTTCGGATAGTGTTGACGCCATATGGACAGGTGAATGACGTTTTCTCTCTATCTTCTAGGGTAATAGAGATATGATTATACCCCGAGTATCCATCTAGAAAGCAGAAGTGGGACCTCCCAGCCAATCTATCTAACATCTGATCAATGAACGACAAGGGAAAATGGTCTTTTCGGGTGGCCTTGTTCAATCTTCTGTAGTCCATACAAATTCGCTATCCCGTGACTGTTCTTGTTGAGATCAGCTCGTTGTTCTCGTTTTGCACAATAGTCATTCCACCTTTCTTTGGCACACATTGAACTGGGCTAACCCAGTTGCTATCGGAGATGGGGTAAATGATTCCTGCATCTAACCACTTTATCACCTCCTTTTTCACGACTTCTTTCATGTTGGGGTTCAACCTTCTTTGATGTTCTCTGGAAGGTTTGTGACCATCTTTCAGTAAAATTTTATGCATACAGTAGGCCAGGCTGATACCCTTAATGTCTGCAATGGTCCACCTAATTGTAGTTTTGCACTCTATTAATACCTGTAAAAGCTGTTCTGCCTGCGCATCTAACAAACTAGATGAGATAATAACAGGTAAAGTCGAGTTAGGTCCTAAGAAAGCATATCTGAGGTGAGGTGGTAGCGGTTTTAGTTCCAACTATGGTGGCTCTTCGATCGATGGCTTAGCTGGAGGGGTCTTTCTTTCTTCTAAGTGCAAAGATTCAAATTCGAGCTCTCTTTTCCAGAACCCTTGGCCTTCAAGAGCCAGCACCCACTCTGCAAAGTACTCTCCATTTACTTCTTCTAAGTTCATAAGACAGGCTGCTAGGGGGTCTTTAGTGTTCAGAGCCTCATCTTACTCCTCCAAAATTACATCCACAGCTTCTATCAGAGAGTAATTAGCAAATTCACTTGGTCGCCGCATAGACTTCTGCACATTGAACGTTATCTCTTCATCGTTCTATCTCATTTTTAGCTCTCCAGTTTCACAATCAATTAGAGCTCTCCCAGTGGCCAAGAATGGTCTTCCCAAAATTATGGGAATCTCCTCGTCAACCCTGCAGTCCAGAATGACAAAATCTGCTTGAAACACAAACTTTCCAACCTACACTAGTACATCATCAAGGATACCTGATGGCCTCTTCACTGTCCGGTCGGGTAGCTGTAGTAACATAGATGTGGGTCTTGCTCTTCCAATACCTAACCTTTTGTAGATAGCCAAGGGCATCAAGTTTATGCTTGCCCCTAAATCACACAATGCTTTAGAAAAATCATAGCTACCTATTGTGCATGGGATTGTGAAACTCCCTGGGTTTGACAACTTCTCAGCTATGGGTCTCGTTACGACATCACTACAGGTCTGGGTTAGTGTAATAATGGCCAAGTCTTGAAAGTTGAACTTGTGAGACATCAAATCCTTCATCATTTTGGCATACCCAGGCATCTCCCTCAAGGCGTCAATCAGTGGAATGTTCGCTTGGATTTGTTTCAACATCTCCATGAATTTCTTATACTGCTCATCCTTCTGATATTTGGCCAATCTCTGTGGGAATGGTGCAGGAGGTCGCTTCCTTCCTATGATTTGAGTTTTATCCCGCTCGGGCACTGCATCTACTGTTGTTTCTTGCACTACCTTAGTCTCCTTCGCAACCTCTTTTTCCTTGCTTGTGCTCTCTTGTGCATGTTGTATCGTTACCTCAGTTAACCTTGTTGAATCATCTAACTCAATGGGTACTGGCACAAGTGTTTCAGTTGGTCGGCTTTCGCGAGTAATTTCTTGCTCTAGATCTAGGTCTCTACCATTTCTTAGACTCACTTCCATAAGTTGTTTCGGGCCCTGCTCTTTTGGATTGACTTATGTGTCTGCAGGTAACGTCCCTTCAGAGCAATTATTCAGAGCCATTGATATCTCTCCTAATTGAATCTCAATGCCTTTTATCGTTTATTCATGTGCATCCACTCTCTCTTGCATTTTTCCATTGGACCCAATCAATTGTTGCAGCATTCCTTTAATTTCAGACAACCCATCATCTTGTCTCACTATTTGCTATTATTGAGGCTGTTGATTTTGCTGGTTGTATCCCTGTTGCCTTTGGTACGGCACAACTTGACCCTGTGTTCGCATAGCTCCAGAATTGTTGCTATTATTGTACTGCTGCTGTGCTGGTCTATATTGCTGATTCTATTTCCCCCAATTCTGACCACCTTGCCTCTGTCCTCCATAGTGGGCCACATAGTTCATATCTTCCTGATAGTGCTGGTTGTCACTTTTCGCACTCCAAGAGCATACATGTGGTTGGTTAATGCTTGGTGTACATAAGCCCCATTAGTCGCATCAACTATGTGTACCTGCTGCTTCTGGCCTGATTCATCGATCTTTTTGGTGAGGATACTCATTTGCATCATCAGAGTGGCCATATTTTTGGCTATGGACTTGTTTGGGTCCAAAGCCACTGCGTGAATGACAGGAGTGATCATAGAGTCTCTTGTCATCCATCCTGAGTTTTGAGCCATTTTATCAAGTAGGATCTTGCATTCTCTGAATGATTTTCTCAAAAATGCTCCACCTGCTGAAGAATCAACAATGGCCTTTAAGCTGTCTGCCAATCCCATGTAGAACCTCTGCCCCAACATCTGATCTGGAATGCCATGATGTGGACACTTAACCAGCATACCCTTGAACCTCTCCCACGTTTCTTGTAGTGTTTCTGTTGGTCTCTGCCTGAAGCTCAATATCTCATCAATTTGTTTGGCAGTCTTATTGGGTGGGTAGAACTTGTTCAAAACTTGCTTGACTAATTCCTCCCAAGTAGTGATGGAGTTTATGGGGAGTGAATTAAGCCAAGTCTGAGCCTCTCCTGTCACCGAGAATGGAAAAATAATAGCTTTATTGCTTCCGGTGTCACATTAGGTTGCCTTTGAGTGACACATATCGACAGGAAATTTTTTAGATGTTGCTGAGAATCTTCAATGTAAGACCCTGAGAACAGTCCCTTGTTCTGCAACAAATGTAGCATGTTGTTTGTGATTTGAAATAATTTTGCTTGTATCTGAGCGACTGCACTTGCGGTTGCCAAATTTTCGGCGGTGGGTTGTGTCCAATCGTACAATGCTGCTTCTGGAATAAGAGGCACCACACCCTGATTGTTCGGGTCATTCGTATTGTTTCTGTTGTTTGGATTTTCTATTCCGTCATCCATGTCTGGTTCGATTTGTTTTGTTGAGTTCTGTTGTTGTTTGCCCTTCTTGTTTGCATGATTCAGTGCCTTGAAAACTTTCTCAGGATCTGATAATGCTTCGAACAATTCACCAGTTCTTGAGGAGTTTCTAGGCATGCACCTATAACACCCAAGACTACAAACGTTAGAATTTCAATGTATTTAGTTTAAAATGAAGAATATTGACTACACTAAGAATTCTAGCACTTCTTTTAGCTGCAATTAATAACACCATTAATTCCCCGGCAACGGCGCCAAGATTTGATCACGCCCAACTATACCTTATAAAAAGGACTAAGCGGTCGTTGCAAATATATTCCGGTTAACAGGTCCGGAGTCGAATCCCACATGGAATTGACCTATTAAGCACAACTACTAGACTCGCACAAATTCACGCAATCAATATTCAGAAATATTTAAATAGCAATTTAGATGTTTACTAACTAAATATCACGTAATGAAAATGCAGTAATTAATAACTAACTACGAACAAGTTGTAGACAAGAATTGGAATGGTCTAAGGTTCTGATTTTCCCTATTGTCGGAATCCTTTCCGCTACATTTCCTATTAATTTGCCTAAGTTTTCTCTACCGCTCATGAGCTCTCAGAGTATTGTAATTCTCTCCCGAGTAACTACGATAATTTACCAGACATATTCTTCCGAATTACGCTAGCTGGCACTAAGTTACGGCTCAATCGAATCGCACCAAGGTTTCGTTATTCCTAATCCCACCTTTGAACCCTCCGTATTGATCCCTCATATATGTTAGGAGTGATGTTGTTCAACAACTACCTAAATATGCACTCTCTTCCGAGTAATACACACTAAATATGCACAGTCGATTGAGAGCTCTTCAACCAACCACAATATAAACGTAGTTGAACAAATAGAGAAAAACTATGGCAAATCTATATTAACGTAAAGGAAAATCATCCTCCAATAGGTTCCATCAAAACCCTAGATTAGAAGTTTAGCTACTCATACTCATAGTAAATATTTCCCAAGTATTTTGCATAAATAAATTACAAAGTAAAGATGAAGGAATGTAGACATCGATGATTCTGTCCCCCAACGGGTGTTCCACAAGCTATTCTTGCCTCTGGTTGCAAAACTCCTTCAAAAGTGGTATTTAATGTCTATTTATACGTGTAGGAAAAGACCTAAATGACATAGCCAGTCCTAGTCAAACAAGGAGATGAAATAAGCCTTCAAAATCCGGATCAGGCTTGCCTCAGACCGTGCCTCGCGAGGTAAAACCTCGCCCCAGACCATGCGACACCTTCCTCCATGCAAGCTCAACCTCGCCTCATCCCTCGCGTCGTTGCTTCCTCGCGAGTTCAAAGGCTCGCCTCGCCAGCTCTAACGCGAGCTCAATAGCTCGCTTCGCCAGCTTCCTCATTTTTCCGCTGCTCACTTCTTTCTTTCTTCTTTTCAACTATTTTCGAGCACGCTTTACACTTTAAATATTCCTTTTTCTCTACTTTCATCTCCAATGTACCTACACATAAAATAGACTCCATTACGCGCAAATAAAGTGTAGTTTAACATTAAAGCACATAAAATGTAAGGTAAATAATGTACTACTATATGGAATTATAGCCACACATCAGTGGCCAATCGCAATGCTCCTTTTCTTGATTTGTCTGGTGTCGTTATAATTGATACTGATGGTGGGTCAAGGATCAGTCATCTTAGAGGGACGATTACCATCAAACATTCCAAAGACGTTTCCACCAGTAAGAACAATGTAAGTGCTACAATGTTGGATTCTGGAAATTTAGTCCTCGGAGAATCATGTGCAAATGGAAGCTTTGGACCAGTTCAATCGTAGAGTTTCGATTATCCAACAAAAAATCTCATTCCCGGAATGAAACTAGGAGTGAATTTGAAGACGAGCTATTGTTGTACACACACATCATGGTTGAGTGACACAATCCCTAGTTTAGGCACCTTTGAGCTTGGCACATACCCTAGTGGTGCCAACCAATTGGTTATTTCGTGACGAGGAGAGGTATACTGAAAAAGTAGTGTTAGGATCGGGAACCCGGGTAGTGCGGAATTTAGCCAAACAATGGTATAATATTAATAACAAAGACAATGGAAGTTTATAACAACAGCAATTAAAGCATATAAAGAAGACACAACTTTAACGTGGTTCGGTCAAAGTGACCTACGTCCACAAGCGGAGAGGAGCAATTTACTATAACAATAAGAGTACAAAAGAGAGTACAAAATTAGAGTAAACACTCTAATTAATCCCAAATACCCTAAGAGAATAACCTCACAAGATCACTCCAAAGAAAGGGTTCACACAAGTGCTTCCCAACACTAACTCTCATACAAAACACTCTTAATAAAGGATGAAAGGAAGAAACTAGAAATGAAGACTCAAGTCTTGTTGGTGTGATTAAAATGAACTAATGTCCTTTCCTTTTATAGGCAAAAAAGTCCTGGCCTCTTAGTTTTAAAAGAAAAGAAACAACTTGTGCAAATGATATCCACCACACAATGCGATATTTTTGGATCCTAAAGAATATTGCCAACAAAATCTACACTTTGCAAATATGTTTATACTTATGTGAGATAGACTCCATTAACCAAAATATTGGCCATAATTACAAATCTCCACCTTGGCCTAAATTAGGCTGATATAGTAAATTTGCTCCACCTTCTCCGCAAAAGCCCCAATGGGCATATGTCAAAATTTAATGCTATCAAAATCAGACAAGTTGCCTGATACCGAAACTGTAGTAGGGCCTATAACAGTGGATCCCAATAAAGTATACAACGAACCAGATCTGTGTGCTTTCATGATCACAAGAGCACCCTGAAATATTTTCAGAACTCCACCTTCACCAGTGAATTTTCACCTAAGGGATTCTAAAATGCCCAAAGATATGAGATTTTTCTTCAACTCAGGAACATATCAAACATCGGTGAGAGTTCTCACCACACCATCTTGCATTCTGATCCGAATTGTACCTTTGCCAATAATGTTACAAGTAACATTGTTACCTAGTTGGACAACTCCACCTGCAACTGAAACATATGTAGAAAACAAGTCCCTGTTAGGACACATATGATATGAACAACTGGAATCTAAACCACTCATTGTCTGTTCTAAAACTAGTTTCAATTCTAAAAATATAGTTAATATAGTTCCCTCAATCTCATCAGTTGCTACACTAGCTTCGGTGGTGTCAGTATTTTTGTGCTCATTTTTTCTTTCTTTTTGCTTTTCTTTATTTTTCAATTTATAGCATTCAGAGATAATGTGACCTTTCTTATGACAATAGCGACACTCTAAATTATTGTATCTAGATATGGCGTCGGATTTGCCCCTAACAAACAAGCCAACTTCCGCCTGAGTTCCACTAGCTTCCCCAGTAATATCACTATCTATATGTTCTTTTGATTTTAAGATAGATTTAATATCCTTATAAGATATATTATCCTTTGCATAAAGCATAGTATCTCTTATATGCTTAAAAGATGGGGGTAGAGAACAAAGCAGTAATACGGCTTGATCCTCATCTTTAATTTCAGCATCTATATTACTCAAATCCATAAGAATGGAATCAAATATGTCAAGATGAGAGAGAATAGAGGTACCTTCACCCATACGAATTGTATAAAGCTCCTGCTTCAGGTAAAGTCTATTTTCCACCGTCCTCTTCATATATAAGGTTTTCAATTTTTCCCACATGCCTTTGGCTATGGTTTCTACAAAAGCTTCACATAAAACCTCATTTGAGAGATTTAAAATGATACATGCTTTTGCCTTTTTGTCTATGACGGCAAACTCCTCATCCGTCATTTTATCCGGCTTCTTCTCCTTTCCTTGCAATGCCAAATATAAGCCATCCTGAATTAGGATAGCTTCCATCTTTAATTTTCACATTTCGAAGTTTGCACTTCGATCAAATTTCTCAATATAAGATTTTGTTAGAGTCATTTTGGCTATTTAAACAAACCAGGTTAGATCCGGCTCTGATACCAAATTGTTAGGATCGGGAACTCGGGTAGTGCAAAATTTAGCCAAACAACGGTATAATGACAATAACAAAGACAATGGAAGTTGATAACAACATCAATTAAAGCATATAAAGAAGACACCAATTTAACGTGGTTCGGTCAGTGTGACCTACGTCCACAAGCGGAGAGGAGCAATTTCAGTATATGAATAAGAGTACAAAAGAGAGAACAAAATTAGATTAAATACTCTAATTGATCCCAAATACCATAAGAGAATAACCTCACAAGATCACTCCAAAGAAAGGGTTCACACAAGTGCTTCCCAACACTAACTCTCATACAAAACACTCTTAATAAAGGAGGAAAGGAAGAAACAATAAATAAAGACTCAAGTCTTGTTGGTGTGTTTAAAATGAACTAATGTCCTTTCCTTTTATAGGCAAAAAGTCTTGGCCTCTTAGTTAAAAAAAAAAGATACAACTTGTGCAAATGATATCCACCACCTAATACAATATTTTTGGGTCCCAAATAATATTGCCAACAAAGTCTACCCTTTGAAAATATGCTTATGCTTATGTGAAATGGACTCTATTAGCCAAAATATTGGACATAATTACAAGTAGGGCCTGGAAAAATTGAAGCTTTGGAAATACACCAGATATATCTCAAACAAACTATGAACTCAGATTTAGGTTTGTGTCTAATGATAAAGAGAAGTACTTTTATTACTATGTGAAACATGACATTAACAGCACTTACACAAGGTGGGAGCTGGATCATTTTTGGACAAATGATGCAATTCTACCGAATTTCAGACGTTAGCATGAACAGTTGGAGTTGAAGATACATTGTTGAATGTCCGCCGAATGTGGAGTATACTAATGTCGTATTGTAACAACTCGACCGAATGTTTTGAGTTTTAGAATCTCATTCCCCTATTTGATGTTTCTCGTAGATTTCTTTGGTGTTTTATAACTTGCAAGTTTGGATAGTTCAGGTTCCGAGAGGTTCCGGAGTGATGTGGGATGCTTAGTTCCTAACTAGAGCCTAAGGTTAGAAGAGTTCACCAAGGTCAACATTTTGGGCTAACAGGCTCGTATTGATGATTTGAAGGTTCCAATAGGTTTTCATGATAATTTTAGACTTGTACGTATGTTCGTTTGGGTCTCGGATAACCAGGGGTTGATTCGACACTTCTAGTCGAAAGATGGAATTTTGAACTTAAGAAAGTATGAAATTTTTGGTTGATGATATTAGACTTATTATGCTCTTTTTATGTTATGACAACTAATGATGTTTTCTTATGTCTTGCCTTGGTTTTCTAAATGTGTCGGTGTACCCAGCGGGTTTGGGTTAGATGTCGTTACGACCTTGGGAGGAGGGGAGAATTTTGGATCATGATAAGTTAGTATCATAGATCTAGGTTCAAGGGTTCTTGGGTCATGGGCATGTCTAGTAGAGTCTTGTGGACTGGCATGGAGAAGTCTATGCTTATCTTCAAGAGGTTATGGGACAACTGGGTAAATTTCTTTCTTTCTTTCCTTGTCGTGCGTCCTTTGATTTATCTTGAAGTTTGAATCTTTACTCTTCTATTCTCTAACAGATGCTGAGAACACGTACGTTAGTAGCGGCTGAGTAAGAGCCAGTACCCTAGGTCATAGCCGAAAGAGGCAGGGTCAAGGCAGGGTTGGAGCGAAGGCCAGAGCACGTATGTTAGCACCTGTGAGATATGGAGCACCCGTAGATACTCGTGCTCGTGCTAGACCCATTTCTGAGGAGCCACCTATAGCTCTAGTGGTGGAATAAGTCCTAGATCAGGTTGTTTCACGGGGTCCAGCACAGGTTCCTGAAGGTATTATTGCTACTCTGGTGATTCAGGACACCATGATTTGGATTCTGAGTTACTTTGAGGGTTTGGCAAGGCCAGGATAATTCCTGCCCAACTACTTCTCATGCTGAAGAGGGAGCCTCGACCCTAACTACTCACACATTAGAGCAAGCCACTACTATGTTCCAGACGCCAGGAGTTCCAGCTATTCTACCAGTTAGGGTAGTTAGCCTACTATTGTAGTTAGGCTTGAGGTTAGGCATGCTATGTCGGTTGCCAAGCAAACGATGATGCATCCATTTTAGAAGTTAGATCCTCAATGTTTCAGTGGTGATCCCAACGTTGATTCCCTGGACTTTTTCGATAGGTGCCAAAAGAATTTTGCGTAATTTGGGTCTTGTGGAGTCCAATGGAGTTGATTTCACTACTTTTTAGCTGAGAGAGTCAGCTAAGAGGTGGTGACAGACTTATGAGTAGAGTAGGACCGTAGGGTCATTTCGTCTCACTTGGACAAACGTGTGACAGTTTTAAGGTGTTCTCAAAGATTGACTTGAGGTCGGATTATCATCCGGTAAAAATTAGGGCTTTGGATATCCCTAAGACGGCTTTTAGAACTCATTATGGTCATTACAAGTTCTTGGTGATGTCATTTGGTTTGACTAATGCTCCAACGACATTCATAGATTTGATAAACTAGAAGTTTAAGCCTTATTAGGACTTTTTTGTGAGAATGTCCACTGATAACATCTTAGTTTAATCTCGCAATAGGGGGGAGCATGAGCAGTATTTAAAGATTGTGCTTTAGACCTTAAAGTAGAAGAAGTTTTAAGCTAAGTTCTCTAAGTGTGAGTTTTGGTTGGACTCA
Organism: Nicotiana tabacum; assembly: GCF_000715075.1. Taxonomy (NCBI): domain Eukaryota; kingdom Viridiplantae; phylum Streptophyta; class Magnoliopsida; order Solanales; family Solanaceae; genus Nicotiana; species Nicotiana tabacum. The sequence goes on from NC_134088.1 coordinate 51,324,280, forward strand.
ATTGCATTCTTGGGTCACGTAGTGTTTGGTGATGGTAGTAAGGTTAATCCCAAGAAGATTGAGGCAATTCAGAATTAGCCTAGACCTATTTTAGCTATAGAGATTAGGAGTTTCTTGGTTTTGGCAGGATACCATCATTGTTTTGTAGAGGGATTCTCATCTATTGCAGGTCCATTGACTAAGTTGACTTAGAAGGGTGATTCTTTTAGATAGTCTAATGAGTATGAGGAGAGATTTCAAAAGCTCAAGACTACTTTGACTACAACTCCAGTGTTGGTGTTCCCTACAGTTTTAGGGTCATACACTGTGTATTGTGATGCTTCATGCATGGGTCTTGATGCAGTATTGATGTAGGATGATAGCATTATTGCTTATGCATCACGACAGTTGAAGCCCATGAGAAGAATTATCTGGTTCATGATTTGTAGTTGGCGGCTATTGTATATGCACTCAAGATTTGGAGGCATTACTTGTACGTTGTAATGTGTAAGGTGTACAATGATCATTATAGTCTTCAACACATGTTCAATTAGGAAGGTCTAAATTTGAAGCAGCGGAGGTAACATTATTGGTGGCGAAAGATGAAGAAGGATATTGTGTGGTATGTTTCACGGTGTCTGAATTTCCAGCAAGTTAAGTATGCACATCAAAAACCAAGTGGTTTGACTCAGAATATGGTTATACCAGAATGGAGCTGGGAGCATATCACCATGAACTTTGTGGTAGGCTTAACACGTACCTTGAGGAAGTTTGATGCTATTTGGATCATTTTGGATAGCTCAAATTTATATCAAGGAGGTAGTTTGCATGGTGAGCCTATTTCTATCATTTCATACCGTGGCACTTTGTTCACATCTTCATTTTGGAGAGCAGTACAGTAGGAGTTGGGTACACAGTGGAGCCTAGCACAACTTTTCACTTGCAGACTGATGGTCAGTCTGAGCAAACTATTCAGATTCGTAAGGACATATTGAGAGCCTGTGTGATCGTCTTTGGAGGCCATTGGGATCAGTTCTTGCCTTTGGTGGAGTTTGCTTACAATAACAATTACCCGTCCAACATTTAGATGGCCCCTTTTGAGGATATGTATGATAGTGTCACGACCCAAAACCAACTGTCGTGATAGCGCCTATCGTGGGACTAGGGAAGCCAACTACTCAACGAGTTCAACCAAATATAAACTTTGAAAATTAAACGGGAACAGTCAATATTTAAGAAAAACCTTTAAAGAAAACCGATATAAACCATAACGCAATACAAATTTCTCCCAAAACCGGGGTGTCACCGAGTACATGAGCATCTATGCCGGGATACAACCTACTAAGTTGTCTAAGGAATAAGAACTGAAATACAAATAACGATAATGAAGGAGAGTCAAGGCCTGCGAACACCATGTAGCTACCTCGATAGTCTCTGAGATCTCGACTCCTCACTCAGCAGCCGCCGTAATCGGAAGCACCTGGATCTGCACACGAAGTGCAGGGTGTAGCCTGAGTACAACCAACTTAATAAGTAACAAGTCCAAACTTTGGACTGAAAGTAGGGACGAACTCAACCGGCACAGTTCAATATAGAAATAACAGTGCAGAAACGTAGACATGCTTTCAAGTTCGATAGATATCTCAAAACAGTAAACATGGATCAATCTGAATGATATGAAGAATATAACTCCTCTATTTCCACATGCCAATGCAAATGTTGTATATGACACACCATGCTAACAGCCTCATGTGCTCACACTCTCAAATGCCCAGTCAGGCAGTACTGTATATGGCCCATACGGCCCAGAGAAGATTTATCCCAAAATATGTACATCACTGACCATGAGTCACCTAGTATTCAGTAGGGCCAATCCAACCCGTGGAGAAGATCCATCTCCAGGTATATAATGCTTCGGATAAGATCCATGTCCAGGGAAGATCCATCCCTCAATATACTCAACCGCGCTCACTAGGGGTGTGTACAAACTCCGAAGGGACTCCTTCAGCCCAAGTGTTGTCATAATCAGTATAACCGCTGCGGCATGCAGCCGATCCCATAAATGTCACTCATAATCAGGCCCTCGGCCTCACTCAGTCATCAATCTCTCCAGTCTATATCTCACAGGCTCACAGTGTCATGATACTAGCCCGAAAACAATGATATGATGTATTAATAAATAATAACAGAGACTGAGATATGATATGAAATAAATGAATATGACTGAGTACGAAAAATCAATGAAATCAGTAAGACAACAGCAAGAAACGACCACTATGGGTCCCAACAGAACCGGCATAAAGCCTAAACATGATATCTAGCATGAGTGACAGCTCAATTACTTTATCACATGATGAAAACACAGATATCAACAAGATAGAACCACTAGACAGTTCCATGGAATCGACCAGGTCACTATTCTCATGGTGCACACCCGCACGCCCGTAACTTGGCATGTGCATCACCTCAATACCAATCACATAACACATAAATTCGGGGTTTTGAACCCTCAGAACCAAGTTTAGAAGTGTTACTTACCTCAATCTGAGCAAATCCCTACTCCAATACACCACCCGAATCTAGCCACAACCAGTACAATGCAATCAATACGAGTTAAAGGAATTAGTTCTACAAGAAATTACGAAGTTATAACTCAAAAATCCAAAATCGGCTCAAACTCGGCCCCCGGGCCCATGTCTCGAAATTCGACAAAGATCACAAACTCTGAAGGCCCATTCACTCACGAGTCTAGTCATACCAAATTCATCAATATTCGACACCAATTGGTCATTCAAATCCCCAAAATCAACTCTCCAAATCCCTAGCCTCAGACCCTCAAATTACACCTCAAAAATACACCAATTAAGTGGTTAATCAGTGGGGAAACATAATTATTAAAGAAAGATGAACACAAGGAACTTACCTCAAGAATCCCCTTGAAAACCCTCTCAAAAACCTCCAAAATCCGAGCTCAAAATGTTAGAAATGGTGGAAATCTCGGAACCCTCGCTTATATAGTTTCTACCCAAGCTTTTCGCACCTGCGGCAACTAAGCCGCTTCTGCGGCCTCGCAGGAGCGACACAATGTCCACTTCTGCGGTGATCTCTGCATCTGCGGCTCCCACATCCGCTCCTGCAGACACGCCCCTGCGTGATATCCTCCGCTTCTACGGAGCCATGCTCCCTTTCCTTCCTTCGCTTGTACGGCCTTCATCCCGCATCTGCAGTATCGCAGGTGTGGGAAAACCTTAGCACCTGTGTCCCTCTGCCTTCTCTCCTCCATCTCCGCATATGCAGACCTTCACCCGCACCTGTGGGCTCGCATATGCGGACCTTCACCCGCACCTGTGAGCCGGTTCCTACTCCGCAGGTGCGATTACACCAGCAACACACAAACTTCAGCAATTGCTCAAATCAAATACCAACTCTGTTGACCACCCGAAATCAACCCGAGGCCCCCGGGACCTCAACCAAACATACTAACAAGTCTTAAAACATCATACGAACTTAGTCGAGCCTTTAAATCACCTCAAACAACATCAAAAGCACGAATCGCACCCATATTCAAGCCTAATGAACTTTAAAATTTCCAAATTCTACAAACGACGCCGAAGCCTACCAAATCACATCCGATTGACCTCAAATTTTGCACACAAGTCACAAATGACACAACGAACCTACTCACACTTCCGAAAATCCAATCTGACCCCTATGTCAAAAAGTCCATCCCCGATCATTCTTTTCAAAATTCCAACTTTCGCCATTTCAAGCCTAATTTTATACGGACTTCCAAATCACAATTTGGACATGCTTCTAAGTCCACAATCCCCCAACGGAGCTAACAGAACCATAAAAATTCAAATCCGGGGTCGTTTACACATAAGTCAACATCCGGTCGACTTTTTCAACTTAAGCTTTCCATTATGAGACTAAGTGTCTCAATTCATTCCGAAATCTTTTCGGACACGAACCAACTAACCCAATAAGTCATATAACAACTATAAAGCACAAATGGAGCAGTAAATGGGGGAACAGGGCTACAACTCGTGAAACGACCAGCCTGGTCGTTACATCCTCCCCCTCTTAAACAAACGTTCATCCTCGAACGTGTCTAGAAACATACCTGGAGTCTCAAATAGGCGTGGATATCTGTTCCGAATCTCCCGCTCGGTCTCCCAAGTAGCCTCCTCAACGGGATGACCTCTCCACTGCACCTTCACTGAAGCTATATCCTTTGACCTTAACTTCCGAACTTGCCAAACCAAAATGGCCACCGGCTCCACATCATAAGTCAAATCACCATCCAACAGAACCGTGCTGAAATCCAAAACATGAAACGAATCGCCAACATACTTCCGGAGCATAGAAACATGAAATACTGGATGCACACACGACAATCTAGGTGGCAAGGCAAGCTTATAAGCCACATCTCCAATCCTCTGAAGTACCTCAAAATGTCCAATGAACCGAGGGCTTAACTTGCCCTTCTTCCCGAACCTCAAAACACCCTTCATGGGCAAAACCTTGAGCAGGACCTTGTCCCAAACTGTCACGACCCAACTGGAGGGTCATGACTAGCACCCGGGCCATACTTGCCGAGCACCAACGTACATTTTATCTAACCTTCCTTATTATCTTTAAAGGCCGACAAGACCAATATAAATGAAAGACATGGATCATGAACATCCAACAATGAAAGATAATGTCATGAACATACATAACATGGGACGACAAGACTGTCAAGAAACTATATATAAGGTACGAGCTACCATGATGCCATGAAAGACTATACAACAAAAATCAGCCGACAAGGCATTCTAAACCATACATAAGTCGACACCTGTCTATGAGCCTCTAAAAGAACATAAGTTCTACAACATTGCCGGAACAGGGCCCCGACATACCCATAATGTCTATAACAAAAATGCATACCAAGACCACGGCAAGTCCGGAGAAGGGATCTCGCCAATAACCACTGAACTGGACAGGCTACTGTGGTGGGGGAGCTGTGTCTACCTGTCTATCAGGACCTGCAGCACGACATGCAGCGTCCACAAATAAAAGGGATGTCAGTACGAATAAAGTACTGAGTATGTAAGGCAGGAAAGCATAAGTAAGAACAGTAATGTAAACAGGGATAGGGAATATACAACCTGTGACATCTGGGTACCTCTGAGGGCTACTGACATGAAACACATGATACATACATATATATACATAAACTTTTAAAACATACGCCTTTGTGGGCATCACCATCATCATATCGTACCCGGCCGTAATAGGCTCGGTAAAACGTACCCGGCCATCATAGGGCTCGGTAGAATCATACCCGGCCACGTGGAGCTCGGTAAAACCCAACTGATCAGTGGTTGCACAATAGGTGCCATACCCGGCCGACTATAGCGCGGCTCAGTAGAGTAAAATAGATACATATATATGATGCATGCTGGACTCATTGGAATCACATTTTGAACCTTTCGGAGTGACGTAAGGTCGGTATCCTTCGTACACGTTATTAGGATTAACTCTTCATCAAGAATCTTATAAGAATCAGGAACTACCAACAACATTGATAATATAAGAATAAGAGAAGTAACATCAATATCAATCGTTTCATAAGAAGGGCAGCAATGTAAGTACTGCTAGCTTCTAAGAGTAGAGTATCTTTGGGAGCTCGTTCATTACATTATGTACAATTGGAGTCGTGCAAAATAATGAAGGGGATAGACTCACATACCTTGTATATACTGCCCAACCTCAAGCTATGCAAATGTCACGACTCCTTAGTCTACAATAAAAGAAATGACACTATCATTATCGTTTAAGCGTCGTAACTATTATGTATCGACCGCAACCTATTTTACGATGAAACGGACAGCACCTCCCCTATTTATATGACTTCACACAAGTCAATACAATCACCAAACAGCCCAAACAACATCAGTAATAATCATATTGAGCCTCCAAAACAGTCCACCAACTAACAACATTACTACCAAGCCTTTCGATATATATTTCACAAGTTCTAGCATCAACGACTTAGCCACAACTTGGATAATCTTAAATATATATAGAGTAATAGGTTCATTACCTTTAAACAGAAAGAACAACTCCAATTTGACCTTAATTTTCCTCGAAATATCCCTTCAATTCTGCCACAAGAACAAGGAAGCGAAACTAGCAATTAATTCGGGTTTTTCGGCACTAGAATTACTTTAGAAGACTTGAAATCACCTAGGGTTGATATTAAAAACTTGAAGGTGTATTTACAGAACATAAAGCACTTAAAACAACCTCCCACACGAGCTGGAACAACACAAAAATCAGCAACAACAAGAAGAACAAGAAACTTACTAGCGCCACGGGATTCCCGACACTTGATTTGTGTTGTTTGCCCTTTGTTTGGGTCTTGGATCATGAGAGAACCTTGAGAGAGTGTTTTTAGGGGTTTAAGGTCTGAATATACTGAAAAATAATGACTTAAAACGGGGTTGAGGTATCTTATATATATCCATATGTCTTAAACCGCCTATGTGGGCCCCATAGAGAGCTGTTTGGCGCACTCTCACGAAAATGCGAATATCTCTCTATTCCGTGATCTTATCGACAAACGGTTTAATGCGTTGGAAACTAGACTCATAGATCTTCAGTTTGATAGGTAGATCACCCCATAATTCCAAGCACATTGGGAGTAAAATGCAGTAACATTTGACCTAAAGTTTAAGTAAAATTATAAACCTAAGTTGCGACAACTTTCATCGACTTTTATTTCATAACTCGCTTGACTTCAAGACTTATGATGCGGATATTATATGATTCAAATACATTAAAACAAGACCTCTTGGGACAGTTAATCACCTCTAGTGTTATCCGAAAATACGGGTTACAACATCCTTGATTAGCTTAACTTCAAATACTTGTTAACCACTCTTATACACCCTTGTATCGTTTAAGACCAATAGGATTAACTTATTATCATCTCAAAGATAATCTCTTCTTGGATTTACGTCGACTACCTTACGGCGTGATCTATGATATGCGAATTTGGGTTGTAACATCCTCTCCCCCTTAGGAACATTCGTCCTCGAATGTAAGGGTTTATGGGGTGTCTAACTCATCGTGGATTCTGACGGAGATTTCCGGCTGAGTTTCCCTTATAAAATGGACACTAGCCAAACTTGCAAGCAGTTAAACCCAACCTATGGCCATACAAGACTATACAAAGCATTATGGATATGTACATTATCTGCATATCACCATTTTGTATTAAAAAAAGAGTATTCACAAGCTATTGCTTACCTCATAGAGCCGTTTCACCTTATAATGCGTCCTTCTTTCCCCCGGTATCCTCGTTATTTTCACTCTGGAATAGGTAAGGGTATTTAGACTTCATCTCCTCTTCTGCTTCCCATGTCATTTCTTCTATATTCTTGTTCCTCCATAATACTTTCACGGAAGCTACATCCTTTGTTCTCAGCTTGCGGACTTGTCGATCTAATATAGCCACTGGCAGTTCATCATATGATAGATCCTTTGTAACTTGTACATCTTTGATAGGGACGACCCGAGAAGGGTCTCCAATACATTTCCTCAACATAGATACATGGAATACCGGGTGGACAAATTCCAATTCAGATGGCAATTCTAACTCGTAAGCAACCTGTCCAATTCGTCGAAGAATTTTGTACGGCCCAATATACCGTGGACTCAACTTACCCTTCTTCCCAAAACGCATAACACCCTTCATCGGCGAGATCTTCAGGAAAACCCAATCACCAACCTCAAATTCCAGATCACGACGTCGGACATCGGAATAAGATTTTTGCCTGCTTTGTGCCGTCCTCAGCCGCTCTTGTATCAGTTTCACCTTCTCAATGGCTTGGTAAATCAAATCTGGCCCATATAATTCTGTCTCACCGACTTCGAACCATCCAACTGGTGATCTACATCTCCTCCCGTACAGTGCCTCATACGGGGCCATTTTAATACTGGAATGGTAGCTATTATTGTAGGCAAATTCTATAAGTGCCAGATGGTCATCCCAATTCCCCTTAAAATCTAGAACACATGCTCGTAGCATATCTTCCAGCGTCTGGATGGTACGTTCAGCCTGTCCGTCAGTCTGCGGATGGAATGCAGTGCTGAGATTTACTTGTGTGCCTAAACCCTTCTGAAAAGACCTCCAAAAGTTAGCCGTAAATTGAGCTCCTCGGTCTGATATAATAGATACCGGCACACCATGAAGCCTAACAATCTCCTTGATATACAACTTCGCATAATCTTCAGCTGTGTAAGTTGTCTTAACTGGTAGAAAATGGGCAGATTTTGTAAGTCGATCAACTATCACCCAAATGGAGTCAAACTTATGATAAGAGCGAGGTAATCCAATAATGAAGTCCATATTAATCACCTCCCATTTCCAGGTCGGAATCTCTATATTCTGAATCAATCCACTGGGTTTCTGATGCTCGATCTTTACTTGTTGACAATTAGGACACTGGGCTACAAATTCTGCAATAGACTTCTTCATGTTGTCCCACCAATACTGCTCCTTAACGTCATGATACATCTTTGTCGAGCCAGGATGGATAGAATATCGGGACTGATGAATCTCAATCATAATCTTCTCTCGCAACCCTGCCACACTAGGCACACATAATCGGCCCTGGTATCTCAGTGTCCCATCTCCTCCGATCTTGAAAGCTGTAATCTTACACTGCTGAATTCCCTCTCTCAATCTTACTAAGGTAGGATCTTCATATTGCCGTGCTTTTACCTCGGCTACCAAAGATGATTCTGCTGTATTCTGTACAGTAACACCTCCGTCATCAGAGTCCAACAATCTGATTCTCATATTGGCCAGCTGGTGAAGCTCTTTGGTCAACCCTTGTCTACCTGCCTCAATATGTATTAAGCTTCCCATTGACTTACGGCTGAGAGCGTCTGCCACAACATTGGCTTTACCAGGATGGTACAATATCTCGACGTCATAGTCTTTCAGTAATTCAAGCCACCTACGCTGCCTCAAATTCAACTCCTTCTGCTTGAAGATGTATTGTAAACTTTTGTGATCTGTGTAGATGTCAATATGGACGCCGTATAAGTAGTGCCGCCATATCTTCAAAGCATATATTACTGCAGCCAATTCCAAATCATGAGTCGGGTAATTCTTTTCATGCTTCTTCAATTGTCGTGATGCATAAGCAATCACCTTCCCACGTTGCATCAATACGCACCCCAAACCTATACCTGAGGCATCACAATATACCACATAACCTTCTGTTCCTTCTGGGAGAGTGAGCACTGGCGCAGATGTCAATCGATTCTTTAGCTCCTGAAAACTATGTTCACAAGCATCAGACCACTGGAACTTGGTAGCTTTCTGTGTTAGCTTAGTCAATGGTGCTGATATAGAGGAAAACCCTTCTACAAACCGCCTATAATATCCTGCTAGCCCCAGGAAGCTGCGGACTTCTGATGGTGTTGTAGGTCTCGGCCAATTCTTCACTGCATCGATCTTCTGAGTGTCGACACTAATACCCTCATCAGATATCACATGGCCAAGGAATGCTACTGAGTTCAGCCAGAATTCACATTTAGAGAGCTTAGCATATAACTTATGATCCTGAAGGGTCTGTAATACTATCCGCAAGTGGCCCGCATGTTCCGCCTCCGAACGAGAATACACCAGAATGTCATCAATGAATACGATCACGAACACATCAAGATAGGGCCTGAATACACTATTCATGAGATCCATAAAAGCTGCTGGGGCATTTGTTAGCCCGAACGACATCACCAAGAACTCAAAATGCCCATATCTTGTCCGGAAGGCCGTCTTTGGAATATCCTTCTCCTTAACCCTCACCTGATGATACCCTGAACGCAAGTCAATCTTGGAGAAATACTTGGCACCCTGGAGTTGGTCAAACAGGTCATCAATTCTTGGAAGTGGATACTTGTTCTTTATTGTAAACTTATTCAACTGTCGATAATCGATACACATCCTTAACGACCCATCTTTCTTCCGCACGAACAAGACTGGCGCACCCCAAGGTGAAGTGCTAGGCCTAATGAAACCCTTATCCAGCAAGTCCTTCAACTGTGCCTTCAACTCTCGCAACTCTGCCGGGGCCATCCTGTATGGAGGGATAGAGATCGGTTGAGTGTCAGGCAATGCATCAATGCTAAACTCAATCTCCCTTTCAGGAGGAAGGCCTGGGAGTTCATCTGGGAAAACATCTGGAAATTCATTGACCACGGGGATTAATTGTAGAGTAGGCGGCTTCGCCTCCACATCCCTAACACGAACAAGATGATAAATGTAACCTTTTGAGATCATCTTCCTTGCCTTAAGATAGGAAATAAACCTACCTTTCGGCATAGCAATGTTCCCCTTCCATTCAATGGTGGGTTCACCCGGAAACTGAAACCTAACCATCTTCGTACGACAGTCAACAGTTGCATAGCATGAGGCCAACCAGTCCATTCCCATTATCACATCGAAATCAACCATTTCTAACTCAAATAAATTTGCCGAGGTTTGACGACTACAAATCATCACAGTGCAACCTTTATATACCCTTCTAGCAATCACAGAATCTCCTAACGGAGTGGATACCGCAAGTGGTTTACTTATCAATTTAGGTTCAATGCCAAACTTATTAGCCACAAAGGGTGTAACATATGATAAGGTAGATCCTGGATCAATTAGCGCATATACATCATAAGAAAACACAGACAATATACCTGTAACAACATCCGGAGACGATTCGAGATCTTGTCGACCTACTAGAGCATAGGTTCGATTTTGAGCACCACTCGAACTCGGCACTGAACCTCTACCTCTACCACGACCTGTCGACTGCTGAAAACCTTGTGCTGGAGGTCGAACTGATGAGGAAGAACTAGACACAGATCCAGTCGGTTGAGCCATACCACCACCTCCTCTATTAGGACAATCCCGCATCATATGGCCACGCTGTCCGCAAGAATAGCACGCATCGGAACCTCGACGGCACAGTCCAACGTGGGCCTTGCCGCACTGATCACAACGAGGTGTTGGGGGTCTCGTCTGACTAGTATCTCTATGAAATTGTGAGCCTGATGCCCTCGAACTCTGACCTGAACCAGAATAGGTAAATCGATCATACCGAGGCCTCTGAAACTGTGGAGGAGCACTAGCTACAGGTGGCGCCGAACTCCTCGAAGATTGGGGCCTGATACTGCCTCTGAACTCATCAGAATACCCTGCAAATCTTGCCCTCTTATGCTGGCCCCTATCCTGCTCCCTATCTGCCCTTTGCTGGCGCTTACGATCCTCTAGGGTCTGGGCATAAGCCTGAATACGGGAAATATCCATGCCCTCTACCAAGGAGGCTGTTGTGCACTCATTTATCAGATGTGGTCCCAACCCGTTCACGAACAGATGCACCCTATCACTCATTTCGGCCACCATATGGGGAGCATACCTTGCTAAAGAATCAAATTGTATACTATACTCTCGTACACTCATATTACCCTGTCGAAGGTTCAAGAACTTATCAGCTCTTGCTCGTCGTATCTCAACTGGCAAGTAGTGACGAAGAAAGGCCTCAGAAAATTCCTTCCACACGGCTGGAGGAGCGTTCGGACCCCTAGATCTCTCCCAACTATCATACCAGAAAATCGCTAAATCCCGTAACCGATAAGAAGCCAACTCTACTGCCTCCGTATCACTAGCATGCATAACCCGCAATGTACGATGAACCTGATCAATAAATGTTTGTGGGTCCTCCTTGGGATCTGATCCGGTAAACACTGGAGGGTCTAGATTAATAAAATCACGAACTCTCGCACTAACCGGTTTATCAGCAACACCGGTATTCTGCCTCTGAGCCTGAGCAGCTACCAAGCTAGTCAACAACTGCACTGCACTGCGCATATCGTGGTCTGTAGTGCCAGACGGTGGAACTGGATGTACTGGGTGCCTCCTAATATCCTCTGGAGGAGACGGAGAGGTATGAGACGGCATCACTCTGAGCCTCACTTTGGCCTGCTCTGGCTGGAGGGACCTGAATGTTTCCCTCGCCCACAGCTGTATCAAGCCGTTTACTAATCGCTTGCTTCCTAGTCGAAGGCATCGCTGAAAGAAAACAATGTGAATATTAGATATGAACACTTACGACTCAACTCTACGCACGATCTAGATTTAGGAAGAAGGTAACAACCCTAGATGTCATGTAGCCTCCTGATTATAAATGTGGCGCGCTACACATCCATAATCAAAACTCTACTAGACACGGCTCATAGACAACCCCTAGGACAGACTTGCTCTGATACCAAGTTTGTCACGACCCAACTGGAGGGTCATGACTAGCACCCGGGCCATACTTGCCAAGCACCAACGTACATTTTATCTAACCTTCCGTATTATCTTTAAGGGCCGACAAGACCAATATAAATGAAAGACATGGATCATGAACATCCAACAATGAAAGATAATGTCATGAACATACATAACATGGGACGACAAGACTGTCAAGAAACTATATATAAGGTACGAGCTATCATGATGCCATGAAAGACTATACAACAAAAATCAGCCGACAAGGCATTCTAAACCATACATAAGTCGACACCTGTCTATGAGCCTCTAAAAGAACATAAGTTCTACAACATTGCCGGAACAGGGCCCCGACATACCCATAATGTCTATAACAAAAATGCATACCAAGACCACGGCAAGTCCGGAGAAGGGATCTCGCCAATAACCGCTGAACTGGACAGGCTACTGTGGTGGGGGAGCTGTGTCTACCTGTCTATCAGGACCTGCAGCACGACATGCAGCGTCCACAAATAAAAGGGACGTCAGTACGAATAAAGTACTGAGTATGTAAGGCAGGAAAAGCATAAGTAAGAACAGTAATGTAAACAGGGATAGGGAATATACAACCTGTGACATCTGGGTACCTCTGAGGGCTACTGACATGAAACACATGATACATACATATATATACATAAACTTTTAAAACATACGCCTTTGTGGGCATCACCATCATCATATCGTACCCGGCCGTAATAGGCTCGGTAAAACGTACCCGGCCATCATAGGGCTCGGTAGAATCATACCCAGCCACGTGGAGCTCGGTAAAACCCAACTGATCAGTGGTTGCACAATAGGTGCCATACCCGGCCGACTATAGCGCGGCTCAGTAGAGTAAAATAGATACATATATATGATGCATGCTGGACTCATTGGAATCACATTTTGAACCTTTCGGAGTGACGTAAGGTCGGTATCCTTCGTACACGTTATTAGGATTAACTCTTCATCAAGAATCTTATAAGAATCAGGAACTACCAACAACATTGATAATATAAGAATAAGAGAAGTAACATCAATATCAATCGTTTCATAAGAAGGGCAGCAATGTAAGTACTGCTAGCTTCTAAGAGTAGAGTATCTTTGGGAGCTCGTTCATTACATTATGTACAATCGGAGTCGTGCAAAAGAATGAAGGGATAGACTCACATACCTTGTATATACTGCCCAACCTCAAGCTATGCAAATGTCACGACTCCTTAGTCTACAATAAAAGAAATGACACTATCATTATCGTTTAAGCGTCGTAACTATTATGTATCGACCGCAACCTATTTTACGATGAAACGGACAGCACCTCCCCTATTTATATGACTTCACACAAGTCAATACAATCACCAAACAGCCCAAACAACATCATTAATAATCATATTGAGCCTCCAAAACAGTCCACCAACTAACAACATTACTACCAAGCCTTTCGATATATATTTCACAAGTTCTAGCATCAACGACTTAGCCACAACTTGGATAATCTTAAATATATATAGAGTAAGAGGTTCATTACCTTTAAACAGAAAGAACAACTCCAATTTGACCTTAATTTTCCTCGAAATATCCCTTCAATTCTGCCACAAGAACAAGGAAGCGAAACTAGCAATTAATTCGGGTTTTTCGGCACTAGAATTACTTTAGAAGACTTGAAATCACCTAGGGTTGATATTAAAAACTTGAAGGTGTATTTACAGAACATAAAGCACTTAAAACAACCTCCCACACGAGCTGGAACAACACAAAAATCAGCAACAACAAGAAGAACAAGAAACTTACTAGCGCCACGGGATTCCCGACACTTGATTTGTGTTGTTTGCCCTTTGTTTGGGTCTTGGATCATGAGAGAACCTTGAGAGAGTGTTTTTAGGGTTATAAGGTCTGAATATACTGGAAAATAATGACTTAAAATGGGGTTGAGGTATCTTATATATATCCATATATCTTAAACCGCCTATGTGGGCCCCATAGAGAGCTGTTTGGCGCACTCTCACGAAAACGCGAATATCTCTCTATTCCGTGATCGTATCGACAAACGGTTTAATGCGTTGGAAACTAGACTCATAGATCTTCAATTTGATAGGTAGATCACCCCATAATTCCAAGCACATTGGGAGTAAAATGCAGTAACATTTGACCTAAAGTTTAAGTAAAATTATAAACCTAAGTTGCGACAACTTTTATCGACTTTTATTTCATAACTCGCTTGACTTCAAGACTTATGATGCGGATATTATATGATTCAAATACATTAAAACAAGACCTCTTGGGACAGTTAATCACCTCTAGTATTATCCGAAAATACGGGTTACAACATCCTTGATTAGCTTAACTTCAAATACTTGTTAACCACTCTTATACACCCTTGTATCGTTTAAGACCAATAGGATTAACTTATTATCATCTCAAAGATAATCTCTTCTTGGATTTACGTCGACTACCTTACGGCGTGATCTATGATATGCGAATTTGGGTTGTAACACAAACCCTGTAAGACACATCACGGACCTTCCTGTTGGCATAACTCTTCTGTCTAGACTGCGCTGTGCGAAGCCGCTCCTGAATCAATTTAACCTTGTCCAAAGAAACCTGAACCAAGTCAGTACCTAATAGCCTAGCCTCACCCGGCTCAAACCAACCCACCGGAGATCTACACCGTCTCCCATACAAAGCCTCATACGGAGCCATCTGAATGCTCGACTGGTAACTGTTGTTGTAGGAAAACTCCACAAGTGGCAGAAACTGATCCCAAGAACCCCCAAAATCAATGACACAAGTGCGTAGCATATCCTCCAATATTTGAATAGTGCGCTCGGACTGTTCGTCCGTCTGAGGGCGAAATGTTGTGCCCAACTCTCATTGTACTGCTCTCCAGAATTGTGATGTAAATTGCGTTCCTCGATCTGAAATGATGGACATTGGCACACCGTGAAGGCGGACGATCTCTCGGATGTAAATCTCAGCCAACTGCTCTAAAGAATAAGTAGTACCAATTGGAATGAAGTGCGCGGACTTGGTCAGCCGATCCACAATCTCCCAAATAACATTGAACTTCCTCAAAGTCCGTGGGAGCCCAACTATGAAATACATGGTGATCCGCTCCCACTTCCACTCTGGAATCTCTAACCTCTGAAGCAATACTCCCGGTCTCTGATGCTCATACTTCACTTGCTGACAGTTAAGGCACCGAGCTACAAACCCTACTACATCCTTATTCATTCTTCTCCACCAATAATGCTGCCTCAAGTCCTGATACATCTTTGCGGCACCCGGATGAATGGAATACTGCTAACTGTGGGCCTCCTCAAGAATCAACTCACGCAGCCCATCCACATTGGGCACACAAATCCGACCCTACATCCTCAATACCCCATTATCTCTAATAGTCACATCTCTAGCATCACCGTGCTGAATCGTGTCCTTAAGGACAAGCAAATGGGTATCTCTAATACTGGCGCTCTCTGATGCGATCATATAAAGAGGACTAAGAAACCACACAGGCTAAAACCCGGCTGGGCTCCGAAATATCCAATATCTAATCTCACGAACTGGTTGGCCAACCGTAAACACCTCGCAAGACACACCGTAGATATAATGCCTCCAAATCTTCAATGCATGAACGATGGCAGCTAACTCCAAATCATGAACAAGGTTGTTCCTCTCGTGAGGCTTCAATTGACGCGAAGCATAGGCAATCACTCTACCCTCCTGCATCAATACACACCCAATGCCGATCCGAGAAGCATCACAATACACTGTATAAGAGCCTAAAGCTGATGGCAAAATTAGAACTGGAGATGTGGTCAAAGTAGTCTTGAGCTTCTAAAAGCTCTCCTCACACTCATCCGACCACCTGAAAGGAGCACCCTTTTGGATAAATTTGGACAAGGGCGATGCAATAGACGAGAAACCCTCTACAAAGTGACGATAATAATCGGCCAAGCCAAGAAAGCTCCGGATCTCCGTAGCCGAGGATGGTCTGGGCAAACTTTGAACTGCGTCTATATTCTTCGGATCCACCTGAATACCCTCATTAGACACCACGTATCCCAAGAATGCCACTGAGCTGTGCCAAAACTCACACTTGGAGAACTAGGCATAAAGCTTCTCATCCCTCAACCGCTGCAACACAATCTTCAAATGATGGGCATTCTCCTCCTGGCTACGAGAGTACACCAGGATATCATCAATGAACACTATAACAAACGAGTCGAGATAAGGCTAAAAAACATTGTTCATCAAATGCAAGAACGTCGCTGGGGCATTGGTCAGCCCAAAAGATATCACAAGGAACTCATAATGACCATAACGGGTCTTACAGGCTCTCTTTAGAATATCCGAGTCCCGAATCTTCAACTGGTGATACCCAGACCTCAAATCAATCTTGGAGAACACCCTCGCTCCCTGAAGCTGGTCAAATAGATCATCAATATACGGCAAAGGATACTTGTTCTTGATTGTAACTTTGTTCAACTGCCTATAATCAATGCACATCCTTATAGCACCATTCTTCTTCTTCACAAATAGAACTGGTGCACCCCAAGGTGACACGCTAGGCCGAATAAACCCCTTATCAAGGAGTTCCTAAAGCTGCTCCTTCAATTCCTTCAACTCAGCTGGTGCCATGCGATATGGTGGAATAGAAATAGGCTGGGTGCCCGGCACCAAGTCGATACCGAAGTCAATATCCCTGTCGGGAGGCATGCCCGGCAAGTCTGCAGGAAATACGTCCGAAAACTCCCGCACCACCAGAATAGAATCAATAGTGGGAGTAGCAGCACTAACATCCCTCACAAAGGTCAAATAAGATAAACAACCCTTCCCAACTATCCGCTGGGCCTTCAAATATGAAATCATTCTGCTGGGAGCATAGTCTAGAGAACCTCTCCACTCAATCCTCGGCAACTCCGGCATCGCCCATGTCACAGTCTTAGCGTGGCAATCTAGAATAGCATGACAAGGAGACAACCAATCCATATCCAAGATCACGTCAGAATCAACCATACTAAGCAACAAGAGATCAACTCTAGTCTCCAGACTCCCAATGGTCACTACGCAAGACCGATATAGACGGTCCACAATAATAGTATCGCACACTGGCATAGATGAAACTAAGGACTCACGGGGAATATCCAAATGATGAACAAAATACAATGATACATATGAATAAGTGGAACCAGGGTCAAATAGTACAGAGGCCTCTCTGTGGAAAACTGAGACAATACTTGTGATCACTTCGTCTAAAGCAACAACATCTGGTCCGTCAAGAATATCATAGAATCGGGCCTGACCGCACCTGATCGGCCTCCCCATATAAGGCGACCCCTAGCTGACTGATCTCCACTCCGAGCTGGCTGAGCAGGTGGTGAAGTAACGGGTGCTGAAATCGTAAGCTGACTCCTCTGCTAAGCTGGACCTCCTGTAAGGCAGGGAAAGTACCTCTTGATGTGACCCATATCTCCACACTTGAAACAACCCTTCCATGCAAATGGCGGTGGGGGCTAGAGGGAACCCCGAGCACCAGAATACCCGCTAGAAGTACCCGGTGCCGATGAGCCCTGAACCGAAGGTGCATGGGACAAACTCTAAGCTGGAAGAGCATTGAGAGATGACTCGCCCTGATGTGTACTGTATGAACCATGGTCGGATGATGCACCACGGTGAACTGGACGAGCTGTCTGAGCATGCTTATAACAACGACCCCTACCATGGTAGAACTGACCTCCAGAAGGAACACCACTAAAACCACCTAATCCATGAGGCCTCTTGGCCTCCCTCTCAACCCACTCCTGACTGCGGACCATCTCTATCTGCCGAGAAATATCGACAACCTCATCAAAAGTAGCACCATATACCCTCTCCCTAGTCATAAACAACCGCAACTTATATGTAAGGCCATCGATGAACCTCTGAATCCTCTCCCTATCAGTGGGAACCATCCAAACTGTGCGACGGGCCAACTCAGAAAACCTCATCTCATACTGCGACACATACATGCCATCCTGGTGAAGCTGCTCAAACTGTCTGCGCATCTCCTCTCTGTGAGACTGCGGCACGAACTTCTCCAAAAATAGAACGGAGAACTCCTGCCATGCAAGTGGTGCTGCACCAACTGTCCTGCGCTTATCATAAGCCTCCCACCATCTGAAGGCAGCCCCAGAAAACTGAAAAGTAGTGAACGAGACCCCACTGGTCTCCAGAATACCTACTGTCTGAAGCATCCGCTTGCACCTATCCAGAAAGCTCTGAGCATCCTCTGACTCAGCACCACTAAATGATGGAGGTCGTAGCCTCCCAAATCTCTCAAGTCTCCTCTGCTCATAATCGGCTATAACGGGGATCACCTAGGCCTGAGCAGCTGCAACCGGTTGGACTGGTGGTGCCCTCGGTATCTGAAGTCCCTGCACCACCTGCTCTAGAGTACGGGCAACAGGGGTATGAGTACCTCCCCCGGCTTGAGAAGTGGCTGGTGCAGCCTGAGTCAAAACCGCCTGAGCAAGGCCAGTTTAAAATTTCAATATCTATGCTAGAGCCTCCTGAAGTCCTAGAATCACAATGGGCAGAGCTGGTGCCTGAGCTGGCCCCACCGGCTCAACTGTATCGGGTAAGTGCTTCTAAGCTGGAGCGATTGGTGGATCTGCAGGTGCTGCCCTAGATGTTGTACCAGCTTCACCCCTACCCCTATCGCGGCCTTTACTGCGATCTCGACCTCTTGCTGCCCTAGCTGGTGGTAGTGGTGGCTGTCCATCCTACCCAGTAGTACGTGTCCTCACGATCTGTGAGAGAGTAGAATAACAAATATTTAGTTACCGGAATCAACAAATTCGCACGATAAGAATACAAGAATGTGAAATTTCCTAAGGGTTCGACAGCCTCTCGAAGATAAGTACAGACATCTCCGTACCGATCCGCAAGGCTCTACTAAACCTGCTCATGACTCATGAGACTTATGTAACATAGGCTCTGATACCAACTTGTCACAACCCTAAACCAACCGTCGTGATGGCGCCTATCGTGGGACTAGGCAAGCCAACTACTCAACCAGTTCAACCAAATATAAACTTTGAAAATTAAACGGGAATAGTCAATATTTAAGAAAACCATTTAAAAATCGATATAAACCATAACATAACACAAATCTCTCCCAAAATCGGGGTGTCACCAAGTACATGAGCATCTATGCCAGGATACTGCCTACTACAATGTCTGAGGAATAAGAACTGAAATACAAATAAAGATAAAGAAGGAGAGTCAAGGCCTACGAATGCCATGCAGCTACCTCGATAGTCTCCGAGATCTCGACTCCTCACTCAGCAGCCGCCGCAATCGGAAGCACCTGGATCTGCACACGAAGTACAGGGTGTAGCCTGAGTACAACCAACTCAATAAGTAACAAGTCCAAACTTTGGACTGAAAGTAGGGACGAACTCAACCGGCACAGTTCAATATAGAAATAACAGTGCAGAAACGTAGACATGCTTTCAAGTTCGATAGATATCTCAAAACAGTAAACATGGATCAATCTGAATGATATGAAGAATATAACTCCTCTATTTCCACATGCCAATGCAAATGTTGTATATGACACACCATGCTAACAGCCTCATGTGCTCACACTCTCAAATGCCCAGTCAGGCAGTACTGTATATGGCCCATACGGCCCAGAGAAGATTTATCCCAAAATATGTACATCACTGACCATGAGTCACCTAGTATTCAGTAGGGCCAATCCAACCCGTGGAGAAGATCCATCTCCAGGTATATAATGCTTCGGATAAGATCCATGTCCAGGGAAGATCCATCCCTCAATATACTCAACCGCGCTCACTAGGGGTGTGTACAAACTCCGAAGGGACTCCTTCAGCCCAAGCGTTGTCATAATCAGTATAACCACTGCGCCGTGCAGCCCGATCCCATAAATGTCACTCATAATCAGGCACTCGGCCTCACTCAGTCATCAATCTCTCCAGTCTCTCTCTCACAGGCTCACAGTGTCATGATACTAGCCCGAAAATAATGATATGGTGCATCAATAAATAACAACAGAGACTGGGGTAAGATATGAAATGAATGAATATGACTGAGTACGAAAAATCAATGAAATCAGTAAGACAACAGCAAGAAACGACCACTATGGGTCCCAACAGAACCGGCATAAAGCCTAAACATGATATCTAGCATGAGTGACAGCTCAATTACTTTATCACATGATGAAAACAGAGATATCAACAAGATAGAACCACTAGAGAGTGCCATTGAATCGACTAGGTCACAATTCTCACGGTGCACGCCCGCACGCCCGTCACTTGGCATGTGCGTCACCTCAATACCAATCACATAACACATAAATTCGGGGTTTCGAACCCTCAGAACCAAGTTTAGAAGTGTTACTTACCTCAATCTGAGCAAATCCCTACTCCAATACACCTTTGACCCGAATCTAGCCACAACCAGTACAATGCAATCAATACGAGTTAAAGGAATTAGTTCTACAAGAAATTACGAAGTTATAACTCAAAAATCCAAAATCGGCTCAAACTCGGTCCCCGGGCCCATGTCTCGAAATTCGACAAAGATCACAAACTCCGAAGGCCCATTCACTCACGAGTCTAGTCATACCAAATTCATCAATATTCGACACCAATTGGTCTTTCAAATCCCCAAAATCAACTCTCCAAATCCCTAGCCTCAGACCCCCAAATTACACCTCAAAAACACACCAATTAAGTGGTTAATCAGTGGGGAAACATAATTATTAAAGAAAGATGAACACAAGGAACTTACCTCAAGAATCCCCTTGAAAACCCTCTCAAAAACCTCCAAAATCCGAGCTCAAAATGTTAGAAATGGTGGAAATCTCGGAACCCTCGCTTATATAGTTTCTACCCAGGCTTTTCGCACCTGCGGCAACTAAGCCGCTTCTGCGGCCTCGCAGGATCGACACAATGTCCGCTTCTGCGGTGACCTCTGCATCTGCGGCTCCCACATCCACTCCTGTGGACACGCCCCTGCATGATATCCTCCGCTTCTACGGAGCCATGCTCCCTTTCCTTCCTTCGCTTCTACGACCTTCATCCCGCATCTGCGGTATCGCAGGTGCGGGAAAACCTTAGCACATGTGTCCCTCTGCTGTCTCTCCTCAATCTCCGCATATGCAGGCCTTCACCCGCATCTGTGGGCTCGCATATGCGGACCTTCACCCGCACCTGCGAGCTCGCATCTATGGTTCCCACTCCGCAGGTGCGATTACACCAGCAACACACAAACTTCAGCAATTGCTCAAATCAAATTCCAACTCCGTTGACCACCCGAAATCAACCCGAGGCCCCCGGGACCTCAACCAAACATACCAACAAGTCTTAAAACATCATACGAACTTAGTCGAGCCTTTAAATCACCTCAAACAACATCAAAAGCACGAATCGCACCCATATTCAAGCCTAATAAACTTTAAAATTTCTAAATTCTACAAACGACGCCGAAGCCTACCAAATCACATCCGATTGACCTCAAATTTTGCACACAAGTCACAAATGACACAACGAACCTATTCACACTTCCGAAAATCCAATCCGACCCCTATGTCAAAAAGTCCATCCCCGATCAATCTTTTCAAAATTCCAACTTTCGCCATTTCAAGCCTAATTCTACTACGGACTTCCAACTCACAATTTGGACATGCTTCTAAGTCCAAAATCCCCCAACGGAGCTAACAGAACCATAAAAATTCAAATTCGGGGTCGTTTACACATAAGTCAACATCCGGTCAACTTTTTCAACTTAAGCTTTCCATTATGAGACTAAGTGTCTCAATTCATTCCAAAATCTTTCCGGACACGAACCAACTAACCCGATAAGTCATATAACAGCTATAAAGCACAAATGGAGCAGTAAATGGGGGAACGGGGATACAGCTCTTGAAACGACCGGCCTGGTCGTTACATCCTCCCCCTCTTAAACAAACGTTCATCCTCGAACGTGTCTAGAAACATACCTGGAGTCTCAAATAGGCGTGGATATCTGTTCCACATCTCCCGCTCGGTCTCCCAAGTAGCCTCCTCAACGGGCTGACCTCTCCACTACACCTTCACTGAAGCTATATCCTTTGACCTCAACTTCCGAACCTGCCAAACCAAAATAGCCACCGGCTCCATATCATAAGTCAAATCACCATCCAACTGAACCGTGCTGAAATCCAAAACATGAAACGAATCGCCAACATACTTCCGGAGCATAGAAACATGAAATACTGGATGCACACATGACAATCTAGGTGGCAAGGCAAGCTTATAAGCCACATCTCCAATCCTCTGAAGTACCTCAAAATGTCCAATGAACCGAGGGCTCAACTTGCCCTTCTTCCCGAACCTCAAAACACCCTTCATGGGCAAAACCTTGAGTAGGACCTTGTCCCAAACCCTGTAAGACACATCACGGACCTTCCTGTTGGCATAACTCTTCTGTCTAGACTGCGCCGTGCGAAGCCGCTCCTGAATTAATTTAACCTTGTCCAAAGAAACCTGAACCAAGTCAGTACCTAATAGCCTAGCCTCACCCGGCTCAAACCAACCCACCGAAGATCTACACCGTCTCCCATACAAATCCTCATACGGAGCCATCTGAATGCTCGACTGGTTAATGTTGTTGTAGGCAAACTCCACAAGTGGCAGAAACTGATCCCAAGAACCCCCAAAATCAATGACACAAGTGCGTAGCATATCCTCCAATATCTGAATAGTGCGCTCGGACTATCCGTCCGTCTGAGGGCGAAATGTTGTGCCCAACTCTCATTGTACTGCTCTCCAGAATTGTGATGTAAATTGCGTTCCTCGATCTGAAATGATAGACATTGGCACACCGTGAAGGCGGACGATCTCTCGGATGTAAATCTCAGCCAACTGCTCTAAAGAATAAGTAGTACCAATTGGAATGAAGTGCGTGGACTTGGTCAGCCGATCCACAATCTCCCAAATAACATTGAACTTCCTCGAAGTCCGTGGGAGCCCCACTACGAAATACATGGTGATCCGCTCACACTTCCACACTGGAATCTCTAACCTCTGAAGCAATACACCCGGTCTCTGATGCTCATACTTCACTTGCTGACAGTTAAGGCACCGAGCTACAAACCCTACTACATCCTTATTCATTCTTCTCCACCAATAATGCTGCCTCAAGTCCTGATACATCTTTGCGGCACCCGTATGAATGGAATACCGCTAACTGTGGGCCTCCTCAAGAATCAACTCACGCAGCCCATCCACATTGGGCACACAAATCCGACCCTGCATCCTCAATACCCCATTATCTCCAATAGTCACATCTCTGGCATCACCGTGCTGAATCGTGTCCTTAAGGACAAGCAAATGGGGATCATCATACTGGCGCTCTCTGATGCGATCATATAAAGAGGACTAAGAAACCACACAGGCTAGAACCCGGCTGGGCTCCGAAATATCCAATATCTAATCTCACGAACTGGTTGGCCAACCGTAAACACCTCGCAAAACACACCGTAGATATAATGCCTCCAAATCTTTAATGCATGAACGATGGCAGCTAACTCCAAATCATGAACAGGGTTGTTCCTCTCGTGAGGCTTCAATTGACGCGAAGCATAGGCAATCACTCTACCCTCCTGCATCAATACACACCCAATGCCGATCCGAGAAGCATCACAATACACTGTATAAGAGTCTAAAGCTGATGGCAAAATTAGAACTGGAGATGTGGTCAAAGTAGTCTTGAGCTTCTAAAAGCTCTCCTCACATTCATCCGACCACCTGAAAGGAGCACCCTTTTGGATAACTTTGGACAAGGGCGATGTAATAGACGAGAAACCCTCTACAAAGCGACGATAGTAATCGGCCAAGCCAAGAAAGCTCCGGATCTCCGTAGCCGAGGACGGTCTGTGCTAACTTTGAACTGCGTCTATATTCTTCGGATCCACCTGAATACCCTCACTAGACACCACGTATCCCAAGAATGCCACTGAGCTGTGCCAAAACTCACACTTGGAGAACTAGGCATAAAGCTTCTCCTCCCTCAACCGCTGCAACACAATCTTCAAATGATGGGCATTCTCCTCCTGGCTACGAGAGTACACCAGGATATCATCAATGAACACTATAACAAACGAGTCGAGATAAGGCTAAAAAACATTGTTCATCAAATGCAAGAACGTTGCTGGGGCATTGGTCAGCCCAAAAGACATCACAAGGAACTCATAATGACCATAACGAGTCTTACAGACTCTTTTTAGAATATCCGAGTCCCGAATCTTCAACTGGTGATACCCAGACCTCAAATCAATCTTGGAGAACACCCTCGCTCCCTGAAGCTGGTCAAACAGATCATCAATATGCGGTAAAGGATACTTGTTCTTGATTGTAACTTTGTTCAACTGCCTATAATCAATGCACATCCTCATAGTACCATTCTTCTTCTTCACAAATAGAACTGGTGCACCCCAAGGTGACACGCTAGGCCGAATAAACCCCTTATCAAGGAGTTCCAGAAGCTGCTCCTTCAATTCCTTCAACTCAGCTGGTGCCATGCGATACGGTGGAATAGAAATAGGCTGGGTGCCCGACACCAAGTCAATACCGAAGTCAATATCCCTGTCGGGAGGCATGCCCGGCAAGTCTGCAGGAAATACGTCCGAAAACTCCCGCACCACCAGAATAGAATCAATAGTGGGAGTAGCAGCACTCACATCCCTCACAAAGGTCAAATAAGATAAACAACCCTTCCCAACCATCCGCTGGGCCTTCAAATATGAAATCACTCTACTGGGAACATAGTCTAGAGAACCTCTCCACTCAATCCTCGGCAACCCCAGCATCGCCCATGTCACAGTCTTAGCGTGACAATCTAGAATAGCATGACAAGGAGACAACCAATCCATATCCAAGATCACGTCAGAATCAACCATACTAAGCAACAAGAGATCAACTCTAGTCTCCAGACTCCCAATGGTCACTACGCAAGACCGATATAGACGTTCCACAATAATAGTATCACACACCGGAATAGATGAAACTAAGGACTCATGGGGAATATCCAAATGATGAACAAAATACAATGATACATATGAATAAGTGGAACCAGGGTCAAATAGTACAGAGGCCTCTCTGTGGAAAACTGAGGCAATACTTGTGATCACTTCGTCTAAAGCAACAGCATCTGGTCCGGCAGGAATATCATAGAATCGGGCCTGACTGCACCTGATCGGCCTCCCCCTATAAGGCGACCCCTAGCTGACTGATCTCCACTCCGAGCTGGCTGAGCAGGTGGTGAAGTAACGGGTGCTGAAGTCGTAGGCTGACTCCTCTGCTAAGCTGGACCTCCTGTAAGGCAGGGAAAGTACCTCTTGATGTGACCCATATCTCCACACTCGAAACAACCCCTCCATGTAAATGGCGGTGGGGGCTGGAGGGAACCCCGAGCACCAGAATACCCGCTAGAAGTACCCGGTGCCGATGAGCCCTGAACCGAAGGTGCATGGGACAAACTCTGAGCTGGAAGAGCATTGAGAGATGACTCGCCATGATGTGTACTGTATGAACCATGGTCGGATGATGCACCACGGTGAACTGGACGAGTCGTCTGAGCATGCTTATAACGACGACCCCTACCATGGTAGAACTGATCTCCAGAAGGAACACCACTAAAACCACCTAATCCATGAGGCCTCTTGGCCTCCCTCTCAACCCGCTCCTGACTGCGGACCATCTCTATCTGCAGAGAAATATCGACAACCTCATCAAAAGTAGCACCATATACCCTCTCCCTAGTCATAAGCAACCACAACTGATATGTAAGGCCATCGATGAACCTCTGAATCCTCTCCCTATCAGTGGGAACCATCCAAACTACATGACGGGCCAACTCAGAAAACCTCATCTCATACTGCGACACAGACATGCCATCCTGGCGAAGCTGCTCAAACTGTCTGCGCATCTCCTCTCTGCGAGACTGCGGCACAAACTTCTCCAAAAATAGAACGGAGAACTCCTGCCATGCAAGTGGTGCTGCACCAACTGTCCTGCGCTTATCATAAGCCTCCCACCATCTGAAGGCAGCCCCGGAAAACTGAAAAGTAGTGAACGAGACCCCACTGGTCTCCAGAATACCTACTGTCTGAAGCATCCGCTCACACCTATCCAGAAAGCCCTGAGCATCCTCTGACTCAGCACCACTAAATGATAGAGGTCGTAGCCTCCCAAATCTCTCAAGTCTCCTCTACTCATAATCGGCTACAACGGGGATCACCTAGGCCTGAGCAGCTGCAACCGGTTGGACTGGTGGTGCCCTCGGTATCTGAAGTCCCTGCACCACCTGCTCTAGAGTACGGGCAACAGGGGTATGAGTACCTCCCCCGGCTTGAGAAGTGGCTGGTGCAGCCTGAGTCAAAACCGCCTGAGCAAGGCCAGTTTAAAATTTCAATATCTATGCTAGAGCCTCCTGAAGTCCTAGAATCACAATGGGCAGAGCTGGTGCCTGAGCTGGCCCCACCGGCTCAATTGTATCGGGTAAGTGCTCCTGAGCTGGAGCGATTGGTGGATCTGCAAGTGCTGCCCTAGATGTTGTACCAGCTTCACCCCTGCCCCTATCGCGGCCTCTACCGCGATCTCGACCCCTTGTTGCCCTAGCTGGTGGTAGTGGTGGTTGTCCATCCTATCCAGTAGTATGTGTCCTCACGATCTGTGAGAGAATAGAATAACAGAAATTTAGTTACCGGAATCAACAAATCTGCACGATAAGAATATAAGAATGTGAAATTTCCTAAGGGTTTGACAGCCTCTCGAAGATAAGTACAGACGTCGCCGTACCGATCCGCAAGACTCTACTAAACCTGCTCATGACTCGTGAGACTTATGTAACATATGCTCTGATACCAACTTGTCACAACCCAAAACCAACTGTCGTGATGGCGCCTATCGTGGGACTAGGCAAGCCAACTACTCAACCAGTTCAACCAAATATAAACTTTGAAAATTAAACGGGAATAGTCAATATTTAAGAAAACCATTTAAAAAACCGATAGAAACCATAACACAATACAAATCTCTCCCAAAATCGGGGTGTCACCAAGTACATGAGCATCTATGCCAGGATACTGCCTACTACAATGTCTGAGGAATAAGAACTGAAATACAAATAAAGATAAAGAAGGAGAGTCAAGGCCTACGAATGCCATGCAGCTACCTCGATAGTCTCGGAGATCTTGACTCCTCACTCAGCAGCCGCCGTAACCGGAAGCATCTGAATCTGCACACGAAGTGCAGGATGTAGCATGAGTACAACCAACTCAATAAGCAACAAGTCCAAACTTTGGACTGAAAGTAGTGACGAACTCAATCGGCACAGTTCAATATAGAAATAGCAGTGCATAAACGTAGACATGCTTTAAAGTTCGATAGATATCTCAAAATAGTAAACATGGATCAATCTGAATGATATGAAGAATATAACTCCTCTATTTCTACATGCCAATGCAAATGTTGTATATGACACACCATTGTGACAGCCTCATGTGCTCACACTCTCAAATGCTCAATCACTTAGTACTGTATATGGCCCAGGGAAGATTTATCCCGATATATGTACATCACTGACCAATCAGTCACCCAGTACTCAGTAGGGCCAATCCAGCCCGTGGAGAAGATCCATCTCTAGGTATATAATGCTTCGGACAAGATCTATGTCCAGGGAAGATCCATCCCTCAATGTACTCAACCGCGCTCACTAGGGGTGTGTACAAACATCAAAGGGGCTCCTTCAGCCCAAGCGCTATCATAATCAGTATAACTACTGCAGAGTGAATCTCGATCTCATAAATGTCACTCATAATCAGGCCCTCGGCCTCATTCAGTCATCAATCTCTCCAGTCTCTCTCTCACGGGCTCACAGTATCATGATACTAGCCCGAAAACAAAAATATGATGTATCAATAAATAACAACAGAGACTGAGATATGATATGAAATGAATGAATATGACTGAGTATGAAATATCAGTGAAATCAGTAAGACAACAGCAAGAAACGACCACTATGGGTCCCAACAGTAACGGCATAAAGCCTAAACATGATATCTAGCATGAGTGACAGCTCAATTACTTTATCACATGATGAAAACACGGATATCAACAAGATAGAACCACTAGACAGTGCCATGGAATCGACCAGGTCACTATTCTCACGGTGCACGCCCGTCACTTGGCATATGCGTCACCTCAATACCAATCACATAACATATAAATTCGAGGTTTCGAACCCTCAGAACCAAGTTTAGAAGTGTTACTTACTTTAATCCAAGCAAATCCCTACTCCAATACGCCTTTGCCTCGCAAATCGGCTTCCAAATGACTCGAATCTAGCCTCAAATAGTACAATACAATCAATACGGGATAAAGGAATCAGTTCTACAAGAAATTACAAAGTTATAACTCAAAAATCTGAAATCGGCTCGAACCCGAGCCCCGGGCCCATGTCTCGAAATCCGACAAAGATCACAAACTCTGAAGGCCGATTCACTCACAAATCTAGTCATGCCAAATTCATCAAAATCCGACACCAATTGGTCATTAAAATCCCCAAAATCAACTCTCCAAATCCCTAGCCTCAAACCCCCAAATTACACCTCAAAAACACACCAGCTAAGTGGAAAATCAATGGGGAAACACAACTATTGAAGAAAGATGAACGCAAGGAACTTACCTCAAGAATCCCCTTGAAAATCCTCTCACAAACCTCCAAAATCTAAGCTCAAAATGATAGAAATGGTGGAAATCTCGGAACCCTCGCTTATATAGTTTCTGCCCAGGCTTTCCGCACCTGCGGCAACTAAGCTTCTTCTGCGGCCTCGCAGGAGCGTCACAATGCCCGCTTCTGCGGTGACCTCCGTATCTGCGTCTCCTATATCCGCTCCTACGGACACGCCCCTGCATGATATCCTCCGATTCTGCGGAGCCCGACTCCTTCCTTCCTTCGCTTCTTTGGCCTTCACTCCTCCATCTCCGCATCTGTGGACCTTCACCCGCCCCTGCAGTTTCATATCTATGGTTCCCACTCCGTAGGTGCTATTACACTAGCAACACACAAACTTCAGCAACTTCTCAAATCAAATTCCAAGTCCGTTGACCACCCGAAATAAACCCGAGGCCCTCGAGACCTCAACCCAACATACCAACAAGTCTTAAAACATCATACGAACTTAGTCGAGCCTTTAAATAACCTCAAACAACATCAAAAACATGAATCGCATCCATATTAAAGCCTAATGAACTTTAAAATTTCCAAATTTTACAAACGAAGCTGAAGCCTATCAAATCATGTCCGATTGACCTCAAATTTTATACACAAGTCACAAATGACACCACGAACCTACTCCCACTTTCGGAAATCCAATCCGACCCCGATGTCAAAAAGTTCACCCCCAGTCAAACTTTTTAAAATTTTAACTTTCGCTATTTCAAGCCTAATTCTACTACGGACCTCCAAA
This sequence comes from Nicotiana tabacum, assembly GCF_000715075.1. NCBI lineage: Eukaryota > Viridiplantae > Streptophyta > Magnoliopsida > Solanales > Solanaceae > Nicotiana > Nicotiana tabacum. The sequence goes on from NC_134088.1 coordinate 51,354,120, forward strand.
TCATAATTCGTACACGCTTCTAAGTCCAAAATCCCCCAACAGAGCTATCGGAACCATAAAAATTCAAATCCAGGGTCGTTTACACATAATTCAACATACAGTCGACTTTTCCAACTTATGCTTTCCATTATGAGACTAAGTGTCTCAATTCATTCCGAAATCTCTCCGGACCCGAACCAACTAACCCGATAAATTATATAACAACTATAAAGCACAAATAGAGCAGTAAATGGGGGAAGGGACTGCAACTCTCGAAACGACCGGCTTGGTCATTACAGGTAGAGAGTGCTACTCTCCTATTGGTTGGTTTGAGCTTGGTGAGGCTAGATTAGTGGGTACATATTTGGTACGTGATGCGGTGGAGAATGTAAAGTTGATTCAAGAATGACTTTGGATAGCACAAAGTAGGCAGAAGAGTTATGCGGATAAGAAGGTTCATGATGTAGCTTTTATGGAGGGTGAAAAGGTACTCTTAAAAGTTTCACCCATGAATTATGAGGTTTGGGATGAAGGACAAGTTAAATCTAAGGTTTATTGGCCCATTTGAGGTGTTGGAGAGAGTTGGTGAAGTGGCATATAGAGAGTTGGTACATTTGGTATTTCATGTTCTATGCTTCAAAGTTAGAATGAAGATAAGTCGCATGTTTTGGAGTTCATCACAATACATCTAGATGAGAATTTAGCTTATGAAGAAGAGTCAATAGCTATTTTGGACAGGTAGGTTCAAAAGTTAAGGTTAAAGGAGATCGCTTCGATGAAGGTGCTTTAGAAAAGGCAACTGAGTGATGAAGCTTCTTGGGAGATCGAGTCAGACATGATGAGGAGATATCCACACCTTTTTAGCAGTTAAGATACATTTCTAAACCCATTCGAGGACGAACATTTATGTAATAGGTGGAGATGTAATAACCCGACAGATTATTTTGAGTTCTTGAATCTCATTTCCCTATTTGATGCTTTTCATAAGTTGATTTGGTGTTATGACTTGAGGGTATTGGTGGTACGGGTTACGAGAGATTCGGGAGTAATTTGAGATGCTTAGTTCCTAACTAGAAGCTTAAGGTGAGAAGAATTTATCAAGGTTAACATTTTGGGTTAACGAGCTCGAATTGATTATTTGAAGGTCCCAATAGGTTCGTATGATGATTTTGGACTTGTACATATGTTCAGTTCGGGTCTTGGGTGACCCGGGGTTGATTTGGAGCTTTTACTCGAAAGTTGGAATTTTGAACATAAGAAAGTTTGAGATTTTTGGTTGATGATGATAGACTTATTACGTTCTATTTATGTTATAACAACTGATTATGTTTTGTTATGTCTTGCCTTGGTTTTCTGCATGTGTTGGTTTACCTAGCGAGTTTGGATTAGGTACCGTCACTGTCACGCCCCATCCTCGGGAAGCGCAACCGGCGCTCAACTGAGTGAACCCGGCCGAGCAAGCATGTTAGATACTTCCTACCCAATTAACCCACGATCAAGACAAGACATGATTTCAATTAATTATACAGTAGGAGTCTCATTCATACAATCCTAAATCATTTCATTAGTCATTGCGCTTTTAAGTCCCAAAATACACATTCTTAAAGTTCAAGTGGAACAAGTGATCAAACACAACATGACTTGTTTAACATTCCCAACACCCATATACAACCCACATGGTGTCTACAAACCCTCAAAAATACAAAAGAGAGTAAACATGGTGCCGAAAATAAGGCCGTGACTATACTTCTAAAAGTGACCATAATATAAACAAAAGGTATAATATATGACCCCGGAATGAAATGGGGCTCACCGAGTCCGTTGAGAAGAGGATGTAGCACTATCTGTGATCCGCATTGTCTGCTATGTAACCACCTGCATCCATTTAAAGATGCAGCGTCCCCGGCAAAAGGGACATTAGTACCGTCGAATAGCACTAGTATGTATAGCTAAACACCAACTCAATAGAATAAAAAATAATACAAGAAGAATAGTCAAGAATTCAATAAGGGCTTCAAATAATAGTAAAACAACAAGTTAAGGATCATATGCATTTTCAAGACAATTTCCATATTACTAGGTTGGGTGACCTTTAGTACCGATGTTCCACACTTCACAATACCTCTGTATTCTTACACGGAGTCCAATCTCGGCCCGATCAGCTAGGCCGCCTCATCTGAGTCATTACCACAATTTCATTATAACTTTCCAGCACAGTACCACCATGTGTGCGGCATGGCATCCGATCACGGCCCGATCGGCTAGGACATCTCATTCGAGACATCAACCCTTTTCACAATTTCATCCACAATACCACTGTGTTCTTACACAGAGTCCGATCTCGGCCCGACCGGCTAGGCCATCTCATTTTATACATTACCTTTTTCAGTCAATCATCTCACATCGTACTTCTTTCATGTACTTTCGATTCATTGATACTAGTGATTACGATTACAAAGTCATTCTTGGCACTTGGCCATATTTCATAGTTCCAGACCCCTTTTCCACATTCAATATCATTATCAAAAATCTCCCCATTCAAGACATTAAATTCACATATGAGCAATTTTGGAATCTTAGGCACATAGAGGCTTTTCATACAATTTGGCATAACAACCTTTATTTCGATCTTTAACATGAAGTCTTAAAATTTCTAACACATATTCCACATTTTTAAACACATCCACAATGACAAGATAACATGATGAAGAATTTAGAATAAATATTGAACTTACATCCTTCAACACAAATACGATAGAAATCGCCAATTCTATAAAGGCCAAGGGCTTACTCCAATTACATCATCACTATGGGGTTCGATTCTAAGAAGAAGGGGGTTTAGCCAACATACCTCAATTGAGCCTCTTAAAACTCTAAGATGTTCCGGACTATTAGAAACTTCAATCTATTTTAGCAATATAACAAAATTGAACCAAAATTAGGAAGATGAACACGATTTTAGCTCATTTGAGCATACTATCAAACACTAGGTGTGCATCAATGTTTTAAGGCTCTTTTGTGGAAGATTCCATCATTTCCCAACCCACTCTCTACCATTATTAGCTCACAATCTTCCCACATACTACAAGGATACATGAATGCAAGGTAAGCACTCCCATCCCCATGAATTACCTTACTAATGGCCCATTCTAGTTACATTTTGAAATTAAGAGTTTGGGTGATAGAATCTTACCTCTTAGGAAGAAGACCTAGGTGCCTCTCTTTATAATCTTCAAGATTTAAGTGAGAATTGAAGAACAATTTGTTGAAGATCACTTCTCCCTCTAGGACCCTCTCTCTCACTCTAAATATATCAGAAAATATGCTCAAAATGGTCCATGGCGAAGAATTTCTATAATACACAACACGTAAAACCAATTCGGCACCACGAAACATTATTTTTTTTCTTTTACAAAGTTTTACGGGGCCTTACATTCTCCCCCACTTAGGATCATTCGTCCTCGAATGAGGGTAAAAATCTGTTATTAGCATCTTATGCAACTCAATTTTCATACCACACACCAGCAGCCCCAAATAAGACTAACTCCCTAAATTTCCAAATATTTCGCCAGAGTTTCCCCTGTAACTGGGCTTATCCACCTGTCAGAGAGCTCCAGAAACACATTCTAACAGCATATACATAATCCGATGAGTAACATAATACAAAACAACACCAATTGTGGCCTCACAAGCAATGTATTACCAGAAAGGAACACCCTTAACGCCAATTGTACAATTGATACAAAATTCATAGAAAGTAAGTCTTAAAATTTTCCTAGATCACAACTTTATAAATATATAGTTATTCAAACAAATAAGGATACTTTTTCTTCATTTCTTCCTCGGCCTCCCAAGTAGCCTCTTCAATCTGTTGGTTTCGCCATAATACTTTCACGGATGCAATTTCCTTGTTTCTCAACTTTCGGACTTGCCGATCAATAATAGAAACTGGAATCTCTTCATAAGCCAATTCCTCATTAACCTCAATAGCCTCAACCGGAACAATGAGTGATGGATCTCCAACGACTTTCTTCAACATAGACACATGGAACACCGGGTGTACTAATGACATCTCAGGTGGTAGCTCAAGCTTGTACACCACCTCACCAATCCTCTGAATGATTTTGTACGGCCCGACATACCTCAGACTCAATTTTCCCTTTTTCCCAAACTGCATAATACCCTTCATGGGGGAAACCTTCAAGAATATCCAACCATCTTCCTTGAACTCTAAGTCTCTGTGACGAACATCCGAATAGGATTTTTGATGGCTCTGAGCAGTTTTCAACCGCTCCTTTATGATCTTAACTTTTTCCATAGCCTGATGTACAAGGTCTGGCCCTATCAATTCTGCATCCCCAATCTCGAACCACCCAATGGGAGATCTACATCTCCTACTATATAATGCCTCAAACGGTGCCATATAGATACTTGCATGAAAGCTGTTGTTATACGAAAACTCTATGAGTGGCAAATGATCATCCCAGCTACCCTTGAAATCAAGAACACAAGCACGCAACATGTCCTCGAGCGTCTGAATAGTTCGCTCTGCTTGCCCGTCGGTCTGTAGATGGAAAGCTGTACTAAGATTCACCTGAGTACCCAAACCTTGCTGAAATTTCCTCCAAAAATTGGCCGTGAACTAAGCCCCTCGGTCGGAAATGATAGAAATTGAAGTGCCATGTAGCCTGACTATTTCCTTGATATACAACTGAGCATATTATTCCGTTGTGTCGGTAGATTTAACTGGCAAGAAGTGTGCTGATTTCGTGATTCGGTCCACGATCACCCAAATTGAGTAAAACTTGCGCGGAGTGCGTGGTAATCCTACCACAAAATCCATATTAATCATCTCCCACTTTCATATTGGAATTTCTATGTTATATGCCAACCCACCAGGCCGTTGATGTTCGGCCTTCACTTGCTGACAGTTCGAACACCTTGCCACAAAGTCCGCCACATTTCTTTTCATGTCATTCCACTAATAGACTTCCTTGAGGTCGTGATACATCTTCGTAGAACATGGATGCACGGAATACCTAGAAACGTGAGCTTCGGTCATGATTCTTTCCCGTAGACCATCTACATTCGAAATACATAGTCGCCCTTGGTACCTTAGTGGACCATCATCCATGCTAAGAGCAAAAGCCGTAGTCTTATGTTTTTGAATCCCCTCCTTCAATTGCACCAAAAATGGATCGTTGTATTGCTTCTCTTTGACTTTCACAACAAACGATGATTCAGCCCTATTTTGCACAATTACCCTTCCGTCATTAGAGTCCGTAAGACGAACTCCCAAACTAGCCAATCGATGGACTTCCTTGGCCAATGGCCTTTGATATACCTCTAAGTATGCTAAACTACCCATAGATTTCCGGCTAAGTGCATCCGCCACAACATTAGCTTTCCCCGGGTGATATAGAATATCGATGTCGTAATCCTTGAGTAACTCCAGCCATCTTCTCTGCCTCAGATTCAGCTCCTTTTGTTTGAAAATATATTGAAGACTCTTGTGATCCGTGAATACCTCCACATTGACCCCATACAAATAGTGACGTCAAATTTTTAATGCAAAAACTATCGCCGCCAGTTCTAAGTCATGTGTTGGATAATTCTTTTCATGATTCTTGAGTTGCCTAGAAGCATATGCTATAACTTTGACGTGTTGCATTAACACACACCCAAGCCCAATTCTTGAAGCATCACAATATACCACAAATTCATCTGTGCCCTCTCGCAAGGTCAACACCGGCGTTGTAGTCAATCTCGATTTCAACTCCTGGAAGCTCCTTTCACAAGCATCGGACCATTGGAACTTAACTGCTTTCTGAGTCAATTTAGACAATGGAGAGGCAAGAGTAGAGAACCCCTCCACAAACTTCCTGTAATACCCTGCTAAGCCCAAGAAACTGCGAATCTCGGTGGGCGTTGTAGGTCTAGGCCAATTCTTTACTGTTGAAATCTTTTGAGGATAAAACTTGATTCCTTCTCTAGAGACAACATGACCCAAGAATGTGAGAGATTCAAGCCAAAATTCACATTTTGAAAATTTTGCATACAATTAGTGCTGATGAAGAGTCTGCAACACTGCCTTGAGATGATCGGCATGGTCCTCCCGACCTCGTGGATACACAAGAATATCGTCAATGAACACTATCACAAAGGAGTCGAGGAAAGGCTTGAAAACCCAATTTATAAGATCCATGAAAGCTGTCGGGGCATTTGTTAGCCCAAAAGACATCACTAGAAATTCAAAATGCCCATACTGGGTTCTAAAAGCTGTTTTCAGAATATCCTGCTCCCTGATCTTCAATTGGTGATACCCGGATCGTAAATCAATTTTGGAGAAATATTTAGCACCCTGTAACTGATCAAACAAATCATCTATTCTTGGTAATGGGTATTTGTTTTTGATTGTGACTTTGTTGAGCTGCCGGTAGTCAATACAAATCCTCAGTGATCCATCTTTCTTCCTCACAAAAAGAACCGGTGCGCCTCATGGAGACAAACTTGGTCGGATGAAACCGTTCTCTAACAAATCCTTCAATTGTTCCTTTAGTTCCTTCAATTCTGCTAGTGCCATTCTGTAGAGCGGAATAGATATAGGTTGCATGCCTGGCATCACATCAATCCCAAAATCAATCTCCCTGTCTGGCGGAACCCTAGGGAGCATATCAGGAAAGACCTCCGGAAATTTATTCACAACTGGCACTGACTCGAGTGTAGGTGCCTCAGTAGTGGTGTCTGTAACTCGGACCAAATGGTAAATACACCCCTTGTTGATCATCTTTGTGGCCTTAAGGTAAGAAATAAACCTACCTTTTGGCATCACATTATCCCCCTTCCACTCAATAACCGGCTCATTAGGAAATTCAAACCTCACAATTCTAGTTTGGCAGTCGAGCTTAGCAAAACATGAATAAAGCCAATCCATTCTCATAATTGCATAAAAAACAACCATCCCCAATTCAATGAGATCGGCCACGGTGTCCTGACCGCGCACCGTGACAATACAACCCCTATAAACTCGTGCGGCCACAATAGACTCGCCAACCGGAGTAGATACAGAGAACGGCTTAAGAAGCTGTTCCGATTCTATCCCAAATTCCATAGCAACAAAAGGGGTAACATAGGACAAGGTGGAACTGGGATCAATAAGAGCATATACATCATGAGTTTGGATAGCCAATATACTTGTAACGACATCTAGAGAATACTCTGCACTTTGGCGACCACTCATAGCATAGAAACGGTTGGGCCCTCCTGAACTCTGTGCACCACCCCTAGATGCACCATGCCCTACTGGTGCCGGAGGGCCTCGAGCTGGAGGGGTGCGGAAGATGTAGCAGCTGCAGAACTGGATGGCTGTGTTGTGCCCCTGCCCATACCCTGGCGGGATGAACGGCACTCCCTTTGAATATGACCCCTTAATCCCCACCCGCAAAATATAGGTAAGTCCATGTAGCAAATCCCTGAGTGCATCCTCCCACACCTGGGGCATGGGGGCCTCCGCTGCTGCGGGAATCTCCCTCCTGATCGGCCCTGATGGTGGGGTCCCCTGCTACCCTGATTGGGCCTGAAGCGACTCCCCTGCTGTTGACGTGCCCCGCTGGCGGTGCACTGGCTAAAGACTGAGCATGATACTGGGTTGGACCTGATGCCCCTCCTCTGAAAGCTGATCACCCCCACCAAATGAGTCCCCAAAGTTGCCCGCGGACCGGGCCTTGCTGGTACCTTCTCGCTCCCTCCTGTTCTTCAACTTGCAGTCTTCTGTAGCTTGAGCAAATGCTACCATCTTCCCATAGTTCATGTCTAAATTCAAGGCAGTTGTAGCGGCCTCATTGATAACCAAGGGGCTAAGGCCCTGCAAAAATCGGCGCACTCTAGCCTCCATAGTAGGCAACATAAGAATGGCATATTTTGACAGGCGCGCGAACTCCATATGATACTCCCCCACACTCCTACTCCCTTGCTTAAGATTCTCAAACTCTGCAGCACGGGTTGCCCTAGTCTCGGCAGGCAAGAAATGGTCTATAAAGGCATCAGCAAACTCACTCCATCTCGCTGGAGGGCTCCCCTCCTCCCGAGAGTCCTCCCATAGCTCAAACCAAGAATAGGCCACTCCTTTCAGGCGGTAGGCGGCCAACTCCACTCCCTTTGTCTCAGTAGCGCGCATAACCCGGAGAGTCTTATGCATCTCATCAATGGAGTTCTGTGGGTCCTCCTCGGGATTAGCACCCATGAACACCGGAGGATCCAACTGCAGAAACCTGTTCACCCTAGAACCACTAGAATCCCCTTGCTGGCTAGAGGATGTAGGTGCAACATTCGACCTTTGGGCCCGAGAAGCCACTATCTGAGTCAACATCTGAATAGCTCCCCTAAGATCCCTATCAGAAATACCAGAGCCGGAAGTTGGGGCTGGAGGTGGAATCGGAATGTCAGGTGGAGGAACTGTCGCACCCTCAGTAGGTGTAGGAACTTGTGTGGCATGGGCCGGTGTAGTGGAATCAGGTAGTGTAGCAGTCGGGGGATTATCCTCACCCCTCGGGTGATCACCCGCTTCATCAAATAAAGGATCAACTGCCACTCCTAAGACGGCGTTGGCTCCTTGTCCAGTTCTTGCTCTCTTCTTAGGTTCCATATACTGAAAGTTAAAGGAATGCACAAGTTAGAGGAGGAACAGTTGCACAATTAGTTTCATCGCACGATCCAGAATATCAAAGAAGGGCATTGTTCCTAAATGCCTCCAACTTATAGATGTGCTCGATAACACATCGATAAGAAGGACTCTACCGGACACGGCTCCGAGACATCCTAGGACACTTTAAAACCTTAGGCTCTGATACCAAGTTTGTCATGCCCCATCCTCGGGAAGCGCGACCGGCGCTCAACCGAGTGAACCCGACCAAGCAAGCCTGTTAGATACTTCCTACCCAATTAACCCTTGATCAAGAGAAGACGTGATTTCATTAATTATACAGTAGGAGTCGCATTCATACAATCCTAAATCATTTCATTACTCATTGCGCTTTTAAGTTCCAAAATACACATTCTTAAAGTTCAAGTGGAACAAGTGATCAAACACAACATGACTTGTTTAACATTCCCAACACCCATATACAACCCACATAGTGTCTACAAACTATCGAAAGATACAAAAGAGAGTAAAGATGGTGCCGGCAACAAGGCCCTGGCTATACCTCAAAAAGTGACCATAATATAAACAAAAGGTACAATACATGACCCTAGAATGAAATGGGGCTCACCGAGTCCGCTGAGAAGAGGATGCAGCACTATCTGTGATCCGCACCGTCTGCTATATAACCACCTGCATCCATTTAAAGATGCAGCACCCCAGGCAAAAGGGACGTTAGTACCGTCGAATAGCACTAGTATGTATAGCTAAACACCAACTCAATAGAATGAATAATAATACAAGAGGAACAGTCAAGAATTCAATAAGGGCTTCAAATAATAGTAAAACAACAAGTTAAGGATCATATACATTTTAAAGATTATTTCCATATTACTAGGTTGGGTGACCTTTAGTACCGATGTTCCACACTTCACAATACCTCCGTATTCTTACACGGAGTCCAATCTCGGCCCGATCAGCTAGGCTGCCTCATCTGAGATATTACCACAATTTCATTATAACTTTCCAGCACAGTACCACCATGTATGCGGCATGGCGTCCGATCACGGCCCGATCGGCTAGGCCATCTCATTTGAGACATCAACCCTTTTCACAATTTCATCCACAATACCACCGTGTTCTTACACGGAGTTCGATCTCGGCCCAACCAGCTAGGCCATCTCATTTGAGACATTACCTTTTTCAGTCAATCATCTCACATCGTACTTCTTTCATGTACTTTCGATTCATTGACACTAGTGATTACGATTACAAAGTCATTCTTGGCACTTGGCCGTATTTCATAGTTCCAGACCCCTTTTCCACATTCAATATCATTATCAAAAATCAATAAGGCTCCCCATTCAAGACATTAAATTCACATATGAGCAATTTTGGACTCTTAGGCACATAGAGGCTTTTCATACAATTTGGCATAACAACCTTTATTTCGATCTTTAATATGAAGTCTTAACATTTCTAACACATATTCCACATTTTAAAACACATCCACAATGACAAGATAACATGATGAAGAATTTAGAATAAATATTGAACTTACATCCTTCAACACAAATACGATAGAAATCGCCAATTCTATAATGACCAAGGGCTTACTCCAATTACATCATCACTATGGGGTTCGATTCTAAGAAGAAGGGGGTTTAGCCAACATACCTCAATTGAGCCTCTTAAAACTCTAAGATGTTCCGGACTATTAGAAACTTCAATCTATTTTAGCAATATAACAAAATTGAACCAAAATTAGGAAGATGAACACGATTTTAGCTCATTTGAGCATACTATCAAACACTAGGTGTGCATCAATGTTTTAAGGCTCTTTTGTGGAAGATTCTTTTTTTCCCCAACCCATTCTCTATCATTTTTAGCTCATAATCTTTCCACATACTACAAGGATACATGCATGCAAGGTAAGCACTCCCATCCCCATGAATTACCTTACTAATGGCCCATTCTAGTTACATTTTGAAATTAAGAGTTTGGGTGATAGAATCTTACCTCTTAGGAAGAAGACCTAGGTGCCTCTCTTTATAATCTTCAAGATTTAAGTGAGAATTGAAGAACAATTTGATGAAGATCACTTCTCCCTATAGGACCCTCTCTCTCACTCTAAAAATATCAGAAAATATGCTCAAAATAGTCCGTGGGTGTGTTTTAACGGAATAGGGTTGGGTTTAAGAACCCCAAAATTGAAGCTCCGGAACAAGGTCTGCGATCTCATAATCGATATGCGGACCGCATATCGGTCGCATAATCGGTGACCAAAATAGCCAAGAACATGTTCGTGTCTGCGGTCGCTATGCGGCCCACAGGCCTGCTCTGCGGTCGCATAATGAACCGCAGAACAGTTATGCGGTCGCATAGTCGACCGCAAAATTTCATCCAAACTGGTCCTCTCCTGCCTCATTTCTGCGGCCATTATGCGGCCCACAGAGTGATTCCGCGGTCGCATTATGGATCGCAGAAATGCATTTTTCTGCCAAAAGTTTTCCTTTATTTTCCGGTGCATTGTTCAACGCAAAACGTCTGAGCCGCGGCTCGCTCACATAAAACCAATTAGGCACCACGAAACATTATTTCTTTTCTTTTGAAAATTTTTACAAGGCTTTACAGTCACAACCTTGGGGGAGATTTTGGGTCATGACAAGTGTGCTTGAAAGAAAAGACAGTAGCATGTAGGAAGGGTTCTGATATTTTTGTAAAGACGAGGGGTTATTTTACAGATGGTCAAACAAGTTACAAGGGATTGGCTACGCATCATCTACATTCTACTATTGATGGGAATGGATGCATTTTGGACGAATACCTCTAAATTCACTATAGACGTGAATAATGAGCTCAACACATACGTTCTTAAACATAAAAACTCTAATCTTGTGAGTGGAAAGTACCAAGGATTAGGGAACTCAGAAACCAATACAAACTAATTGTCATGGGATCGTTTTCTGGGGGTTCTGTGAGGACAGCAAGATAGCCTGACTACTAATCTTGCTTCAGTCCTAACAAATAAATAGGCACAATGTTGTGCTTGAACCAAGGCAATCACACAAACTCAAATGTTGGAGGATAATGAAAAGAAAGACACACAAAGATTGGGAGGCCAGGGCCAATTTTCGGGTTTACTTCATATACAAAAGAAGGAAATACAAGTAAAGAGATCTGCCCTCTAACAAGGCATATACATGTCTATATATACAATGAATGTCCCCAGGTAGCTAGGCTGGCTGTAAACCCGTCCAGCTGTGGTGCACTGCTTTGTGCTGGCATCATGTGATCTCCATGAATGTGTTGGCAACCCATGTGCCAATGGTCTTTTCCAGCTGTTCTGCCCTAGTTCTTGCTGGCAGATAGTTGCCTCCATGTTCGCCCAAACAGGTTGTGGTCTCACCCAGCTGTGCAGCATATGCCTTTGCTGGTAGTGAGTTGCTTCCATGATTGTCCTGGCAGGCTGTGGTCCTACCTAGTTGTGCTGCATGTGACTTTGCTGGCGGAGTGTGGCCTCCATGAAGGGCCTGTCGGATTGTTGCCTCCATGTGCAAAGACCTTCTGGTCTTTGGCAGCCCTTTAGGCGGCAAATTTTGGTCGGAAAATATGCGGGGCGATACGTATTCCCCCACTTAAAATGGCGACGACCGCAGCGTCACAACGATTCAAGTAATCGTGAACTTGATCTTTGAACGGCCAGAGAGCCTCATATTTTTCCCACGATGCCTCCTCTGGTGGTTGCCCCTTCCAACAGACAAGAAATTGGGCGCTTGAATTGCCCCAATCTATTCCTCATACCACCCGATGGTTGATTATGGCCTCGACTTCCTTGTCGATGACCGAAGGAGTTACGAAAATATTTAGTCGGCTGGATTGCCTCCTCTCTATATCACCCGTGTCTCCACAAGGAGCCTTTGACGGACTGGCATGCCCCGACCCAAGCAACTTTTGAGGTTGCTTCCTTGAATCCTCCAACTCTGGAGGTGCCATGTAGGCGGCTTCGCCCACGGTATGAAGTCCTTATTCTCCTTAAGGACTTTTTGATCACATGGAGTCAAGGCTTCGTCCACCTTGACCTCCTTAGCCTCTGTCCCGATTGCCAAAACCGTTGCTCCCTCTTCTTTGAAGCCTTTCACGATTTGAATCGTGGACAACTGACTAACAACTTGCGCACCCGAACTGTCGGTACCACACATGGACCCTTCAGGTCATAAATGCAGATCTGGTTGAGATATGGGCAGATGAAGGCCTTCACTTCATCCCAATAGTCCAGCCCCAATACCAGATCAAACACATCCAGGGAAGCGACAAAGAAACTCACATTTCCCTACCAAGCTCCTAAGTTAAACTATACATTGCGGGCAACACCTTTCACGTTCGTGGGTTTGGCGTTTACCGTTTACCGTCTTCAGCACGGAACTGCTAGGACCAAACGCAAGGCCAAGAGACTTAGCCTTTGCTTCGGACACAAAGTTGTGTGTCGTACCGGTGTCTACCATGATACAGACAGATTGTCCGTTCAATCTTGGATCCACGAACAGGGATCCTGTCTCTCTCGATCGGGGTTGTTTGCCAATCACATTGTCGCCTAACGAGTGAACCAGTTTGGCAATGTCATGCTTCCCTTGGGCAGCTTGCTTCAAAGCAGGCTTTTTGGCTACTACCGCGCCTAGTATCATGTTGCCAAGATGAGCTATGCCCGGCGGTTGAACTTCTGCTTCGGCTTCTTCATCAACTTGGACTCTCTCCTCTGTTAGACTCCGCTCGGCTACAATTAAGGCACCGAGTATCTTCAAAGAAGGACAATCCTTGTAACAATGACTAGTGTCCTTGCAGATGTAACAACCATTGCAGGGACCAACTTCCTTCTTCCGTTAATTATACCAGTCGCACCAATGAGACTACTTGTTGCCTCATTCTTTGGAATCGTAGTCTGGGGCAGCAACTTGCTTACCCTTGTCTCGATGTCCATGGTCTCCATTAGGTTGGAAGTTTGTGTCCCTTGCCTTTGTGGCTTCTGTCCTATAATCATTTAAGGACTCAGCCACCGCAATAGCTTCATCGACGTCTTGGACTTGGCACCGCTGCAATTCTTGTTTGGCCCAATTTTGAAGGCCATCTATGAAGGTGAATAGCAAGTCATTGCTTACCATGTTCGGAATCTGCAGGATGAGTTTAGTGAATTCCTTCACGTAGTCACTAATGGAAGTTGTTTGCCTGAGCTCTCTCAACTTCCTACGTGCCTCGTTGATAACGTTTTTGGGGTAGAACTGGCGCTTCAGTTCGAACTTGAACTGTTCCCAGCTCTTGATGGAGCAAGTTCCCTTCTCCATGTCGGCTTTCTTCCTCCTCCACCAAAGCATAGCGGTGTCGGCAAGATACATCGTTGCTGCCCGGATCTTGGCAGCCTCATCAACGATGCTAAGGTGCTCAAAATAGTCTTCCATCTTCCAGATGAAGTTCTCTACATCTTGAGCATTTCGTTTGCCCATAAACTCCTTCGGTTTTGGGCCCTCGATTTTGGTTTCACGCACTGTTACATGTCCAGTGCCACCGGCTAACCTTGCTGCCTGCAGTTGTTGCTTTAGGGCTTCAATTTCCTTGTGCAACGCCGATACAGCCTCGGTCAGCTTAAGCTCAAGGTTGGTCAGTCCTTCCTTGTTCTCATCAATCACTTGATCTAACGTCTCTTTGACGTCTCCTAGCCCATCTAGGGTAGTAGACTCAAGCGAGCTGAAGTTGTGTTCAACAACTTGCATGTGCCGATTTAAAGCATCTAAACCAGCTTTGGTGAGATCCATTCTCATGCCTAAGAGATTTGAGGTAGAAGCCTCACAATCTTCACCACGGCCAACATGTTGTGGGGTAGCTCAAGAACTGGCGCCTCGCTTGTTATGGCTATGGCGGGATCTCGCGCTTTGCTCGTCCCTCTCTTCTTTGGTTTCTGTCTCTTTGTTGGTGACTCGTCTCTCCCATGAATGTTGTCTAAATTAACTTTATCTCCATCAGTTGTCATGGTCAATTAACCTCGCTCTGATACCAATTGTCACGAGACCGTTTTCTGGGTGTTCCGTGAGGACAACAAGATAGCATGACTACTACTCTTGCTTCAGTCCTAACCAATAAATAAGCACAATGTCGTGCTTGAACCAAGGCAATCGCACAAACTCAAAGGTTGGAGGATAATGAAATGAAAGACACACAAAGATTGGGAGGCCAAGACCAATTTTCGGGTTTACTTCATATACAAAAGAAGGAAATACAAGTAAAGAGATCTGCCCTCTAACAAGGCATATACATGTCTATATATACAATGAATGTCCCCAGGCAGCTAGGCTGGCTGTGGACCCGTCCAGCTGTAGTGCACTGCTTTGTGCTGGCATCATGTGATCTCTGTGAATGTGTTGGCAGCCCATGTGCCAATGGTCTTGTCCAACTGTTGTGCCCCAGTTCTTGCTGGCAGATAGTTGCCTCCATGTTCACCCAGACAGACTGTGGTCCTACCCAGCTGTGCAGCACATGCTTTTGCTGGCAGTGAGTTGTTTCCATGATTGTCCTGGCAGGCTGTGGTCCTGCCCAGTTGTGCTGCATGTGACTTTGCTGGCAGAGTGTGGCCTCCATGAGGGACCGGACAACCTGTCGGATTGTTGCCTCCATGTGCAAAGACATTCTGGTCTTTGGCAGCCAAGTTTGACTCGTTTTGCAGCCCTTTAGGGGCAAATTTGGTCGGAAAATAAGCGGGGCGGTACATAATGCTGTCATTTACGAGGTAGGAATGCCAAAAATATGAAAAAATGAAGATGCACCAAACATGTGTTTATCTACTGCTCCTCGTCTTATGCTCTCTATCCTAGTTTCTTTAGTTGGACCATCCCTTCTTCTCCGAGCTCTTTCAAAAGCAGCAAACCATTTATGTAACAATTCTTGATGTTAAGAAAAACTCTTCCTCCTTCCCTTCTTTAGTCATTTTACTCGAGCGCTTCCTAGAATTAATAACAACTCTAACTACGTCTTGCCATCATTGAGGACCTAAAAAACTACAAATCTTTCAAAAAGAAAAATGGAGGACAGGTTTGATAACCTGATATTTACATAAGTCTAATGTGTGGACCAGAATAAAACGTCACTTATACGCCCCTATTTGGCATTTGTAAAATGTTTTGGTGTTTTATTTCACTAGACAGTATTTTACTGGATTAATTTGACTTACGTATATATTAGTGATAATGCAGAAGAATACTAAAGCAGCAATTAAAAAGTTAATTGATAGAGAAACATCCCATCAAAATTTAGAATTTGAATTATTGAAAATTGTAGAATATATGTAAATATAAAATGATGTCAAACATGTTAGAAGTTTCCTACTATAAAAAGAGTCGCATACTATTATTTTTCCTATACATATAAAAAAAAGAGAAAGTAAAGGTCCTTAAATGAAAATTCTAACATTTCGAGTTATTGGATTAAAAAATTGTAATAAAGCATGTATGCCACAAATTTTTAACCATGCCAAGTAATTAAGTCATATTCCTTTGGCAGAAATTTGAAATATGCCTAAAAGTACTAGGCCAAGATATTAGAGGACAAAAATTTGACAGCAGAAGGCCGAAAGGACCAACAGGACATATCATAGTATTCAAATATTACTACGTCCACAGCATTAATACTTCACAAAAGGAGGAGTCAAATCCACAGTTCAGCCTTTCGCTTACCTGACACATGTTTTCGAACTAGCGACAACTTGGACCTTTTATGAAGAGACCTTTCATCTTCACTTTCCTCACTGTCCAACACAATCACTGCTTCACATTTTGGTGATTCTTTTTCCTGTTGCTTGATGTTCCTGTTATAGTATTCATCTTCGACTTGGTTGGGCTGCTCACACGAAAGGGGATGATTAACTTGAGCTGTGGAATGTTTTCCAGATTGAGATGTCATCTGAAAGCTATTGTCCTTACCCTCTCCAAAGTGCTCTACAGTTTCTAGTGGCAGCTTCTTGGATGTCCCACATGGATTAGATGACTTCCTTGTTGATGCAGCACAAGAATCACCAATTTGTGAAGTAAAAGATAAACTGGACGCTGAATCAATACATGCGTCAGAGCCTGAAAGGGGTAGGTCCTGAGAAGGGGCTAAGTTCTCTTTGTCACCCTTCTGCGGACGTTGAGATGAACTGGATGTGCCGGAAGGATGTCTCCTACCAGTTAAACCCAGCTTCTTGTGCCTTGTGGAGAAACCATTTCTGTTTTGATCAGCAGCATTTTTGTCAGGTTGCTTATTGTAATGACCAGGGGTCTTTGACAATGAAAGAGTATGACATGATGCAGTGGACTGAAGTTGGGCTGAGAACTGAGGCTTGAACTGCAATTTTCCAAGATCCTCATTTTTTTGGCTGAAATCAGTTGACTTTACCAACAGCTTATTTGTACTCTCGTTCATGCTGACATTTCTCAAGTCATTATTTGGATTAGCAGTTTTGCCAGAATTTCTTATAGCCAGTGGCAATGGCTGTATATCTGCATAATTCAGAAAAATACTTTGGGGTTCCAAGCTGGTAGAACATTTCTCTTTATCCTTCTTCTCATCATTCCTAAATTTAGATGGACTAACAATTTCTGAAGATGGTTTCGTGGTGCTCTTTTGTACTTTATCCTGATTCGAGTTACTCTTAATACGCAGTTCTTCCATAGCTTGTTTACTAACTTCCATCTGCTTATTTAAGATATGATCAAGAGGCACTTCACTCACAGTCTCAGCATTATGCCTTTGTGCTCGTCCAGCAGAGTCTAGCGACAACTTTCTGCTGAGTCCACATAAACTCTTATGGTTTACAAAATGACCAGGGACCTCAAATTTTGGTAAATGTGATTCTTTGGCTTCAACCTGTAGGGATCATGTGTGAGATTTTGGTCAAAAAAGTAATAAACATAACCACGTGCATCTAAACATCTGCTTACATGTCCTTCTCTTGCATTTGTAAGAGTTTGGATTTCTTGGTCACGACCACCAAAATCACTTGCTCCAGCCCTAGCATACTTTTGAGTCATTGATCTTGCCTTCTGGTCAAAAGCTTGTCTATTATATTTGTACTCCATGCTCTGCACACAAATAGGTATTAAAACAATCAAACAGGGTAGATTCTAGAACCAATTCCCACACTGCAAGAATATTGACTCACCGCATCATGCATTAACCCATCATCAGGATTTGGTTCACTCAGTAACAAACCTATACTTGTTAAGACAGTTGAAATATTCAAAGATGGCTGCCATGCTCCCTGCTTTTTTGAAATGGCGACAACTATGAGCAATGTATATAGAGACATCAACAACAACAAAATACCTAGTGTATTCCCATAAATAGGGTCCGGAGAGGGTAGTGTGTAGGCAGACCTTACCCCTACCTTATAGAGATCAATGTTTTAAAAGGGGTGGGCGTAAGGCGAGGCATTTTACATATGCCTCAGCGAGGCGTAAGCCACGAGGCATGGGGCGCAAGTCCCATGAGTATTTAATTTTTAATATTTTATAAAATAATATAATTACATTAAATATTTATAAATAGGTAAAATTGAATAAAAATTGAAGAAAACTATAAATATGTGAAAAATATAAAGAAAACTATAAATATGTGAATATATATATATATGTGTGTGTGTGCGCGCGCGCTCCATCCCCACAAAAAACTAGTCAAAACAATCTATTATACGCTACTTACAAGCACAAGTAACTTAAGTCCAAAAGAATAAAAAAATTTACATGGAGGAACAAAAAGGATGACTAACCTGCAATTTGAACTTGATGCTATGAAGGAGAATGAAGTTCTCTTTGTATTTGTAAAAAACAAATTGAATATTCGTTGCTTTTGGGAGATATTAGCATACTAGCGAACAAGATAAAGAATTGGGAAAGACCATAAATTAGGGCTTCAATCAATTAAAAAGGTCTTGACTTTTAAATTTAATACATTTCAGTTCCTTTGAGTAATTACAAGCTGACTTTTGAGAATTTGGGTACTTCTTCCTCTCGCTAATACTGCTCCACCAATCTCCTCACAAGGTGAATAGCTTTTGTAATAGACCGTCGCGGCATAAATCCGAACCGATTCTCGAAAAAATAGTAATACTACGTCGCATTGCACCCTCCTCTCCCCCACCCTCTCCCAAATTTTCATAGTATGACTCAGCAGCTTGATACCTTATAGTTGTTGCAGTCCTGAATATCACCTTTGTTTCTTCGTCCTGAAAATGACATTAAACAACCCAATAAGCCATTCCAAGCCTGCCTGGCCCACTTCATTCAAAAATTCCACTAGAATCTTGCCAGGTCCAGTCGTTTTACCCCTGCTCATCTTCCGCATTGCCCCCACAACCTCTTCGCTCCTAATACGCCTACAAAACCCAAAATCCCTCTGACTCCCTGAGTTTTCCATCTCACCTAGCACGATGTTCCTGTCTTCTCCCTCGTTCAAGAATCCATGGAAGTACTCCTGCCATCTACGCCTGATACACGCCTCTTTCACCAGAACCTTACCATCTTCGTCTTTGATGCACCGCACTTGGTCCAGGTCCCGCGCCTTCCTCTCCCTAATCTTGGCTAACCTATACAACGTCTTGTCTCCTCCTTTGCCTCCAAGATCCTCATACAATCGCTCAAAAGCTACCGTCTTAGCCGCCGTGACAGCCAATTTTGCCTCTTTCCTTGCCTTCTTATAACACTCCCTACACGTCATCTTCTCCTCTTCATTCGTTCTCCCCACTAGCTTCAAATATGCCACTTTCTTCGCTTCCACTTTTCCTTGGACCACCTCATTCCACCACCAGTCCACTTTGTGGCCTCCCGAATAACCCTTCGCTACCCCTAACACCTTTCTAGCAACTTCCTTAATACAGTTCGCTGTCGTGGTCCACATACTACTCGCGTCCCCAATACTCCTCCAGGCCCCCATGGCCAACAGCTTCTCCCCTAACTCTTGAGCATTTGCCTTAGTCAAGGCTCCCCACTTAATCCTAGGTTGGTCGTACACCACCTTAGTCAAGACATTAAGATTTGAAAATTTTATGAAAGTTATTATAGAATGGTAGATATAAAAAATTACATGTACCCAAATGGTAGAATATCAGAGATTCAAGAAAACAGTAGTAAAAATGGAAATTTTGGCGGTTAAGTTGAGCTATTATTCTGTAATACATAAGTAGAATTTTAGCATGTTAAGACTCTTAAAACATTAGATCCATTTGCATGAAGTGCAACAAGATAATTCAAGCAAAAATGTATACCAGTACTTGATCAGTTATATATGCGATGATTGCTTGAAAGCCTTTCTAGAGAAGATTTGAGCCTTCGATGCACAACCGACAAGCAGCAAAAGCAGAAATTATGTACATTATCATTTGAGAACAACGAATTGATTTGAATACAGCACATAAGGTAGATTCATTGGGAAGTCATAAAAAGCTATGTTGCTCGGACTCTTCAAAAGTACTGCCGCACCCGTGTCGGATCCTCCAAACATGCACTAAATTTGGATGATCCGACACGCACCCAACAACATTTTTGAAGAGTCCGAGTAACAAAGATAAAAAGAGCAAGAATGCTTGCACACATTATTTCTTCAAAAATATTGTGCAAGCCCAGTCTTTATACGTTATTCAGGAAAATAATTAAACTAGTACACTTCTATCGCACCAAGTACGAATTTAGAGATACATAGCACAAGCTTAATATTTACTCAAACACTAAGAAAAATGATTTTAAGAAACAAATTGTATAAGCTATAGAGATGAGTGAAATCCACTAAGCAGTCAGATTGCTCGTAGACGCGAAAGGTGCACATAAAAGATATCAAATGCTAGTTGCAGTCAGCGTCCAAACTATTCCATTCCATGTCAGACAATCTTAACCAGGGATTAATATCGATTGGACTTAAAAGCAATTAACAGATCAGATGTTATGGACATTGATGACTTCTACAAGCTCATAACTTATGCAGGTCTAACTATTATGTTTCTGCCAACACTTTGAAACCAACAACAAATGATATGTATACTTCCACCAAAATAAGGCAACTTTCAAATTCCCTTCACTTCACACTGTATCACGGATTTGACACAGCAGTATGCTACTGCTATATGAATATATGACAGTTGCAATGCTTTTTTAGCTTCCACATCTAGAAGGCAAAGTACAGTATAAACAAAGACAAAGGCAAATCCCACGGCTCTGAGAGGAATTTTTAATCCATCCATTTGATCATACAAGTGAATTAAAGTTTTTCATTACCAAATTTAGATGCTCATGAGGAATTCAGACCAAATCATTCCTTATTGCTTAGTTAAAATTATAGTAATATTTTTACTGGATCCTACAGAAATAAAAGCCAGTTATTGCTATACATATACTGAAGAACTAATGTATTGACTAATGAGCAGTAAAAACCCAACCATCATGAATTGGCTAACCTTTGGAGGAAGATTGAGAATATCCAAGCAAATACGGCCACCATTGTCAATATTTGGATGATAAATTGGCGTTACGAAAGTCACAATCGGTGGCTGAAACGGGTACCTGTGTAAAACCAAATAAAGCTGAAAAATTCAACCACCAAATAAAGAAGAAGAACCCGAAGAAAAAAGATTGAGGAAAAACCTTTTGGGTATCTGAATTTTGAGGTTAAAGAGTCCTTTAGCATACACAGTTCCTTCAGGGCCTTCAATTTCTGGAAGTATTGAAAAAACGAAATTAAGATTTCTGCAGATAAATCATAAAACAGTAGAGAGGGCAAATTAAAATTACTTACGGGCATGAATGGAGGAAAGAGAGGAAGAAGAAGTGAGAGAAGGAAAGGAGGCGCAGGGAGGTGGGTCAGTGAGAAGGAGCTTAAGCTCCTTTTGCATTCGGAGGTTCAGTCGCGCCTCTTGTGCCATTTCCCTTTTGGTATGATCCAATTGGATTATTAGTTTTCTTGGTGTTTCATTTGGGTTCAGATCAGATAGTATTGGAGTAGAGAGAGAGAGCATCCAATTTGACAATTTAAATTTTAGCTATACATTCCCAAATTTATTTTGAAAAATCTGATTTGGGTTAAGTTTAGTTTGAAAATGAAAATGTGTTTGGACATATATTTTGGGTGAAGTTTGGTTTGGAAAAACATGAGACATGACTTATACCAACAAGTTCTAAAAACTATCACAAATACTCAAAAGTCTCATTATCAATAACATTCATTATATTATCGCAAACCATAGTACTGAACATAAATAAATTTGATACAAAATTATCATTTTTATAATGAACTACATGATACACTATCAGATGACCGAGAAGACGAAGCAACATCGTTACAAAATAATAAATGGTGGGCTCTTTTATAAAATACAAAAGTTTGGAAAAATTTTAAAAAAATATAATAGTGATATTTTGGCCCAAAATAAGCTATTGAGCTGGTTTTGGGATTTGAAATTTGGCCAAAATGTAGGCAAAATCTTAGTGATAGTTTGGTCCAAAACCAGCTATTGAGCTGGTTTTAGGATTTGGGATTTGGCCAAAATGTAGGCAAAATTTATGGCCAAATATGTGTTTGCCAAATAAAACCCAAGTTTATTTTGGCAAAATCTATGGCCAAAAGTGTCCTTAAAAACCTGAAAACTGAGAGCGGGAGAAAGTTGTGTTTTTCTCT
Source organism: Nicotiana tabacum (assembly GCF_000715075.1). Taxonomy (NCBI): domain Eukaryota; kingdom Viridiplantae; phylum Streptophyta; class Magnoliopsida; order Solanales; family Solanaceae; genus Nicotiana; species Nicotiana tabacum. The sequence continues at coordinate 51,376,420 of NC_134088.1, forward strand.
TTTCTTTTTTCGAAAAAGAGTCAAAATTACCCATATAGTTTTGTCACGCCCCAAAACCGAGGAGCGTGACCGGCGCTCAACCGAGTGAACCCGATTGAGCAAGTCTGTTAGATTTTATTCTACCCAAACTCATCCACAAATAGAGATAATACATATTATCATTAATTAGACGAAAATGTGTTCATGTTTACAATACCAATTCATTTCCAATAGTTTCATCATTTTTAAAGTCTCAAATGGACAAATAATACAACCACAACATAACATAGTTTGTCTTTTCCCAACACCAATACACAACCCACACTATGTCTACGGAGCCTCTATAGATAAATAAGAGTACAATGATAATGCCGGCAACAAGGCCCCGGCTATACCTCAAACCGAATATACAAAGTATAAAAGATACATGACCCCGGAATGAAGTGGGGCTCACCAAGTCAGCTGGGAAGAAGGTGTACTGCTATCACTGATCAATATCTCCTACTGTGAAACCACCTGCATCCATTTAAAGATGCAGCGCCCCTGGCAAAAGGGACGTTAGTATCGTCGAATAACACTAGTATGTATACTCAATAGAATGACAAATAATACAAACAAGATTATCATAATATCAATGAAAGCCTTAATTTAGGATCAAGACAGTGTTCAAATTAATTCTCATATCTCACATTGGGAGATTTTTAGTATCGATATACCATTGTCCACAATACCATTATTCACAAAACCAGTACCACCGTACTCTTAGCACGGAGTCCGATCACGACTCAGTCAGTTAGGCCATCTCATTAGAGACATCAACCACAATTTCTGTCAATATCAATACCACTGTCTTTAACACGGAGTCCGATCACGACCCGATCGGCTAGGCTATCCATTAGGAACATCGACCACAATCACAATTTCAAATTACAAATTTGCAGCACAATCACCACCTTGTGTGCGGCATGGTGTCCGATCATGACCCGACCGACTAGGCTGTCTTATTTGAGACATCAACCTTTTTATATCAATTATCGCATTTTGTATTACTTTCACATCTTTTCATCTCATTGGCACTAATGGCCATAATTATGAGATCATTCTTGGCACGTTGGCCATATTCAGTATTTCATGCTCACCTTATCAATTTCAATTATCATTATCATCATCAACAACAAATGCAATTCAAATCAAGGTGTGTAGTACACATGTGAGCAATTTAGAGTCTAAGGCACATAGAGATATTTCACAAAATTTGACATAATAGCCTTCATTTGAACTTGACTTAAAGTCGAAACATTATTAATGCACAGCCCATATTTTAACATATTGTCACGACCCAACTGGAGGGTCATGACTAGCACCCGGGCCATACTTGCCGAGCACCAACGTACATTTTATCTAACCTTCCTTATTATATTTAAGGGCCGACAAGATCAATATAAATAGTAGACATGGATCATGAACATCCAACAATGAAAGATAATGTCATGAACATACATAACATGGGACGACAAGACTGTCAAGAAACTATATATAAGGTACGAGCTATCATGATGCCATAAAAGACTATACAACAAAAATCAGCCGAAAAGGCATTCTAAACCATACATAAATCGACACCTGTCTATGAGCCTCTAAAGGAACATAAGTGCTACAACATTGCCGGAACAGGGCCCCGACATACCCATAATGTCTATAAAAAAATGCATACCAAGACCACGGCAAGTCCGGAGAAGGGATCTCGCCAATAACCGCTGAACTGGACAGCCTACTGTGGTGGGGGAGCTACGTCTACCTGTCTATCAGGACCTGCAGCACGACATGCAGCGTCCACAAATAAAAAGGACGTCAGTACGAATAAAGTACTGAGTATGTGAGGCAAGAAAGCATAAGTAAGAACAGTAATGTAAACAGGGATAGAGAATATACAACCTGTGACATCTGGGTACCTCTGAGGGCTACTGACATAAAATACATGATACATACATATATATACATAAACTTTTGAAACATACGCCTTTGTGGGCATCACCATCATCATATCGTACCCGGCCATAATAGGCTCGGTAAAACGTACCCAGCCATCATAGGGCTCGGTAGAATCGTACCCGGCCACGTGGAGCTCGGTAAAACCCAACTGATCAGTGGTTGCACAATAGGTGCCATACCCGGCCGACTATAGCGTGGCTCGGTAGAATAAAATAGATACATATATATGATGCATGCTGGACTCATTGGAATCACATTTTGAACCTTTCAGAGTGACGTAAGGTCGGTATCCTTCGTACACGTTATTAGGATTAACTCTTCATCAAGAATCTTATAAGAATCAGGAACTACCAACAACATTGATAATATAAGAATAAGAGAAGTAACATCAATATCAATCGTTTTATAAGAAGGGCAGTAATGTAAGTACTGCTAGCTTCTAAGAGTAGAGTATCTTTGGGAGCTCATTCATTACATATGTACAATCGGAGTGGTGCAAAAGAATGAAGGGGATAGCCTCACATACCTTGTATATACTGCCCAACCTCAAGCTATGCAAATGTCACGACTCCTTAGTCTACAATAAGACAAATGACACTATCATTATCGTTTAAGCGTCGTAACTATTATGTATCGACCACAACCTATTTTACGATGAAACGGACAGCACCTCCCCTATTTATATGACTTCCCACAAGTCAATACAATCACCAGACAGCCCAAACAACATCATTAATAATCATATTGAGCCTCCAAAACAGTCCACCAACCAACAACATTACTACCAAGCCTTTCGATATATATTTCACAAGTTCTAGCTTCAACGACTTAGCTGCAACTTGGATAATCTTAAATATATATAGAGTAAGAGGTTCCTTACCTTTAAACAGAAAGAACAACTCCAATTTGACCTTAATTTTCCACGAAATATCCCTACAATTCTGCCACAAGAACAAGGAAGCGAAACTAGCAATTAATTCGGGTTTTTCGGCACTAGAATTACTTTAGAAGACTTGAAATCACCTAGGGTTGATATTAAAAACTTGAAGGTGTATTTACAGGACATAAAACACTTAAAACAACCTCCCACATGAGCTGGAACAACACAAAAATCAGCAACAACAAGAAGAACAAGAAACTTACTAGCGCCACGGGATTCCCGACATTTGATTTGTGTTGTTTGCCCTTTGTTTGGGTCTTGGATCATGAGAGAACCTTGAGAGACTGTTTTTAGGGTTATAAGGTCTGAATATACTGAAAAATAATGACTTAAAATGGGGTTGAGGTATCTTATATATGTCCATATGTCTTAAACCGCCTTTGTGGGCCCCATAGAGAGCAGCTTGGCGCACTCTCGCGAAAACACGAATATCTCTCTATTCCGAGATCGTATCGATGAACGGTTTAATGCGTTGGAAACTAGACTCATATATCTTCAGTTGGATAGGTATATCACCCCATAATTCCAAGCACATTGGGAGAAAAATGCAGTAACATTTGACCTAAAGTTTAAGTAAAATTATAAACCTAAGTTGCGACAACTTTTATCGACTTTTGTTTCATAACTCGCTTGACTTCAAGACTTATGATGCGGATATTATATGATTCAAATACATTAAAAAAAGACCTCTTGGGACAATTAATCACCTCTAGTGTTACCCGAAAATACGGGTTACAACATCCTTGATTCGTTTTACTTCAAATACTTGTTAACCACTCTTATACACCCTTGTATCGTTTAAGACCAATAGGATTAACTTCTTATCATCTCAAAGATAATCTCTTCTTGGATTTACGTCGACTAACTTACGGTGTGATCTATGGTATGCGAATTTGGGTTGTAATACCCTTTCCCCCTTAGGAACATTCGTCCTCGAATGTAAGGGTTTATGGGGTGTCTAACTCATTGTGGATTCCGACGGAGATTTCCGGCTGAGTTTCTCCTATAAAATGGACACTAGCCAAACTTGCAAGCAGTTAAACCTAACCTATGGCCTTACAAGACTATACAAAGCATTATGGATATGTACATTATCTGCATATTACCATTTTGTATTTAAAAAAAGAGTATTCACAAGCTATTGCTTACCTCATAGAGCCGTTTCACCTTATAATGCGTCCTTCTTTCCCCCGGCATCCTCGTTATCTTCACTCTGGAATAGGTAAGGGTATTTAGACTTCATCTCCTCTTCTGCTTCCCATGTCATTTCTTCTATATTCTTGTTCCTCCATAATACTTTCACGGAAGCTATATCCTTTGTCCTCAGCTTGCGGACTTGTCGATCTAATATAGCCACTGGCACTTCATCATATGATAGATCCTTTGTAACTTGTACATCTTTGATAGGGACGACCCGAGAAGGGTCTCCAATACATTTCCTCAACATAGATACATGGAATACCGGGTGGACAAATTCCAATTCAGATGGCAATTCTAACTCGTAAGCAACCTGTCCAATTCGTCGAAGAATTTTGTACGGCCCAATATACCGCGGACTCAACTTACCCTTCTTCCCAAAACGCATAACACCCTTCATCGGCGAGATCTTCAGGAAAACCCAATCACCAACCTCAATTTCCAGATCACGACGTCGGACATCGGAATAAGACTTTTGCCTGCTTTGTGCCGTCCTCAGTCGCTCTTGTATCATTTTCACCTTCTCAATGGCTTGGTGAATCAAATCTGGCCCATATAATTCTGTCTCACCGACTTCAAACCATCCAACTGGTGATCTACATCTCCTCCCGTACAGTGCCTCATACGGGGCCATTTTAATACTGGAATGGTAGCTATTATTGTAGGAAAATTCTATAAGTGCCAGATGGTCATCCCAATTCCCCTTGAAATCTAGAACACATGCTCGTAGCATATCTTCAAGCATCTGGATGGTATGTTCAGCCTGTCCGTCAGTCTGCGGATGGAATGCAGTGCTGAGATTTACTTGTGTGCCTAAACCCTTTTGAAAAGACCTCCAAAAGTTAGCCGTAAATTGAGCTCCTCGGTCTGATATAATAGATACCGGCACACCATGAAGCCTAACAATCTCCTTGATATACAACTTCGCATAATCTTCAGCCGTGTAAGTTGTCTTAACTGGCAGAAAATGGGCAGATTTTGTAAGTCGATCAACTATTACCCAGATGGAGTCAAACTTATGATAAGAGCGAGGTAATCCAATAATGAAGTCCATATTAATCACCTCCCATTTCCAGGTCGGAATCTCTATATTCTGAATCAATCCACTAGGTTTCTGATGCTCGATCTTTACTTGTTGACAATTAGGACATTGGGCTACAAATTCTGCAATAGACTTCTTCATGTTATCCCACCAATACTGCTCCTTAACGTCATGATACATCTTTGTCGAGCCAGGATGGATAGAATATCGGGACTGGTGAATCTCAATCATAATCTTCTCTCGCAACCCTGCCACACTAGGTACACATAATCGGCCCTGGTATCTCAGTGTCCCATCTCCTCCGATCTTGAAAGCTGTAATCTTACACTGCTGAATTCCCTCTCTCAATCTTACTAAGGTAGGATCTTCATATTGCCGTGCTTTTACCTCGGCTACCAAAGATGATTCTGCTGTATTCTGTACAGTAACACCTCCGTCATCAGAGTCCAATAATCTGATTCTCATATTGGCTAGCTGGTAAAGCTCTTTGGTCAACCCTTGTCTACCTGCCTCAATATGTATTAAGCTTCCCATTGACTTACGGCTGAGAGCGTCTGCCACAACATTAGCTTTACCGAGATGGTACAATATCTTGACATCGTAGTCTTTCAGTAATTCAAGCCACCTACGCTGCCTCAAATTCAACTCCTTCTGGTTGAAGATGTATTGTAAACTCTTGTGATCTGTGTAGATGTCAACATGGACGCCGTATAAGTAGTGCCGCCATATCTTCAAAGCATATATTACTGCAGCCAATTCCAAATCATGAGTCGGGTAATTCTTTTCATGCTTCTTCAATTGTCTTGATGCATAAGCAATCACCTTCCCACGTTGCATCAATACGCACCCCAAATCTATACCTGAGGCATCACAATATACCACATAACCTTCTGTTCCTTCTGGGAGAGTGAGCACTGGCGCGGATGTCAATCGATTCTTTAGCTCCTGAAAACTATGTTCACAAGCATCAGACCACTGGAACTTGGTAGCTTTCTGTGTTAACTTAGTCAATGGTGCTGGTATAGAGGAAAACCCTTCTACAAACCGCCTATAATATCCTGCTAGCCCCAGGAAGCTGCGGACTTCTGACGGTGTTGTAGGTCTCGGCCAATTCTTCACTGCATCGATCTTCTGAGTGTCGACACTAATACCCTCATCAGATATCACATGGCCAAGGAATGCTACTGAGTTCAGCCAGAATTCACATTTAGAGAGCTTAGCATATAACTTATGATCCTGAAGGGTCTGTAATACTATCCGCAAGTGGCCCGCATGTTTCGCCTCCGAACGAGAATACACCAGAATGTCATCAATGAATACGATCACGAACACATCAAGATAGGGCCTGAATAGACTATTCATGAGATCCATAAAAGCTGCTGGGGCATTTGTTAGCCCGAACGACATCACCAAGAACTCAAAATGCCCATATCTTGTCCGAAAGGCCGTCTTTGGAATATCCTTCTCCTTAACCCTCACCTGATGATACCCTGAACGCAAGTCAATCTTGGAGAAATACTTGGCACCCTGGAGTTGGTCAAACAGGTCATCAATTCTTGGAAGTGGATACTTGTTCTTTATTGTGAACTTATTCAACTGTCGATAATCGATACACATCCTTAACGACCCATCTTTCTTCCGCACGAACAAGACTGGCGCACCCCAAGGTGAAGTGCTAGGCCTAATGAAACCCTTATCCAGCAAGTCCTTCAACTGTGCCTTCAACTCTCGCAACTCTGCCGGGGCCCATCCTGTATGGAGGGATAGAGATCGGTTGAGTGTCAGGCAATGCATCAATGCTAAAATCAATCTCCCTTTCAGGAGGAAGGCCTGGGAGTTCATCTGGGAAAACATCTGGAAATTCATTGATCACGGGGATTAATTATAGAGTAGGCGGCTTCGCCTCCGCATCCCTAACGCGAACAAGATGATAAATGTAACCTTTTGAGATCATCTTCCTTGCCTTAAGATAGGAAATAAACCTACCTTTCGGCGTAGCAATGTTCCCCTTCCATTCAATGGCGGGTTCACAAGGAAACTGAAACCTAACCATCTTCGTACGACAGTCAACATTTGCATAGCATGAGGCCAACCAGTCCATTCCCATTATCACATCGAAATCAACCATTTCTAACTAAAATAAATTTGCCGTGGTTTGACGACTACAAATCATCACAGTGCAACCTTTATATACCCTTCTAGCAATCACAGAATCTCCTATCGGAGTGGATACCGCAAGTGGTTTACTTATCAATTCAGGTTCAATGCCAAACTTATTAGCCACAAAGGGTGTAACATATGATAAGGTAGATCCTGGATCAATTAGCGCATATACATCATAAGAAAACACAGACAATATACCTGTAACAACATCCGGAGATGACTCGAGATCTTGTCGACCTATTAGAGCATAGGTTCGATTTTGAGCACCACTCAAACTCGGCACTGAACCTCTACCTCTACCACGACCTGTCGACTGTTGAAAACCTTGTGCTGGAGGTCGAACTGATGAGGAAGAACCAGACACAGATCCAGTTGGTTGAGCCATACCACCACCTCCTCTGTTAGGACAATCCCGCATCATATGGACACGCTATCCGCAAGAATAGCATGCATCGGAACCTCGACGGCACAGTCCAAAGTGGGCCTTGCCGCACTGATCACAACGAGGTGTTGGGGGTCTCGTCTGACTAGTATCTCTATGAAATAGTGAGCCTGATGCCCTCAAACTCTGACCTGAACCAGAATAGGTAAATCGATCATACCGAGGCCTCTGAAACTTTGGAGGAGCACTAGCTACAGGTGGCGCCGAACTCCTCGAAGATTGGGCCTGATACTGCCTCTGAACTCATCAGAATACCCTGCAAATCTCGCCCTCTTATGCTGGCCCCTATCCTGCTCTCTATCTGCCCTTTGCTGGCGCTTACGATCCTCTAGGGTCTGGGCATAAGCCTGAATACGGGAAATATCCATGCCCTCTACCAAGGAGGCTGTTGTGCACTCATTTATCAGATGTGGTCCCAACCCGTTCACGAACAGATGCACCCTATCACTCATCTCGGCCACCATATGGGGAGCATACCTTGCTAAAGAATCAAACTGTATACTATACTCTCGTACACTTATATTACCCTGTCGAAGGTTCAAGAACTTATCAGCTCTAGCTCGTCGTATCTCAACTGGCAAGTAGTGACGAAGAAAGGCCTCAGAAAATTCCTTCCACGCGGCTGGAGGAGCGTTCGGACCCCTAGATCTCTCCCAACTATCATACCAGAAAACCGCTAAATCCTGTAATCGATAAGAAACCAACTCTACTGCCTCCGTATCACTAGCATGCATAACCCGCAATGTATGATGAATCTGATCAATAAATGTTTGTGGGTCCTCCTTGGGGTCTAATCCGGTAAACACTGGAGGGTCTAGATTAATAAAATCACAAACTCTCGCACTAACCGGTTTATCAGCAGCACCGGTATTCTGCCTCTGAGCCTGAGCAGCTACCAAGCTAGTCAACAATTGCACCGCACTGCGCATATCGTGGTCTGTAGTGCTAGACAGAGGAACTGGATGTACTGGGTGCCTCCTAATATCTCTGGAGGAGACGGAGAAGTATGAGACGGCATCTCACTCTGAGCCTCACTTTGGCCTGCTCTGGCTGGAGGCACCTGAATGTTACCCTCTCCCACAGCTGTATCAAGCCGTTTACTAATTGCTTGCTTCCTAGTCGAAGGCATCGCTGAAAGAAAACAAGGTGAATATTAGATATGAACACTTACTACTCAACTCTACGCAGGATCTAGATTCAGGAAGAAGGTAACAACCCTAGATGTCACGTAGCCTCCTGATTATAAATGTGGCGCGCTACACATCTATAATCAAAACTCTACTAGACACGGCTCATAGACATCCCCTAGGACAGACTTGCTCTGATACCAAGTTTGTCACGACCCAACTGGAGGGTCATGACTAGCACCCGGGCCATACTTGCCGAGCACCAACGTACATTTTATCTAACCTTCCTTATTATCTTTAAGGGCCGACAAGATCAATATAAATAGTAGACATGGATCATGAACATCCAACAATGAAAGATAATGTCATGAACATACATAACATGGGACGACAAGACTGTCAAGAAACTATATATAAGGTACGAGCTATCATGATGCCATGAAAGACTATACAACAAAAATCAGCCGAAAAGGCATTCTAAACCATACATAAGTCGACACCTGTCTATGAGCCTCTAAAGGAACATAAGTGCTACAACATTGTCGGAACAGGGCCCCGACATACCCATAATGTCTATAACAAAAATGCATACCAAGACCACGGCAAGTCCGGAGAAGGGATCTCGCCAATAACCGCTGAACTGGACAGCCTACTGTGGTGGGGGAGCTACGTCTACCTGTCTATCAGGACCTGCAGCACGACATGCAGCGTCCACAAATAAAAAGGACGTCAGTACGAATAAAGTACTGAGTATGTGAGGCAAGAAAGCATAAGTAAGAACAGTAATGTAAACAGGGATAGAGAATATACAACCTGTGACATCTGGGTACCTCTGAGGGCTACTGACATGAAATACATGATACATACATATATATACATAAACTTTTAAAACATACGCCTTTGTGGGCATCACCATCATCATATCGTACCCGGCCATAATAGGCTCGGTAAAACGTACCCGGCCATCATAGGGCTCGGTAGAATCGTACCCGGCCACGTGGAGCTCGGTAAAACCCAACTGATCAGTGGTTGCACAATAGGTGCCATACCCGGCCGACTATAGCGTGGCTCGGTAGAATAAAATAGATACATATATATGATGCATGCTGGACTCATTGGAATCACATTTTGAACCTTTCAGAGTGACGTAAGGTCGGTATCCTTCGTACACGTTATTAGGATTAACTCTTCATCAAGAATCTTATAAGAATCAGGAACTACCAACAACATTGATAATATAAGAATAAGAGAAGTAACATCAATATCAATCGTTTTATAAGAAGGGCAGTAATGTAAGTACTGCTAGCTTCTAAGAGTAGAGTATCTTTGGGAGCTCATTCATTACATATGTACAATCGGAGTGGTGCAAAAGAATGAAGGGGATAGCCTCACATACCTTGTATATACTGCCCAACCTCAAGCTATGCAAATGTCACGACTCCTTAGTCTACAATAAGACAAATGACACTATCATTATCGTTTAAGCGTCGTAACTATTATGTATCGACCACAACCTATTTTACGATGAAACGGACAGCACCTCCCCTATTTATATGACTTCCCACAAGTCAATACAATCACCAGACAGCCCAAACAACATCATTAATAATCATATTGAGCCTCCAAAACAGTCCACCAACCAACAACATTACTACCAAGCCTTTCGATATATATTTCACAAGTTCTAGCTTCAACGACTTAGCTGCAACTTGGATAATCTTAAATATATATAGAGTAAGAGGTTCCTTACCTTTAAACAGAAAGAACAACTCCAATTTGACCTTAATTTTCCACGAAATATCCCTACAATTCTGCCACAAGAACAAGGAAGCGAAACTAGCAATTAATTCGGGTTTTTCGGCACTAGAATTACTTTAGAAGACTTGAAATCACCTAGGGTTGATATTAAAAACTTGAAGGTGTATTTACAGGACATAAAACACTTAAAACAACCTCCCACATGAGCTGGAACAACACAAAAATCAGCAACAACAAGAAGAACAAGAAACTTACTAGCGCCACGGGATTCCCGACATTTGATTTGTGTTGTTTGCCCTTTGTTTGGGTCTTGGATCATGAGAGAACCTTGAGAGACTGTTTTTAGGGTTATAAGGTCTGAATATACTGAAAAATAATGACTTAAAATGGGGTTGAGGTATCTTATATATGTCCATATGTCTTAAACCGCCTTTGTGGGCCCCATAGAGAGCAGCTTGGCGCACTCTCGCGAAAACACGAATATCTCTCTATTCCGAGATCGTATCGATGAACGGTTTAATGCGTTGGAAACTAGACTCATATATCTTCAGTTGGATAGGTATATCACCCCATAATTCCAAGCACATTGGGAGAAAAATGCAGTAACATTTGACCTAAAGTTTAAGTAAAATTATAAACCTAAGTTGCGACAACTTTTATCGACTTTTGTTTCATAACTCGCTTGACTTCAAGACTTATGATGCGGATATTATATGATTCAAATACATTAAAAAAAGACCTCTTGGGACAATTAATCACCTCTAGTGTTACCCGAAAATACGGGTTACAACATCCTTGATTCGTTTTACTTCAAATACTTGTTAACCACTCTTATACACCCTTGTATCGTTTAAGACCAATAGGATTAACTTCTTATCATCTCAAAGATAATCTCTTCTTGGATTTACGTCGACTAACTTACGGTGTGATCTATGGTATGCGAATTTGGGTTGTAATACCCTTTCCCCCTTAGGAACATTCGTCCTCGAATGTAAGGGTTTATGGGGTGTCTAACTCATTGTGGATTCCGACGGAGATTTCCGGCTGAGTTTCTCCTATAAAATGGACACTAGCCAAACTTGCAAGCAGTTAAACCTAACCTATGGCCTTACAAGACTATACAAAGCATTATGGATATGTACATTATCTGCATATTACCATTTTGTATTTAAAAAAAAGAGTATTCACAAGCTATTGCTTACCTCATAGAGCCGTTTCACCTTATAATGCGTCCTTCTTTCCCCCGGCATCCTCGTTATCTTCACTCTGGAATAGGTAAGGGTATTTAGACTTCATCTCCTCTTCTGCTTCCCATGTCATTTCTTCTATATTCTTGTTCCTCCATAATACTTTCACGGAAGCTATATCCTTTGTCCTCAGCTTGCGGACTTGTCGATCTAATATAGCCACTGGCACTTCATCATATGATAGATCCTTTGTAACTTGTACATCTTTGATAGGGACGACCCGAGAAGGGTCTCCAATACATTTCCTCAACATAGATACATGGAATACCGGGTGGACAAATTCCAATTCAGATGGCAATTCTAACTCGTAAGCAACCTGTCCAATTCGTCGAAGAATTTTGTACGGCCCAATATACCGCGGACTCAACTTACCCTTCTTCCCAAAACGCATAACACCCTTCATCGGCGAGATCTTCAGGAAAACCCAATCACCAACCTCAATTTCCAGATCACGACGTCGGACATCGGAATAAGACTTTTGCCTGCTTTGTGCCGTCCTCAGTCGCTCTTGTATCATTTTCACCTTCTCAATGGCTTGGTGAATCAAATCTGGCCCATATAATTCTGTCTCACCGACTTCAAACCATCCAACTGGTGATCTACATCTCCTCCCGTACAGTGCCTCATACGGGGCCATTTTAATACTGGAATGGTAGCTATTATTGTAGGAAAATTCTATAAGTGCCAGATGGTCATCCCAATTCCCCTTGAAATCTAGAACACATGCTCGTAGCATATCTTCAAGCATCTGGATGGTATGTTCAGCCTGTCCGTCAGTCTGCGGATGGAATGCAGTGCTGAGATTTACTTGTGTGCCTAAACCCTTTTGAAAAGACCTCCAAAAGTTAGCCGTAAATTGAGCTCCTCGGTCTGATATAATAGATACCGGCACACCATGAAGCCTAACAATCTCCTTGATATACAACTTCGCATAATCTTCAGCCGTGTAAGTTGTCTTAACTGGCAGAAAATGGGCAGATTTTGTAAGTCGATCAACTATTACCCAGATGGAGTCAAACTTATGATAAGAGCGAGGTAATCCAATAATGAAGTCCATATTAATCACCTCCCATTTCCAGGTCGGAATCTCTATATTCTGAATCAATCCACTAGGTTTCTGATGCTCGATCTTTACTTGTTGACAATTAGGACATTGGGCTACAAATTCTGCAATAGACTTCTTCATGTTATCCCACCAATACTGCTCCTTAACGTCATGATACATCTTTGTCGAGCCAGGATGGATAGAATATCGGGACTGGTGAATCTCAATCATAATCTTCTCTCGCAACCCTGCCACACTAGGTACACATAATCGGCCCTGGTATCTCAGTGTCCCATCTCCTCCGATCTTGAAAGCTGTAATCTTACACTGCTGAATTCCCTCTCTCAATCTTACTAAGGTAGGATCTTCATATTGCCGTGCTTTTACCTCGGCTACCAAAGATGATTCTGCTGTATTCTGTACAGTAACACCTCCGTCATCAGAGTCCAATAATCTGATTCTCATATTGGCTAGCTGGTAAAGCTCTTTGGTCAACCCTTGTCTACCTGCCTCAATATGTATTAAGCTTCCCATTGACTTACGGCTGAGAGCGTCTGCCACAACATTAGCTTTACCGAGATGGTACAATATCTTGACATCGTAGTCTTTCAGTAATTCAAGCCACCTACGCTGCCTCAAATTCAACTCCTTCTGGTTGAAGATGTATTGTAAACTCTTGTGATCTGTGTAGATGTCAACATGGACGCCGTATAAGTAGTGCCGCCATATCTTCAAAGCATATATTACTGCAGCCAATTCCAAATCATGAGTCGGGTAATTCTTTTCATGCTTCTTCAATTGTCTTGATGCATAAGCAATCACCTTCCCACGTTGCATCAATACGCACCCCAAATCTATACCTGAGGCATCACAATATACCACATAACCTTCTGTTCCTTCTGGGAGAGTGAGCACTGGCGCGGATGTCAATCGATTCTTTAGCTCCTGAAAACTATGTTCACAAGCATCAGACCACTGGAACTTGGTAGCTTTCTGTGTTAACTTAGTCAATGGTGCTGGTATAGAGGAAAACCCTTCTACAAACCGCCTATAATATCCTGCTAGCCCCAGGAAGCTGCGGACTTCTGACGGTGTTGTAGGTCTCGGCCAATTCTTCACTGCATCGATCTTCTGAGTGTCGACACTAATACCCTCATCAGATATCACATGGCCAAGGAATGCTACTGAGTTCAGCCAGAATTCACATTTAGAGAGCTTAGCATATAACTTATGATCCTGAAGGGTCTGTAATACTATCCGCAAGTGGCCCGCATGTTTCGCCTCCGAACGAGAATACACCAGAATGTCATCAATGAATACGATCACGAACACATCAAGATAGGGCCTGAATAGACTATTCATGAGATCCATAAAAGCTGCTGGGGCATTTGTTAGCCCGAACGACATCACCAAGAACTCAAAATGCCCATATCTTGTCCGAAAGGCCGTCTTTGGAATATCCTTCTCCTTAACCCTCACCTGATGATACCCTGAACGCAAGTCAATCTTGGAGAAATACTTGGCACCCTGGAGTTGGTCAAACAGGTCATCAATTCTTGGAAGTGGATACTTGTTCTTTATTGTGAACTTATTCAACTGTCGATAATCGATACACATCCTTAACGACCCATCTTTCTTCCGCACGAACAAGACTGGCGCACCCCAAGGTGAAGTGCTAGGCCTAATGAAACCCTTATCCAGCAAGTCCTTCAACTGTGCCTTCAACTCTCGCAACTCTGCCGGGGCCCATCCTGTATGGAGGGATAGAGATCGGTTGAGTGTCAGGCAATGCATCAATGCTAAAATCAATCTCCCTTTCAGGAGGAAGGCCTGGGAGTTCATCTGGGAAAACATCTGGAAATTCATTGATCACGGGGATTAATTATAGAGTAGGCGGCTTCGCCTCCGCATCCCTAACGCGAACAAGATGATAAATGTAACCTTTTGAGATCATCTTCCTTGCCTTAAGATAGGAAATAAACCTACCTTTCGGCGTAGCAATGTTCCCCTTCCATTCAATGGCGGGTTCACAAGGAAACTGAAACCTAACCATCTTCGTACGACAGTCAACATTTGCATAGCATGAGGCCAACCAGTCCATTCCCATTATCACATCGAAATCAACCATTTCTAACTAAAATAAATTTGCCGTGGTTTGACGACTACAAATCATCACAGTGCAACCTTTATATACCCTTCTAGCAATCACAGAATCTCCTATCGGAGTGGATACCGCAAGTGGTTTACTTATCAATTCAGGTTCAATGCCAAACTTATTAGCCACAAAGGGTGTAACATATGATAAGGTAGATCCTGGATCAATTAGCGCATATACATCATAAGAAAACACAGACAATATACCTGTAACAACATCCGGAGATGACTCGAGATCTTGTCGACCTATTAGAGCATAGGTTCGATTTTGAGCACCACTCAAACTCGGCACTGAACCTCTACCTCTACCACGACCTGTCGACTGTTGAAAACCTTGTGCTGGAGGTCGAACTGATGAGGAAGAACCAGACACAGATCCAGTTGGTTGAGCCATACCACCACCTCCTCTGTTAGGAAAATCCCGCATCATATGGACACGCTATCCGCAAGAATAGCATGCATCGGAACCTCGACGGCACAGTCCAAAGTGGGCCTTGCCGCACTGATCACAACGAGGTGTTGGGGGTCTCGTCTGACTAGTATCTCTATGAAATAGTGAGCCTGATGCCCTCAAACTCTGACCTGAACCAGAATAGGTAAATCGATCATACCGAGGCCTCTGAAACTTTGGAGGAGCACTAGCTACAGGTGGCGCCGAACTCCTCGAAGATTGGGCCTGATACTGCCTCTGAACTCATCAGAATACCCTGCAAATCTCGCCCTCTTATGCTGGCCCCTATCCTGCTCTCTATCTGCCCTTTGCTGGCGCTTACGATCCTCTAGGGTCTGGGCATAAGCCTGAATACGGGAAATATCCATGCCCTCTACCAAGGAGGCTGTTGTGCACTCATTTATCAGATGTGGTCCCAACCCGTTCACGAACAGATGCACCCTATCACTCATCTCGGCCACCATATGGGGAGCATACCTTGCTAAAGAATCAAACTGTATACTATACTCTCGTACACTTATATTACCCTGTCGAAGGTTCAAGAACTTATCAGCTCTAGCTCGTCGTATCTCAACTGGCAAGTAGTGACGAAGAAAGGCCTCAGAAAATTCCTTCCACGCGGCTGGAGGAGCGTTCGGACCCCTAGATCTCTCCCAACTATCATACCAGAAAACCGCTAAATCCTGTAATCGATAAGAAACCAACTCTACTGCCTCCGTATCACTAGCATGCATAACCCGCAATGTATGATGAATCTGATCAATAAATGTTTGTGGGTCCTCCTTGGGGTCTAATCCGGTAAACACTGGAGGGTCTAGATTAATAAAATCACAAACTCTCGCACTAACCGGTTTATCAGCAGCACCGGTATTCTGCCTCTGAGCCTGAGCAGCTACCAAGCTAGTCAACAATTGCACCGCACTGCGCATATCGTGGTCTGTAGTGCTAGACAGAGGAACTGGATGTACTGGGTGCCTCCTAATATCTCTGGAGGAGACGGAGAAGTATGAGACGGCATCTCACTCTGAGCCTCACTTTGGCCTGCTCTGGCTGGAGGCACCTGAATGTTACCCTCTCCCACAGCTGTATCAAGCCGTTTACTAATTGCTTGCTTCCTAGTCGAAGGCATCGCTGAAAGAAAACAAGGTGAATATTAGATATGAACACTTACTACTCAACTCTACGCAGGATCTAGATTCAGGAAGAAGGTAACAACCCTAGATGTCACGTAGCCTCCTGATTATAAATGTGGCGCGCTACACATCTATAATCAAAACTCTACTAGACACGGCTCATAGACATCCCCTAGGACAGACTTGCTCTGATACCAAGTTTGTCACGACCCAACTGGAGGGTCATGACTAGCACCCGGGCCATACTTGCCGAGCACCAACGTACATTTTATCTAACCTTCCTTATTATCTTTAAGGGCCGACAAGATCAATATAAATAGTAGACATGGATCATGAACATCCAACAATGAAAGATAATGTCATGAACATACATAACATGGGACGACAAGACTGTCAAGAAACTATATATAAGGTACGAGCTATCATGATGCCATGAAAGACTATACAACAAAAATCAGCCGAAAAGGCATTCTAAACCATACATAAGTCGACACCTGTCTATGAGCCTCTAAAGGAACATAAGTGCTACAACATTGTCGGAACAGGGCCCCGACATACCCATAATGTCTATAACAAAAATGCATACCAAGACCACGGCAAGTCCGGAGAAGGGATCTCGCCAATAACCGCTGAACTGGACAGCCTACTGTGGTGGGGGAGCTACGTCTACCTGTCTATCAGGACCTGCAGCACGACATGCAGCGTCCACAAATAAAAAGGACGTCAGTACGAATAAAGTACTGAGTATGTGAGGCAAGAAAGCATAAGTAAGAACAGTAATGTAAACAGGGATAGAGAATATACAACCTGTGACATCTGGGTACCTCTGAGGGCTACTGACATGAAATACATGATACATACATATATATACATAAACTTTTAAAACATACGCCTTTGTGGGCATCACCATCATCATATCGTACCCGGCCATAATAGGCTCGGTAAAACGTACCCGGCCATCATAGGGCTCGGTAGAATCGTACCCGGCCACGTGGAGCTCGGTAAAACCCAACTGATCAGTGGTTGCACAATAGGTGCCATACCCGGCCGACTATAGCGTGGCTCGGTAGAGTAAAATAGATACATATATATGATGCATGCTGGACTCATTGGAATCACATTTTGAACCTTTCAGAGTGACGTAAGGTCGGTATCCTTCGTACACGTTATTAGGATTAACTCTTCATCAAGAATCTTATAAGAATCAGGAACTACCAACAACATTGATAATATAAGAATAAGAGAAGTAACATCAATATCAATCGTTTTATAAGAAGGGCAGCAATGTAAGTACTGCTAGCTTCTAAGAGTAGAGTATCTTTGGGAGCTCATTCATTACATTATGTACAATCGGAGTGGCGCAAAAGAATGAAGGGGATAGCCTCACATACCTTGTATATACTGCCCAACCTCAAGCTATGCAAATGTCACGACTCCTTAGTCTACAATAAGACAAATGACACTATCATTATCGTTTAAGCGTCGTAACTATTATGTATCGACCACAACCTATTTTACGATGAAACGGACAGCACCTCCCCTATTTATATGACTTCCCACAAGTCAATACAATCACCAGACAGCCCAAACAACATCATTAATAATCATATTGAGCCTCCAAAACAGTCCACCAACTAACAACATTACTACCAAGCCTTTTGATATATATTTCACAAGTTCTAGCTTCAACGACTTAGCTGCAACTTGGATAATCTTAAATATATATAGAGTAAGAGGTTCCTTACCTTTAAACAGAAAGAACAACTCCAATTTGACCTTAATTTTCCACGAAATATCCCTTCAATTCTTCTACAAGAACAAGGAAGCGAAACTAGCAATTAATTCGGGTTTTTCGGCACTAGAATTACTTTAGAAGACTTGAAATCACCTAGGGTTGATATTAAAAACATGAAGGTGTATTTACAGGACATAAAACACTTAAAACAACCTCCCACACGAGCTGAAACAACACAAAAATCAGCAACAACAAGAAGAACAAGAAACTTACTAGCGCCACGGGATTCCCGACATTTGATTTGTGTTGTTTGCCCTTTGTTTGGGTCTTGGATCATGAGAGAACCTTGAGAGACTGTTTTTAGGGTTATAAGGTCTGAATATACTGAAAACTAATGACTTAAAACGGGGTTGAGGTATCTTATATATGTCCATATGTCTTAAACCGCCTTTGTGGACCCCATAGAGAGCAGCTTGGCGCACTCTCGTGAAAACGCGAATATCTCTCTATTCCGAGCTCGTATCGATGAACGGTTTAATGCGTTGGAAACTAGACTCATAGATCTTCAATTTTATAGGTATATCACCCCATAATTCCAAGCACATTGGGAGAAAAATGCAGTAACATTTGACCTAAAGTTTAAGTAAAATTATAAACCTAAGTTGCGACAACTTTTATCGACTTTTGTTTCATAACTCGCTTGACTTCAAGACTTATGATGCGGATATTATATGATTCAAATACATTAAAACAAGACCTCTTGGGACAATTAATCACCTCTAGTGTTACCCGAAAATACGGGTTACAACATCCTTGATTCGTTTAACTTCAAATACTTGTTAACCACTCTTATACACCCTTGTATCGTTTAAGACCAATAGGATTAACTTCTTATCATCTCAAAGATAATCTCTTCTTGGATTTACGTCGACTAACTTACGGCGTGATCTATGGTATGCGAATTTGGGTTGTAACACATATCCTCAATTGGTAACATAACATGAATAAAGCATTTGGGATGCTTGTTGAACATATATTTTCAACTCAATCTTACTCGGAATAGCCTGTTTCATAATGAATCACTCGGGACTTACATAATTTACATGAATATCGTGGAATTCAATTCTAAGAGAAGAGTTTAGCCAACATACCTCAATTTAGCTTCCTTAAACTCTAAAACATCCTGAAATTCTTAGCAACTTCAATCTATTGTAGAAATATAACAAATTGAATCAAAATTTGGAAGATGATCATGGTTCTAGCTCACTTGAGCATTTTATCAAACACTAGGTGTGCATAAGGTTTCAATGTCCTTTTTATGAAGGATTCCATCATCCCATAACCCAATCTTTACTATTTTTAGCTCAACAATCTTCCTACACCCTTTTGATAACACATGCATGTAAAATAAACAACTCTCATGCCCAAAAATTATCTTGCTAGTTACCCATTTTCAGAAGATTTCGAAATTAGGGTTTAGGGTGTAGAATCTTACCTCTAGGATGAAGACCTAGTGAGCTTCCCTTCTTAATCTTCCAAAACTTGAGCAAGAATTGAAGAAAAATTATTGAAGAACACCTTCTCACTCTAGGGCACTCTCCCTCACTCTAAAATATCAGATTATGTCTCAAAAATGGCCCAAAGAGTGTATTTAGCGAAATAGGGTCAGGTTTTAAAAACCTAAAAATGGAGCTCCGGAACAAGGTATGCGATCGCATAACCGATATGCGAACCGCATATCGGTCGCATAATTGGTTACAAAATAGCCAAAAGAACTGCCTGTGTATGCGGTCACTATGCGGTCTGCATAACTATTATGCGGTCGCATAATGCACCGCATAACAGTTATGTGGTCGCATGGTCGACCGCATTGTTGCTTCCAACTGACCCAATTAACTGTCTCACTCTGCGACCATTATGCGGTCCGCAGAGTGGTTCTGCGGTCGTATAATGGACCGCAAAAATGCACTCTTCCGCCAAAAATATTCCTTTACATTCCGATGCATTGTTCAACACAAAAAGTTCGAGCCACAGCTCGCAAGCTCGCCGCGAAGAATTTCTACAATCCTCAAATACGTATGCCTAGTCCGACACCATGAAACATTATTTTCTTTGCATATTTTACCGGGCTTTACACTTAAGTACTTCGAAAATTTTTCGGGGTGTTACAAGTTTGGTAATGGTTTAAATTTACTCTCTGTACATCTTTTGATCCCTAAATGCCGCTAAACTTAATTCTGGGTGCCCTTAAGTTAATTGTTAAAACCCAAAACTCCACCAGTGGTTGTGATAATGCTTAACCTACTTGTTAGGCAAGCCAAAACTCAACAATAATAATATAAGTGTATGAGGTAAAATTGGTTAATGACAGCTGGACGAATGATGGAGTGACACGTGGAACTAAAGACATGTGGGATGTGAGTAAGCAAATAGCTGGCACCGGATGCAAGCATGTAATCAGTGATGAACAAATATTGAAGACAGAGCAGCCGGTAACAAAGATTCAAAGCATTATCATCGGACAACATTCAATGGGCAGCCGTTACAGAGAATATTTACATTTATAGCCAACCGTTATGCACCAATCAATGACGATTTCATTCTCATGCAAGAGGACCTTGATTTGAGGATCTTGTCTTCCTAAATAAATCTATAAATAGAAGGATTAACATCCATTGTAATCACAAAAGTCTCTACACACAAAGAGCTATAATATACTTTTGTACTACGCTCATTTTTTGTTATTAAACATTGCTTTTACTCTTGTCATCTGAAAGGCTAAGTTCTTAGTCATGATTGTTATCTTCTCTAATTTCATTTGGCAATCTTAATTTTGTTCTCATTCACTTATTTATTGTTGTATCAAATTGATTCGCTTATCTATAAACCCTGTTATAAATTCAACCATATCGTTTTACGGGTTAACAGTTTGGCACCCACCGTGGGGCATAGACAATTGTGTAATTGCTTTGATTCATTCACCTGTTACTAACAAGTTTTGATTATTTATCTAGTAAAAGAAAATTCAGATATAGCAGCTAATGATGTCAACAATATTGAAACACACAACGAACATGAAGATGAATTCCAGCGTGATGATTCAACTAGCAAAACCTGTAACGAAGGAGATGAGGCAACCCTAATACGCAAAGGTTAGTATCCTCGACATGTGAGGGGCTTAACTCCTAGTGATGTGGAGGATGAGCACGTCATTGAAATAGTCAGAATCTTAAGAGAATAACAAAAAGCGAGTATGAATCATCTCTCAAGGCAAGATCGTGCAATGACAGAATTGAAGCAGGCGTTATCAAGTGCTTCCAATAATGCTAATGGAAGGGTTCTGGTTCCTCCTAGTGCTCCTACAAACCAAAGGGCTCAAAGAACCGGAAACAACACTCCAAGGGATAAGGTCGGTTTCTACGAGGCCAGAGGAGCCGACAGTGGATCTGGCAACAACAACTTGAATGACCCTTTCAAGACCGAACTCATGAGGTTCATGAGAGAAATGAACAAACGGATGGATCAAAATGCAAAGGAGTTTCATGATCGAATGGATCAGATCCCAGGCGTGTCGCCGGTGTTAAAGGGTCCAGATTCACAAAGGTATACACAATTTCCATTCAAACCAAGTGCGGCACCGGAGTTGATCCCAAAGATGTTTAAGATGCCAGATATACCAAAATACGATGGGACTTCGGATCCACAGGAGCACATCACCACCTATATTATGGCAGTAAAGAGGAATGACTTGGCACAGTATGAGATCGAATCGGTCTTGTTGAAAAAGTTTGGCAAAATCCTTACAAAGGATGCCTTAACGTGGTGTTCTATCTTACCCGAGCACTCTATTGATTCATTTGAAATGCTCGCAGATTTGTTTATCAAGGCTCATGATCAGGAAAGAAAGGTCCATGCAAGGAAGGCGGACAAATTTAGAATTTCTTAAGGAGAATCCGAGCTGTTGTGGGAGTTCATAATCCGGTTCTAGAAAGAAAGGATGTTATTATCAGCGGTTCCAGATGAGTGGGCAGCGGAGGCATTTACGAAGGGTCTCAATCCCCTGAGTTCCGATGCTTCCCGAAAATTGAAGGAGAGCTTGCTCGAGTTTCAGGCAACCACATGGGAAGATGTTCACAATCGCTACGAGTCAAAGATAAGGACAGAAGATGACCAACTGGGTTCTTCAGCGTCCCTCAAAGGACGAAATCTCTATCGGAATCAGGATAAACTCAAAAATGATTTTGATGTGGATCAGAGACCCTCTAGGAGTCATTTTCAACCTTACGAGAGAGCTGATGGGTGTGGTAAGAGATTCCAGTCATCGAACATGTTCATTTTTGATAGAAGGACAGACCGTGGTCAGAATAGCAGATCATTACAGGAGAAAGAGGCGCCAGGGTCCCGAGATCCATCGTCCCCCAGGCTATCCAATTAAACTTCAATACCAACCTAGTAGAATTGGTGTCGGCGATGAGGAATATTAAAGAAACTAGGTTTCCAAAACCAATCTGATCGGATCCTAGCTAACGGATCCCAATCTATGGTGTGAATTCCATGAGATTCATGGCCATAGGACTAGGGACTACCAACATCTCCGAGAAGAGGTGGCGACATTATTGAAGAATGGTCACCTCAGAGAGTTTCTAAGCGACCCCGTCAAGAACAACTATGGTAGAAATTGGGATAATGCAGAGCCATCGAAGCCAACAGCAGGGTCCCCTCGGATGACAATCAATATGATCTTCGGAGGGGACAAAGTCAATAGGGTGACATTTTCAGTAGCAAAGAAGACGAAGATTTCAGTGACTCATGGTAAGAGGATCCGAGAAGTATCAGAAGATGACATCACCTTCACAGAGGAATATGCTGATGGATTTCTTCTACCACATAATGACGAGTTGGTAATTTCACTTAATGTTTTAGATTTCAAAATTAAACATGTTTTGGTTGATCCAGAGAGTTCGACCAATATCATACAATGGAAAGTTTTGGAGCAAGCGAAGTTAACCGGGAACATCATTCCGACAACAAAACTTCTGGCTGGCTTCAACTTAACAAGTGTGACTACTCGAGGAAAACTTTTGCTACACACACATGTCGAAGGAGTAACAAGGACCACACTATTCGAAGTGGTAGATGGAGACATGAGCTATAATGTGATCCTTAGAAGGCCGGGGATACACGAGATGAAGGATGTGCCCTCGACCTATCATCAACTGTTGAAGTTTCCGACACCAGATGGGATCAAACAGATAAGAGGAGACCAACCAGTAGCAAGGGAGATGAACGTAGTAACCATTTCCAGCAGCAAGGACAGAAAAACCAGCAAATAGAAATTACAGGAACTAGTACCTTTTCCCATCCCAATCGAAGATGATAAAAACGAGGAGTCATCGAAATTATATCAGGTACCGAGGGTTTTTCAGGTACCGGAGGAGACGGATACAACCTAGTCAAACGCAGAAGAAATCAAACAAGTGGCTTTGTTTGAAGAATTTTTGGAAAGGAGGTTCCATTTAGGAACGGGTTTGAGTCCCGAACTCAGGTTAAAAATCATAGACTTTCTTAAATCTAACGTTGATTTCTTTCCTTGGTCGCATTCAGATATGATATGTATTCCATTAGAGGTGGAGGTCCACAAATTGAGTCTGGTTCCAAACTTCCCTCCGGTAAGGCAGAAGAAACGACCGATAGTATATGTCAGAAACAAGTTTGTTAAGGAAGTGGTAACCCTATCACTCAATATCGATTCAATTCGAGAGACAAAGTACACGGAGTGTCTAGCTAACGTAGTAGTGGTGCCTAAAAAAATAATAAATTTAGGATGTGTGTAGATTATATGGACTTAAATAAGGCTTTCCTAAAGACTCTTTCCCATTGCCAAACATCGATCAAATGATTGACGCTATGGCCGAGGAAGAGTTAATGAATTTTCTTGATGCTTATTCCGGGTATAATCAAATTAGGATGAACCCGGAAGATCAAAAGAAGACTTCTTTCATCACAAACTTTGGCACATATTGCTATAATGTGATGCCTTTTGGGCTTAAAAATATCGGAGCCACTTATTAGAGGCTCGTTAATAAGATGTTTGAAAAGCAGATAGGTAAGCGATGGAAGTTTATATTGACGACATGTTAGTTAAGTCTCTTAATGCAGGAGATCACCTGGAACATCCCCAAGAGACATTTGACATCTTGAGAAAGTACAACATAAAGCTCAATCCAGAGAAGTGTGCTTTCAGGGTTGGCTTCGATAAAGTCTTGGGGTTTATGGTCTCGCAAAGAGGGATCAAAGTAAACCCCGACAAAACTAAAGCCATCGAGGATATCACGGACCAGCTAATGAGTGTGAAAGAAGTATAGAGGTTGACCAGTAGGTTGGCAGCTCTAAGCAGGTTCATCTCAAGGTCCTCGGAGAGGTGTTGTAACTCCCTAAAGTTTTGACTAATATATGCATTCTCGATTGAGCATCTTTATAATGAGGATGGATTTCACTTCGCACTTCCTAAATGTGAATTTGACGATATAGGAAAGTTGCTTACTCTAGATTGTGTTAATATGTACAAAGAAGTTCCATGGTATTTTTGATTAATTATTATTAAACTGTATATATATATATATAATGTTTTGGGCAGCAAATCTTCCATATTATCTAAAGATTATATGGAAAATTCATATATATTACTTTTGTGACTTGCTTATCCAAAATTCATATATATATATATATATATATATATATATATATATATATATATATATATATATATATATATATATATATATATATATATAAAGATATTTATGGCAGCCACCTTTTTCATACTTATCCAAAATTGATATATATTACTTTTGTGACTTGCTTTTCCATAACCTCCTCTCATATTTCATTCCTTAATGCCAAAGAAAACCCATACCCTCTCTCCTTCTTATCACATGAAATACTACATGAAAACCATCAGAATTTTCACTAAACCAACCAGCCAAACAAGTTCTTGGTGAAGCTCAAGTTGCTCATCTCTTTTGTGATAAGTTACTAAACTCATTTTTACACTAGACAACTATTACTGTTTTCTTCATATCTTCTTGTATAGAGCTCCGTTTTAAGTGATCCAAGCTTTTTTGGAAAGATATTTCATATCTCTATAACTCTTATTCAGACACCAAAACCTAATTTTGCATTTATTTACCCAAAAAGGAATAATAAAGTACAGGCCAGGTGCTGCCCATATTTTCTATTTTACAAACCCTACCTGCACTACTGTTAGTATTTTTAGCATAACTATTTATAAAAAACTGATATTTGGGTGATTTAAGACTCTAAAGAACCCTAATATACATATCTACAACTTTCATGAATACCATAAAGTGTATTTCCTTGGTTTATATCTTCAAACCTTAGCCACAAGACAAGACAGTGGTATTGTCCAGAATTTCTATTTCAAATATTTAGGGTGATTTTCACCAATATCATGTTTAGTTAGACATGCTGAAGTCACTGAACTTATATAGATATTTGATTATGTATTTAAGGTATATATAACCTTGTAAAATTTAAGGGGAAGTGTTTGAGGAAGTAGACAGATTTGGTTGGTCTATGGCATAGACGATTCGAATGTCCTCAAGTTGTGATTGGACTATTTTGTGGAAAAACACTAAGGTTTGTGTATAAACTCTGTATTCTTTTTACTTGCTGGAATGTTTTGAAATAACTTGAGATTTTGTTTCTCTCGTCTTCTAGTTATATCATTATATTCGTGTTATATCAAGTATTGTAAGATATTCGCTAAATCGCCCACTCGTACGGATTGCTTGATCATTTTGCATTCTTGTTGGGACTTGTTCTTCTTTTGGAAGTGACTTTGTCACTCATCTCAGCATGCCTCTTGATTCGAATATTTTGCCATCTTGATTTTAGGTTTGTGGTTCGTCTTAAATTATGAAACTTGTCCGTATTATGTATGAACTAGAAAGCCATTTTTAATATGGTTCTTGATTCTCTTGACTATTGGTTTTCAACCCTACTTGATTTGGGGCATTGGTCCATCTTGATATCTGATTATGCTTAGTGTGATGGCATGACGTACATATTGGGCGAAAAATGGATATTTGGCAAACTCCGACAAAATTAAAGCCATCGAGGATATCCCGGACCAGCTAACGAGTGTGAAAGAAGTATAGAGGTTGACCGGTAGGTTGTCAGCTCTAAGCAGGTTCATCTCAAGGTCCTTGGAGAGAGAGGTGCTGTAACGCCCCAAAGTTTTGACTAATATATGCATTCTCGATTGAGCATCTTTATAATGAGGATGGATTTCACTTCGCACTTCCTAAACGTGAATTTGACGATATAGAAAAGTTGTTTACTCTAGATTGTGTTAATATATATATATATAAAGGTTTTGGGCAGCAAATCTTCCATATTATCTAAAGATATTTAGTAGTTTCGGCAGACAAATTTTTCATACTTATCCAAAGTTCATATATATTACTTTTGTGACTTGTTTTTCCATAACCTCCTCTCATATTTCATTCCTTCATGCCAAAGAAAACCCCTACCCTTTCTCCTTCTTATCACATGAAATACTACATGAAAACCATCAGAAATTTTCACTAAACTAACCAGCCAAACTAGTTCTTGGTGAAGCTCAAGTTGCTCCTCTCTTTTTTGGTAAGTTACTAAATCTGTTTTTACACTAGACAACTATTAGTGTTTTCTTCATATCTTCTTGTATAAAGCTCTGTTTTAAGTGATCCAAGCTTTTCTGGAAAGATATTTCATAACTCTATAACTCTTATTAAGGTACAAAAATCTAGTTTTACTTTTATTTACCCAAAAGGAATAATAAGGTACAGGGCAGGTGCTGCCCATATTTTCTATTTTACAAACCCTACCTGCACTACTGTTAGTATTTTTAGCATAACTATTTATAAAAAAACTGATATTTGGGTGATTTAAGACTCTAAAGAACCCTAATATACATATCTACAACTTTCATGAATACCATAAAGTGTATTTCCTTGGTTTATATCTTCAAACCTTAGCCACAAGACAAGATAATAGTACTGTCCAGAATTTCTATTTCAAATATTTAGGGTGATTTTAACCAATATCATGTTTAGTTCGACATGCTGAAGTCACTGAACCTATATAAATATTTGATTATATATTTAAGGTATATATACCCTTGTAAAATCTAAGGGGAAGTGTTTGAAGAAGTGGACGGATTTGGTTGGTCTATGGCAGAGACGATTCGAACATCCTCAAGTTGT
Source organism: Nicotiana tabacum (assembly GCF_000715075.1). Lineage (NCBI taxonomy): Eukaryota > Viridiplantae > Streptophyta > Magnoliopsida > Solanales > Solanaceae > Nicotiana > Nicotiana tabacum. The sequence goes on from NC_134088.1 coordinate 51,404,094, forward strand.
GATTGAACTATTTTGTGGTAAAACACTAAGGTTTATGTATAAACTCTGTACTCTTTTTACTTGCTGGAATGTTTTGAAATAACATGAGATTTTGTTTCTCTCTTCTTCTATTTATATTATTGTATTCGTGTTATATCAAGTATTGTAAGATTTCGCTAAATCGCCCACTCGTACAGATTGCTTGATCATTTTGCATTCTTGTTGGGACTTGTCCTTCTTGTGGCAGTGACTTTGTCACTCATCTCAGCACGCCTCTTGATTCAAATCTTTTGCCATCTTGATTTTGGGTTTGTGGTTCGTCTTAAATTATGAAACTTGTCGTGTTAAGTACGAACTAGAAAGCCATTTTTAATATGGTTCTTGATTCTCTTGACTATTGGGTTTCGACCCTACTTGATTTGGGGCTTTGGTCCATCTTGATATCTGATTATGCTTAGTGTGATGGCATGACGTACATATTGGGCGAAAAATGGATGTTTGGCAAACTCTCATGGATTGATAGTATACGCTCTCTTGACACTTGATTCTTGAACATTGTTATTGATATTTGGATATACTTCAAGGTTTGATATTCAATACTTTTGATATATTTGTTTATTTGTTTTAAACTTATGTTTCATTTGAGCTACCTATGACTGAAAAGGGGAATTGGAAAATCTAATGGCTCCAAGCCCAAAGTTTATATGCCACTAAGATTTATGCTAAGCGATATTTGTTTTCTATCATAGATAATGTGCGAGAAGAGATTCGAAGAAGGCCTTTTTGGTGTAGACTTTTTGGGAGCTTTTGTGAAGACCACATTTGCATATGCACCTAGGTTTTATATATGATCTATATGTTACACTTATGTATGTAAATTTGGTGACTTGTTTTGCTGTTTTAGGGTGTGTTAATAACCCACGTCTTGTAATATGCTAAATTTATACTTTGTCTTGTAAATATGTACAAAGGAGAAGACTAGTTTTCCTTTTATGCTCGCTAGTTCGAAATTCATGTACAATACAAACCTACAGTGGTGTCAAATGAAAAGTATAATTTCCTTAGGAAGTTGCTTTAACGTGTTGATTATTCAAGAAGGGTTGTATTACAGTATCTTGATACTTTGATATTGTATTTTATTTAAGGAATTTACAAAGTTTACAAAAACATATTGCACTTGAAACCTTTATTGCATGGGCCCATTTTTGCTACTAGATTATTATGAAAGTATTTTTAGATTAATATCTTTTGAACGTTATAAGTAGTAAATCGGCATTATTTCGTAAGTAGCTCACTCCCAAAAAGGGTTGCTACAAGTTTTGGTATTAGAGCTTTAGGTTTGTGATTCTAGGATTATTGTTGTGACTTGTTAGTGTACTCGTTTCTTTTTAACATCCTTTATTACGTGTATTGTGCATATGCATCATGTACATGCCCCTAATGCAATGTGATCTCCCTTATGTAGGAACTAAGTTATGGACTCTTCTTCTAATAGACCTCTGGATGCCACTCATTAGAGTTCAGTAACTCTTATGCCCAACCTCGCTTACAGGAAGGGGTTGGAGAATATTTTTCTGATCTTAATTTTCCTCATACTAGTGGATCTGAAGTGGGAAATAATCAGGGTGCAAAAGTTGGGCCACATCCTCATATGAGTCATAGTGCTCATGTTGTTGATCCTCCCTTTCAGCAAATGGCTGATTTCTTTCATCAATTGGCTGGAATAATGTACGACCATAATGAAATGAATTTTAAGAAAATGAAAAAAATGGGTGGAGTTGAGTTTGAAGGCACTGTTGATTCTACTAATGCTGAACAATGGCTTGAGTGTATAGAGAGAGTATTTGAGCAATTAGAGTGTTCGGAAGTTGTCAAATTTAAGTATGTCATATCATTGTTACAAAGGGATGCTTATGAATTGTGGGTAAGTGTATCAAATGCCAAAGAAAAACCTCCGGTGCTTACTTGGGATGATTTTGTCAAAGAATTACGCATGGATTATGTCCAACCTGTTTATCGTGAGGTGAAGAAAAGGGAGTTTCTGGATTTAAAGCAAAGGGGTATGTCTATTGCTGCTCGTTATGCTAGGGGTATTATCAATGATGAAAAAGATAAGTGCAGGAGATTCGAAGATAGTTTGAATTATTCTACCCGAAAGTCTGTGGAGGTCCTACAATATGATTTTTTTCCCAAACTAGTGTTATAGCTGCTCTTACTTGGGAAAGAATTGACAAGGAACAAGCTAGTAGAAATGAAAACAGGTTCAGAAAAGCTAATTCAGATTATGGCGGTCCCTCCAAAAGGGGGAAGTTTGACAATTCCAAGACTGGTGGTGTTCACAAGTCAGCTCAGCATAAGCAAAATAGATCAAATATTTCTACTGATAGAACTCCATATTATGGCCAAGGCAAAACTCGTATATCCACATGTGCACAATGTGAGAAGAATCACTACGGTACTTACAGGAGAGCGTTTGGTGCTTGTTTTAATTGTGGGAGCTTCGATCACATAGTGAAGGATTGTCCTAATCCTAACCCTATCTCTTCTCCGCGTACTGAAGGCTCAGTTCAAAAACCTACTACCACTCCTTCTTAAGGGAATAGAGGTTCAAGATCTAGAAACACCCAAACCGCAGGTGTAGGTGGAGCTAATCAAGCTCGTGGGTCAAGAGCTACAACACGAGCTTATGCTATGAGACAGAGGGATGACCAAGATGGGGTATACGTGGTTGTGGTAAATTTCACTTATTTGGCTTATTTGTTGTAACACTATTTGATCTTGGTTCTACACATTCCTATGTTTGCTCATCACTTATTTTTCCTGAAAATGTGAAATTTGTGAGACTCGATTGTGGTGTGCTTGTCAGAAGTCCTTTGGGTCATCGAGTTGTTTATAATCAGATCTATCGAGGTTGTCCCTTCGAGATTCGAGATCTAGTCTTCCCTGCTGATCTGGTTGAAATGCATTTCCAAGACTATGATGTCATTATCAGTATAGATTGGCTTCACAGATACCATGCAGTAGTTGATTGTAGGTCAAAACGTGTGACCTTTAAAGCTCCTACATTTTCACACATTGTTATTCAAGGTGAAAGATCATTGACATCTAATATTATTTCTGCGGTTGTGGCAAGAAAGATGATTAGTCATGATTGTGAAGCTTATCTTGCTTATATAGTTGATACACACTTAGAAAGTCCAAGCCTTAAAGATATACTAGTTGTATGTGAATTTCCTGATGTTTTCCCTGAAAAATCTTCATGGGTTGCACCCAGAAAGGGAAGTTGAATTTCCTATAGAGGTTATTCCTAGAACTACTCCTATTTCTATAACTCCTTACCGAATGGCTCCAGTAGAACTGAAGGAGTTGAAAATTCAATTGCAAGAACTTCTTGAGAAGGGTTTTATTAGCCCAAGTGTTTCTCCTTGGGGAGCTCCTATTTTATTTGTGAAAAAGAAAGATGGCTCTCTTTGGCTTTGTATTTATTACCGACAATTGAATAAGGTAACAATTAAGAATAGATATCCATTGCCTAGGATCAATGATTTATTTGACTAGTAAAGGGTGCTAGGTTGTTCTCAAAAATTGACTTGAGGTCTAGGTATTACCAAGTACGAGTAAGTGAGCAAGATGTTCCTAAAACTGCTTTTAGGACTCGGTATGGTCATTATGAATTTTTGGTGATGCCATTTGGGTTGACAAATGCTCCTGCAGTTTTCATGGATCTAATGAATCATGTATTCAAGCCTTATCTCGATCAATTTGTGGTGGTATTTATTGATGATATTTTAATATATTTCAAGAATAATGAAGATTGTGATAAACATCTCTAGATTGTTTTGCGAATTTTGGAGGAGAAAAAGTTATATGCCAAGCTTTCCAAATGTGAATTTTGGCTTAGTGAAATGGCTTTTCTGGGACATGTTGTGTCAGCTGAAGGTGTAAAAGTTGATCCTAGTAAGATTCAAGCTATTGTTGAATGGAAATCGCCTAAACGTCCAACTGAAATAAGAAGTTTCTTGGGCTTAGCAGGATACTATAGAAGGTTTTTCAAAGGCTTCTCCATTATATCCTCTCCTTTGAATAAACTTTTGAGGAAGGACGTCAAGTTCGCGTGGGATGATAAATGCCAAGAGAGCTTTGAAAAGCTCAAATCTTTATTGACTAAAGCTCCTATACTTACTCTACCAACTGAAGGGAAAGATTATGTGATATATAGTGATGTTTCTCATCATGGTTTGGGTTGTGATCTGATGCAAGAAGGGAAAGTGGTTGCATATGCCTCTCGAAAATTGAAACCATATGAATTGAATTATCCCATTCACGACCTTGAGCTTGCTGCCATAGTGTTTGCTTTGAAAATTTGGAGACATTACTTGTATGGAGAAAAATGTCATATAATCATGGATCATAAGAGTTTGAAGTACTTGGGTACATAGAAAGAGTTGAATTTGAGACAACGTAGATGGCTTGAGCTTAACAAAGATTATGACTGCACAATTGGCTATCATCCGGGTAAAGCCAATGTTGTTGCTGATGCTCTAAGTTGCAAATCCTTTGCTGGTTTATCTCTAAGTCCATTGCCTTTGTTTCTTGAATTAAGGGCCATGAATGTTTGTCTTGCATTTAAAGCTGATGGTTCTATTATTGCTAGTTCGCAAGTCAAGCCAGTTCAAGTTGAACAAGTAAAAGAAGCACAGAAGTTGGATGAAGAGCTTGTGAAACTGATCAAAGAAGTTCAAAATGGAGAAAATCTTGATCTTAAATTGAAGGAGGATGGCGTCCTATTTTATCAAAATAGGTTATGTGTTCCTAAAGATGATAAATTGAGGAAAGAAATTCTTAGCACATACTTTCACCATATGCAATGCATCTCGGAGGCACTAAAATGTACCAAACCATCAAAGAACACTACTGGCGAAATGGTATGAAGAAAGACATTGCAGAGTTTATCTCTAAATGCTTGATTTGTCAATAAATAAAGGCCGAGCATCAAGTTCCAGCTGGTTTGCTACAACTCTTGTCCATACCAGAGTGGAAATGAGAGAGAATAACGATGTGCTTTGGTTCTGGGCTTCCATGCACTCAAAAAAATCATGATACAATTTGGGTTATAGTTGATAGGCTAACCAAGAGTGCTCATTTCTTGGCAATCAGAGTGGACTACACACTTGAACATTTAGCAGAATTGTACGTTAATGAGATTGTGACGCTGCATGAGGTTCCTATATCTATTGTATCTGATCGAGACTTGAGGTTTACATCCAGATTCTGGACTAGCTTGCAAGAAGTTTTGGGTACTAGGTTGAATTTTAGTACTTCTTTCCATCCTCAGACAGACGGTTAGTCTGATAGGGTAATACAAATCTTGGAAGATATGCTTCAAGCCTATATTATTGAGTTTGAAGGTAGTTAAGACAAACACTTAGCCTTGATAGAATTTGCTTACAATAATAGCTACCAATCAAGTATAGGCATGCCTACTTATGAAGCTTTATATGAGAGAAAATGTAGAACTCCTCTTTGTTGGAACGAGTTTGGTGAAAGGAAATTGGTGGGTGCTGAGATTGTGCAACAAACTAAAGATATGGTAAAAATCATCAAGGATCGCTTAAAAATTGCTTCAGATAGACAAAAGTATTATGTTAATCATAAGAGGTGTGAAATTGAGTATAAAGCGGGTGATAAGGTATTTTTAAAGGTTTCCTCCATGGAAGAAGGATATAAGATTTGGCCAAAAAGGTAAACTTAGTCCTCGATTTATTAGACCTTATGAAGTGCTAGAGAGAGTTGGCCTAGTTGCTTATAAACTAGCTCTTCCACCTTAGTTAGAAAATATCCATAACGTCTTACATATTTCTATGCTTAGAAGATACCGCTCAAATCCATCTCACGTTCTTCTTGTTGAGTCTATTAAGGTCAATCCTGATTTGACATATGAAGAAGAACCAATCCAAATCTTAGCGCGTGAGCTAAAAGAGCTTAGAAATAAGAGAATCCCCTTAGTGAAATTCCTTTGGAGAAATCATTCTAGCAAGGAAGCTACTTGGGAGCGAGTAGAGGATATGTGATTTCGATATCCACATTTGTTTCGGGACTAGTATAAGGTAAATTTCGGGATGAAAGTTATTTAAGGGGGAGAGAGTTGTAACGCCCCAAAGTTTTTACTAATATTTGCATTCTCGATTGAGCATCTTTATAATGAGGATAGATTTCACTTCGCACTTCCTAAATGTGAATTTGATGATATATGAAAGTTGCTTACTCTAAATTGTGTTAATATGTACAAAGAAGTTCCATTGTATTTTTGATTAATTGTTATTAAACACAATAGATATATATAACTTTTTGGGCAGCAAATCTTCCATATTATCTAAAGATATTTAGTAGTTCGGGCAACCACTTTTTTCATACTTATCCAAAGTTCATATGTATTACTTTTGTGACTTGTTTTTCCATAACCTCCTCTCACATTTCATTCCTTCATGACAAAGAAAACCCCTACCCTCTCACCTTCTTATCACATAAAATACTACATGAAAACCATCAAAAATTTTCACTAAACCAACCAGCCAAACTAGTTCTTGGTGAAGCTCAAGTTACTCCTCTCTTTTGTGGTAAGTTACTAAACCCGTTCTTACACTAGACATCTATTAGTCTTTTCTTCATATCTTCTTGTATAGTGCTTCGTTTTAAGTGATCCAAACTTTTTTGGAAAGATATTTCATAGCTCTATAACTCTTATTCAGGAACCAAAACCTAGTTTTGCTTTTATTTACCCATAAAGGAATAATAAAGTACAGGGCATGTGCTGTCCATATTTTCTATTTTACAAACCCTACCTGCACTACTGTTAGTATTTTTAGCATAACTATTTATAAAAAACTGATATTTGGGTGATTTAAGACTCTAAAGAACCCTAATATACATATCTACAACTTTCATGAATACCATAAAGTGTATTTCCTCGTTTACATCTTCAAACCTTAGTTACAACACAAGACAATGGTACTGTCCAGAATTTCTGTTTCAAATACTGAGGGTGATTTTCACCAATATCATGTTTAGTTCAACATGCTGAAGTCACTAAACTTATATATATATTTGATTATGTATTCAAGGTTTATATACCCTTGTAAAATCTAAGGGGAAATGTTTGAAGAAGTGGACAGATTTGGTTGTCTATGGCATAGACGATTTGAACGTCCTCAAGTTGTGATTGAACTATTTTGTGGTAAAACTCTAAGGTTTATGTATAAACTCTATACTCTTTTTACTTGGTAGAATGTTTTGAAATAACCTGAGATTTTGTTTCTCTTATCTTTTATTTATATCATTGTATTCGTGTTATATCAAGTATTGAGATATTCGCTAAATAGCCTACTCGTATGGATAGCTTGATCATTTTGCATTCTTGTTGGGACTTTGTCCTTCTTGTGGCAGTGACTTTGTCACTCATCTCGGCATACCTCTTGATTCGAATATTTTGCCATCTTGATTTTGAGTTTGTGGTTCGTATTAAATTATGGAACTTGTCCGTGTTAAGTACGAACTAGAAAGCCATTTTTAATATAGTTCTTGATCTCTTGACTATTGGGATTCAACCCTACTTGATTTGGGGCTTTGGTCCATCTTGATATCTGATTATTCTTAGTGTGATGGCTAACGTACATATTGGAAAAAATGGATATTTGGCAAACTCTCTTGGATTGATAGTGTACGCTTTCTTGACACTTGAATCTTGAACATTGTTATTGATATTTGGAAATACTTCAAGGTTTGATATTCGATACTTTTGATATATTTGTTACTTGTTTTAAACTTATGTTTCATTTGAGCTACCTATGGCTGAAAAAGGGAATTGGAAGAATCTAATGGCTCCAAGCCCAAAGTTTATACGCCGCTAAGCTTTATGCTTAGTGATAATTGTTTTCAATCGTAGGTAATGTGCGAGAAGAGATTTGAAGAAGGCCTTTTTGGAGTAGACCTTTCGGGAGCTTTTGTGGAGATCACATTTGCATATGCAACTTGGTTTTATATAGTTTTGGGACTTGTACATGATCTATATGTCACACTTATGTATGTAATTTTGGTGACTTGTTTTGATGTTTTAGGGTGTGTTAATAATCTAGGTCTTGTAATATGGTAAATTTACACTTTGTCTTGTAAATATGTACAAAGGAGAAGATTAGTTTTCCTTTTATGCTCGCTAGTTTGAAATTCATGGACAATACAAACCTACAGTGACGTCAAATGAAAAGTATAATTTCGTCAAGAAGTTGCTTTAACGTGTTAATTATTCAAGAAGGGTTGTATTACAGTATCTTGATATTTTATTTTTTATTTCATTTAAGGAATTTTACGAAGTTTACAACAAAAAAAATATTGCACTTAAAACTTTTATCGCATGGGCCTATTTTAGCAACTAAATTATTATGAATGTCTTTTTAGATTAATATCTTCTGAGTGTTATAAGTAGTATGTTAACCCTTAAAATGGATAACAATTGAATTTATTTGCGGTTCTAAAGATATGTGAATTGATTCGACACAAAAAATCAAGAATGTTAGATAAAAGAGTTAAAGACACAATGAATAATCAAACTAGTCGTAACGTTATAGCCTAACTTGGTTGGGTTCTGGGCTCGAAGCCAGTAAAGAACAAAGAACAGAAATAAAGTAAAGACTTTGCAGTAGCTAGAAAGCAGAGAAATAAGTTTGTATTGCCTTGATATGCATGTTACTATGTCCCTATTGAATAAAAGATTTTCCCTTTATATAGTAGGAGAGTTTCATCCCTAGTACAATTCTAAAAAAGGTAAAATCCTCCTTTATCGTCAATTACTGATACATTATCAATATCGGGTGAGATCCGAGCCGTGGTATCCAGTTGGGTACGGATTTGATGGCCCTCTGTTAGCCGTGTGCATCCGTTTGTTGGGTATTTCGAGGTCTCGGAGTTCGTTCTGGGTTTGGGGAGTGTTGTCTCGCCAGGCCCGGTGGCGAGTACCCCGTTCCAGCCTTGATTCAAAGAGTTCCCAGATTCGGTCTCCATCTCATACGTTGATACTCTTACTTCGTTTGACTTACCGGGAAGTCGAGGTGTGCACTTACCCCGAGTTTACCCATATACAAATAGTCCCCTCGTTTCTCAGAGAGTAGGTTTGACCAATTGATGGGATACAACAGATGAAACCCCGGTTCCTTCCTTCGTACATTTCAGCCGAGATGATGAATAAGTCAAAACATCCCATCAGTCGTGTCATTCTGACTTCGGATACATGTCGATCATCGGCTGGTCGCCTCCAAATATGAAACGTCGTGTATTGATTACATTTTCTCCTATAAAAGCTTCGACCTTTTGCACTTCTTCTACTTTCCAATCCTAGTTTTTTCCTTCGAATTCTCTAGCAGCTATCAACTCTTTCAAATCTTCATATCTTCATCTTTGATCTTCAAATCTTCATAATTTTTCTTAGGTTTCTGCCTAGATCTTCATCCTACCTTCAAACCTTCATACTCTTTTCTTCAACCTTCATACTTGTTCCTTCAAACCTTCACACTTTTCTTTCAAATCTCCATACTTTCCAGATCACGATGGCTAAGACTTCCAAATCAGTTCCTTAGCAGGCTGCCTCTTCATCTTCCCACTCGGCCACAGATGCCGAGGTGGCTATTCCCAAGGTGGCTGTTCACGAAGCGGCTGCTCCCGAGATGACTGCTCTCGAAGCGACCCTAGAGCCCCCATGAAAAGCTTTACACCTGGGGGTTGTTCAATCGGGGACAACTTCAAGGTCGAGAAGGCCTCAGCCAAACAAGACCAAGTTCGTGCCATTTCCCGAGAAGTGGAATGCATCTCGTAAGTGTAGTCTTTCCTTAAGTGTCAATTTTCCTTTATTTCCTTTCTCATCATCAGTATTTGTGGTCATGCAACTATTGCCCGTATTCCCAATGCAGCCCCCCGACTCAAGGAATGGATCAAAGGAATCTGCAAGTAGATGTCATACTTCTAGCGCACGTGGCGTAAATTTTTGAAAGGCAGATGGGAGGCCCGTTCCCATGGTAAGGCTCTCCTCCGAATAGTTATTACTATTCCCCTAACTTACATAATGCTGACCTTTTCTCTTTCCTTCATAGGTTTACCTAAGGGAACTAAACTTAGGCCGCTGGAAGGGGATGAGGATGCGTCCTTATCCGTTGATCCCTCCATTACGAGACACCCCTGGGCTACCGCAGGGGAGAAGAAGAGGAAAAGAAAGTCCTCAGGCTTCCCGGGTCCCGAGGTGAAGCCAAAACAAGAAGGTAGCTTCCCGAGCTCGTAAGCCTAAGAATAATACTAAGTCCTAGGTACCGGACTCTGACTTGCTTCGCCGGTTCAAGGATGAGTCTGAAGAAGATGACATCATTGTCGCTCATGGGTTGACCCCTGTCGAGGAGCAGGCGACAATCGAAAAAACGAGACACGAGGCTGACCCCCTTCCGACTCGAGAGCGCGAAGTGGAAACGTGGGTTGTGACCTCTCGAAAGGCTTTCGAAGGAGGCGACCGACATGATAGACATCATCGATATGCCCTCCTATACCGAGTCCATGCTTGAAGAGGCCCAAGAAGGCAAGAAAAGTCAAGCGAAGGGGTTCACTCTGCATACGACCCTCTCCACTCCTTCTTCGATGGTGTGCATATGTCCACTTTGGAAGATGTTTCCGCTCTGGGCGACCTGGAGATCCCGAAGAAGGATGTGTCCTCAAAAGCTGGTGGGCCGAGTTCAAGCCCAAAAGTGGTGAAGCAGTTTCCTGCACCAAGTGTGGACCCCGTCCGCAAGAGAACAGTTATTCTTATCGTCCCGAAGGATGCTCGGGTTCTATCTGCTTTGGTGGGCCTAGCCAGCTACCTCCGATGCCTGGTGACCAAGGAGGACCAGGCAAAGATGAACGAGGTAGTCGCGTAGAGTCTCTTCAACAAGGAGTAGCAGACGCTGAACCGAGTAAGATATCAACTCTTTTACACTCCCTCGTGAATTTTGCTTAAGTTTTGGAGTCTCTTACTATTTTCATTATTTTGCAGTCCTCGGTGCTTCACCATGAGAGCTTCCTCCGGTATCGTATTGAAATTAGCCAGCTCGAGTTTGAGCTCAAGGAGCAGGTCTGGAAGAAGGACATGTACAGGATTCTGAGTGAGCAATAGGACGGGCCAGTCAAGGACCTTCAGGCCGAGTTGGATAGGGCTCAGAAGGAAGCTTTAACCCTGAAGCTGGAAAATGCCGACCTGGTTGAAAAGGTAAACGTTTTTGAAGCTAAAAACAAGGAGCTAGTCATGGTGACTAACAACATAACCTCGCAGGTCTAACAAAAAATCGACTAGCTCCAAGCTGAGATGAACGAGGTCTAGGCCATAGCCGACGGGTGGAAAAGAAAAATGGACCTACTAGCTTCGTAGAAGGAAACCGCTAAGGCGGAGCTAGAATCGGTTGAGACCCAACTCCGGGTGGAGAAGGACAAAGTTGATAAATGGTCTCAACTGAATTATGATCTCCGAGCACAACTAAGCTCGGCTGTCGTAGAACGGGACACCCTCGGTAGAGAATATGAGGCTGTGAAGTCAAAATTGGACACAACCTCTGCCGATTCCGAAGAAATGGTGGCCCAATACAAGCCTAATGTGGAGGCAGCCGAGACCCGCCTGAAGACAAGGCCGAATATATAATGCGTCTATCCCGAAGAGAGACCATCGAAGAGATTCACACTCGAGGTTTTGACCTGTTGGCGGAGATCGAGGAAGACAAAAAGCTCAAGGTCGTGGCAAAATAGCTTTACGAGCCTAAAGATGCCCATGACAATGAGTCGGGCGCCGGTGAAGACCAGGCGTAGATGCCTTAGTACTTTTTTATTTTTGTCTCATATATATATATATATATATATATATATATATATATATATATATATATATATATATATATATATATATATATATATATATATTGTCTATTTTGAGGCCGTTTTTGTTGGGCCTTTGTAAATATATTTCTGAATATATATGAAATTTTCCCTTAAAGGCAAGATTGTGTCTTTAGTTTTCCAGCATCATTTCATAATTTCTATTCATGTAATGTTTTTAATGCCTTAGCATAGAATCAAATGTAAATGGGGTGTTCATTTTTCAGAGGTCCGAACGGAGCCCGTCCTCGATATAACTTTATTTGCTCGAGGCTTTGAAAACTCGGTGTGACTAGAAGTTTTTTCAAGATGCTTAAGTGATTTTAGACGATTCCTTTTCCAAAGGTAACCTTTTAGCAGGTTTTGAGTTTCTTATAAAGGCCTTACTTTATGATTACGAGCTTCAGATGTCTTCGAGCTATTTTTAGGGTGGTCGTAGCCTTTTGCATTTGGGCACCGCTTAATAGTTTTGGTGCCTCCGGGATTTGATAGCCCTGGTTGTCTGAACTTTCTTCGGACAACAGTCCCCGAATAGGGGTACCCTTGGGCTCGATAGTCCCTCAGTAGGGGTAGCCCATGGGCTATTAGGATCCGGAATTTAAGAGGCAAGGAAATGTGTAATAGCAAGGCGAAACTTTCTTTCATTTCTCAGTGTGTAAAGTACATGATTGAAAGCGCATAAAAACTTGTATCGTGGCTAGGGTGGACTATGTGACCACGGTTCATACAACCGTTTGGCCCTTATAGTGAATCCTAACCACCAAGACTTAGCTTCTAGCATATAAAACTTTTCTTTCTTTTCTTGCTAAAAACCTTAATCCCAAGGTAATGGCCCCCAGTATTCGATGTCGAGCTTGAGAAGGCTCGGATACTATTGACATGAAGTGAACGATCATTGACTATGGTTTGAGACCGGTTTTTGAATCTAAGTTAGCACGTTTTACTGTTGCCTCGTTAAAAATCTTGCCAGAAAAAACCCATTTTGGGACAAAACGGATTCAAGGAAAAAAGAGTGCAATGCGTGCTTCCAGACCTAATAGCCACATCAATCCTTGGCTGTTGCCTGCAAGTGTTAGTCCGATTCATAATATTATTAAAGAGTAATTGAGATCGTACCTTAGCAGTAGTATCACTTTAAGTGTGTAACGTTCCAGTTGTTCGGTAGTTGCATACCGTTTCCTGCTTCGAGTTTGTATGAGCCTTTATTGGTAATTCAGATGACTCGATATGGTCCTTCCTAATTCGGCCCCAGCTTCCCCTCGTTCAGGTTTTGGGTGTGTAATGTTACTTTCTTCAACACAAAGAACCCGATCTTGAGGTGTCGGAGGTTGGCTATTCGATTGTAGTATCTTTCTATCCGCTGTTTCTAGGCGGCCAACCAGACTAGGCGGCCTTATGCCTTTCATCCGATTATTCCAGGCTCGTGATCATGGCCTCGCCATTTGACTCTTTGGTCGCATATTGGAACTTGAGGCTTGGTTCTCCCACTTTGACCGGTATTAAGGCTTCAGCCCCGTAGACCAACAAAAATGGGGTGGCCCCGGTACTAGACTTCGAGGTCGTATGGTATGCCCACAAGACTTCGGGCAGGATTTTCTTCCATTTTCCTTTAGCATCGGTCAAACTCTTTTTCAGGTTTTGAACTATTGTTTTGTTCGTTGATTACGCGTGTTCATTCCCACTAGGGTGGTAAGGTGTTGATAGTATCTTCTTAATCTTGTGATCTTCGAAGAATTTATTTACCTTGCTGCCGATGAATTGTCTCCCATTATCGCAAACGACTTTGGTCGGTATCCCGAATCGACATATTATATGGTCCCAGATGAAGTCAATGACTTCCTTCTCCCGTACCTTTTCGAACGCTTGAGCTTCGACCCATTTGAAAAAATAATCGGTCATGAAAAGTATGAATTGAGCCTTACCGGATGCCCACGGTAGGGGACCAATGATATCCATTCCCCACTTCATAAATGGCCACATGAACAAGACCGAGTGGAGTAGTTCTCCTGGTTGATGGATCATCGGGGCGTGCCTCTGGTAGTCATTGCATTTTCGCATGAAGTCCTTCGCATCTTTCTCTATTTTGATCCAGTAGTAGCCGGTGCTGATTAATTTTCGGACAAAAGATTCTGCCCCCGAGTTGTTCCCGCAAGTTCCTTTGTGAACTTCTTTTAAGGCGTATTCAGTATCTCCCGGCCCCAAGCACCTAGCTAGTGGAACGTCGAACGTTCTCCTGAATAATATCCCTTAGACCAAGCTAAATCTGGCAGCCTTGGTGCGCAGAGCTCTCGATTCTTTGGGATCTGAGGGAAATTTTCCATTCTTCAAGTAATCTATGTACTTGTTCCTCTAATCCCAAGTTAAACTCGTTGAGTTTACTCCGACGTATCCTTCTTCTATAACCAATTTCATGAGCTGTACTACTGTTCTCGAGCTGAACTCATTGACATCAACTGATGACCCTAAATTAGCCAGAGCATCGGCCTCACTGTTCTGATCTCGGGGCACGTGCTGCAGGGTCCATTCCCTGAATTGATGCAGTGTTACCTGTCATTTGTCTAAGTACCTTCGCATCCATTCCTCTTTCACTTCGAACGTTCCATTGACTTGATATAACATGAGGAGGGAGTCGCACTTGGCTTCGATCACCTCGGCCCCAAGGCTTTTAGCTAATTCGAGACCTGCAATCATGGCCTCATACTCGGTCTCATTGTTAGTCAATTTCACAGTTCTAATAGATTGCCTAATTATACTCCCCGTAGGTGGTTTGAATACGATGCCGACTCCGGACCCCTTTGCTTTCGAGGCTCCATCCGTAAAAAGGGTCTAGATACCCGAGGTAGTCCTCGAGGTTAACAATAATTCCCTTTCGACTTCGGGTATTAAGTACGACATAAAGTTGGCCATGAAGTCTGCCAAAATTTGAGATTTGACAGCGGTTCGGGGTCGATACTCGATATCGTCTCCGCTGATTGCGAAGGCCCATTTGGCCAAACAACCCGAGAGCTCGGGTTTGTGCATGATGTTCCTCAATGGGTAAGATGTTACGACATATATGGGGTGACATTGAAAGTATGGTTTTAATTTTCGTGAGCCACTTAGCAAAGCGAGCGCCAAGTTTTCCAGGTGAGGATACCTTGTTTCGGCCTCACCTAGAGTTCTACTGACATAGTAAATAGGACATTGCATACCTTCCTCTTTTCGGACTAAGACTCCACTTACCGCCACCTCAAAAATCGCCAAGTAAAGGTATAACTGTTCGTCTGCCTTCGGAGTGTGTAGCAGGGGCGGACTCGATAGGTACCGTTTGAGCTCTTTCAAAGCTTGTTGGCATTCCGGGGTCCAGGAAAAGTTATTCTTCTTCTTCAATAGTGAGAAGTACCGATGGTTTTTGTTTGAGGACCTCGATATGAACCTGCCCACGGTGGCTATGCTCCCGGTTAGTCTCTGAATGGCCTTGACGTTGTCCACCACAGTGATGTCTTCTATGGCTTTGATTTTGTCGGGATTGATCTCAATCCTTCGATTGTCCACCACAGTGATGTCTTCAATATGTCGAAGGTTTCCTGCAAATGTTTCAAATGGTCATCTGCTTGCAGGGACTTGACTAACATGTCGTCAATATATACTTCCATTGATTTTCCTATCCGTTCTTTAAACATCCGGTTCACTAGGCGTTGATAGGTGGCACCAATGTTCTTTAATATGAAAGACATTACGTTATAAGTACCGAATTTAGTGAAAAAAAGAAGTTTTTTCTTGATCTCCCAAGTCCATCCGAATTTGGTTGTACCCAGAATACGCATCGAGAAAGCTGAGTATCTCGTGCCCGGCCATCGCGTCGATCATACGATCGATGTTAGGCAAAGGAAAAGAGTCCTTCGAGAATGCCTTGTTCAATTCTTTATAATCTACACACATTCTTAGCTTATTTCCTTTTTTAGGCACTACCACTACATTAGCTGATCAGTCGGGATACTTTACTTATGAATGGGCCCTATTTTAAGGAGTTTAGATACCTCGTCCTTGATGAATGTATGCTTGACCTCAGACTGAGATATCCTCTTCTATTTAACCAGATGGAACTTCGGGTCCAAACTCAGCTTAGGAGTGGTGACCTCCGGCGGGATCCCTATCATGTCAAGATAGGATCAAGCGAAACAAGCTACGTTACGTTTAAGAAAATTAATGAGTTTTTTTCCTGAGCTCGGGGGCTAACCCCGTGCTCAATTATACCTTTTGATCCGGTAGGTGTTCGATCAATGTGACTTGCTCCAACTCTTCGACTGTCGATTTGGTGTCGTCGGTATCATCAGGAGCTATGAATGATCTCGAAACTCCGTAATCCTCCTCCTCGTCGACTCCTCATTCTTCCGGTCCGGCCAGGACCGATGTCGGTGGTTGCTATTTAACTTTAATTTTTTTGGTCGGCTCCATGTTCCTTAATGTCAGGATGGCGGGCACCGAGAGTACTTCATCGACTGCGAACATCTCCTTTGTAGCCGGCTGTTCTCCGTATACCGTCTTGATTCCTCTCGAAGTAGGGAACTTTAACGCCTGATGTAAGGTCAAAGGTACCGCCCTCATGTTGTGAACACATGGTCTTCCGAATAGAGCGTTATATCTCATGTCCCTTTCGATCATATAGAACATTATTTCCTGGATGGTCCCGGTGGTGTTCGCTGGTAGGGTTATCTCCCCTTAGTGGTTTCGCATGCCATGTTAAATTCGTTCAACACCCGGACTGCTGACACTATTTGGTCTTGTAGTTCCAACTGCTCTACGACCCTCGATATGATGATGTTGGACGAGTTGCCTGGATAAATCAACACACTTTTAAATCAAGATTTATTAATAAGTACGGATATTACCAGTGCGTCATTATGAGGTTGTACGATGCCCTCGACATCCTCGTCGCTGAAAGAAATGTTTCCCTTCAGGACATAATCTCGAGTGCATTTTTCCCTCGTGATAGATACTTTAGTGCATTTTATTATCGGCCCTTGAGGGGCATCGACCCCTCCAATGATCGTGTTGATGATATGTTGAGGTTCCTTTTGTTTGGTCTATTTGTTGGCATCCTTGTTTCTGAAGTGGTGTTTTGGCTCGATCACTCAAATATTCTCGTAGGTGCTCGCTATTAAACAACCGGGCAACTCTTTCTCTTAATTGTCGGCAATACTCGGTCCTGTGGCCATGAGTGCCATGATATTTACACATCAAGTTAGGATCTCTCTGGGTAGGGTTGGACTACAATGGTCGAGGCCACGTAGTGTGCTTGATGCGCCCGATGGCTGATACGATACTGGCGGCGTCGACGTTAAAGTTATACTCTGACAACCTTGGTGATTCCTTGGCCCTAAGTGGCCTGTCAAAACCATGTTTGATCATCAAACCTCGGTTATCTGGCCCTCAATCGCTTCTCTTTTTGTTCCTTGTAGGGTGACGGCCGGACCCGTTTCCCCTTTGATCTCTACCGTATGGTTGACACCGGTCTCGGATCAATCTTGGTCCATGATCGATGACTCTCTTAGACCTGTCGTCGGTTCTAACGGGATAAATAGACCCAGAAGCGGCTCCGAGTTGTCGTCCTTGACTCTGATTTTTGACTGGTAGCTATGGTGGATGTCGGCCCAGGTTTCTGCTGGATACTCTACCAAATTTTGTTTTAGCTGTTGTGAAGCCAAGGAGCTTTGAGGGGGGGTGGGGGGGTTAAGTCCATGAGTGAATGCCTGAATGGCCCAATCATCGGCAACTGGAGGCAGGTCCATTCGTTCCATCTGGAACCTTGACACGAACTCCCTGAGTATCTCGTTATCTCTTTGTTTAAATTTGAAAAGGTCCAATTTTCTGGCTTCGACCTTGATGGCATCGACATGTGCCTTCACAAAAGCATATGCAAGCATAACAAATGAATCAATAGAATTTGGGGGTAAGTTGTGATACTATATCATTGCTCCTTTTGATAGAATTTCCCCGAGCATTTTTAGCAAAACCGACTCGATTTCATCATCTTCCAAGTCGTTCCCCTTGATGGCACACATATAGGAGGTCACATGCTCATTTGGATCTATGGTTCTGTTGTTCTTTGGAATATCGGGCATACAAAACCTCTTCGGGACCGGCTTTGGTGCAACGCTCGAAGGGAAAGGATTTTGGGTGAACTTCTTAGAATCCGGTCCTTTTAATATCGGGGGTGCTCCAGGGATTTGATCGACCCTGGAGTTATATGTCTCAATCTTTTTGTCGTTGGCCTCAATTTTGTTCTCACCTGATTCCACCTGTTTCGTTAATGCTTCAAGCATTTTTATTATTTGAGGGTTGGCCCCGAGCTCAACTTTACCCAACCTCTCGGTGGTTTGCTTGTTTCCTCGGGTGTTCTCCCGGGACTGTTCGGGCTCGACTCTACTAGGAAGGTGGCCTTGATTCTATAGCTGTGCTATTGTCGCTTGTTGAGCCTATAACATTTTAAAGATTAGCAGCAGGCTTATCCCATCACATTCGCCTTCGGGTGTTTCTTGAATTGTTGCTCCTGGGCCTACACAAATGCTATTTTTGGGGTCAATTGGCAGGTGGGCGTCAATAGCAACCTGTGAATTAGCATCGATTGGATCGGCAACTAGCCAGATTCAGCCTCAACGTTCAAGTGGGCAGACTGAGAATTTGATATTTTTAAGCTGACCTGAAATGGAAACCTTAAAGAAAAAGCGTAAAAAGAGGGTGTGTTATGGAAATTTGTATTAAACCACCACTATTATCCTTAGCCCCACGGTGGGCGCCAAACTGTTTATCCTTAAAATGGATAATAATTAAATTTATACACGGATTTAAAGATATGTGGATTGATTCAACACAAATAATCAAGAATATTAGATAAAAGAGTTAAAAACACAACAAATAATCAAACCAGTCGTAACATTATGGCCTAGCTTGAACTTGGACTAGGCAATAATTTCTGCCCTCGGTTGGGTCTTGGGCTCGAAACCAGTCAAGAACAAAGAACCGAAATAAAGTAAAGACTTTGTAGTAGATAGAAAGCAGAGAAATAAATTTGTATTGCCTTGAAATACTTGTTACAATTTGTCTATTGAATAAAAAGCTTTCCCTTTATATAGTAGGAGAGTTTCATCCCTAGCACAATTCTAAAAGAGGTAAAATCCTCATTTCTCATCAATTACTGATACACTACCGACATCGGGCGATATCCGCACCGTGGTATCCGGTTGGGTGCAAATATTATGTCCTTCTTATAGTCGTGTGCATTCGTTTGTAATGTTTTCTGAGGTCTTGGAGTTTGTTTTGGGTTCGGGGAGTATTGTCTCACCAGGCCCGGTGGCGAGTACCCCGTTCCAGCCTCGATTCAAAGAGTTCCCAGATTCGGTCTCGATCTCATACGTTCATACTCTTACTTTGTTTGACTTACCAGGAAGTTGGAGTGTGCACTAACCCCGAGTTCACCCGTATATATAGTAAATTAACATTGTTTCCTAAGTAGAGCCCTCCCAAAAGGGGTTGCTACAAGTGACATCACTTCTTTTCACTCTTAAAAGAAAAGAACAACTTCGCGTGGACTCCGGAATGCCAACATGTACTGAAGGACCAAAAAAGGTTCCTATCTAGCCTCCGTTGTTGTCGAAACCGGGAGAAGGTGAGCAATTGCTGATATATCTGGAGGTCTCGAAAGTAGCAGTAAGTACTGTTTTGGTCTAGGAAGAAGAAGGTACGCAATTTCCCGTTTATTACGTTAGTAAAATATTATCAGGAGAGGAGACACGCTATCTGCACCTTGAAAAGCTAGCCTTAGCTCTCGTAGTTGCCTCTCGAAAGCTTAGTCCTTATTTTCAATGTCATCCAATACCCGTTGTGACAACCTTTCCCTTAAGGAATGTCCTTCATAAGCCTGAGTTGTCGGTCGTTTGGCTAAATGTGCAGTCGAAGTTAATGAATTTGACATAGAATTCAAGCCAGGACTGCAATCAAGTCGCAAGTTTTTGCCAACTTCGTGACAAATTTCAGTCATGGGTTAATGCTTTTAGATGCTAAGGAAGCAGTTTTGATGTCAGGAATGACATCGGGAGTTTGGACCTTGTTTATGAATGGAGCCTCCAACGTAATAGGGTCTGATCTCGGGGTAGTTTTAATCACTCCTTCGGGTAAACCCTAAGGCAGGCCATTATAACTATACCATTAACTAACAATTAAGCCGGGTATGATGCTTTGGTTGCAGGACTTGAACTAGCTCGGGGACTAGGTTCTAAGGTAATTGAGATAAAATAAGACTCCCAGATGGTGGTAAACCAAGTATATGGAATTTTCAACACAAAGCAGGAGCTCATGCAATAGTACTTGAACAAGGTTCAAGCATTACTTACACGATTCAGAGAGTGGTCAATTATCCACATTCCGAGGGAGGAAAATGTGGAGGTAGATGCGTTGGATAATTTGAGTTCATCCATAGAGATGAAAGGATATGATTTCGGTGCGATCGTCCAATTGCTTCATTCGGTGTTTAGATGTGGATGACTATTGTGAAGTTAATTCAACTAACTTAATCTGGGACTGGAGGACCGAGTTCATTGAATATATAAGATATGGTAAATTACCCAAAGACCCAAAGGCATCCCGGGCACTATGTACCAAAGCAACTCATTACTGTATTATTGATGGATAGTTAAAAAGGAGGTTGTTCCAAGGACCATTTGCTTGGTGTCTAGGGGCCTCGGAGACTGACTACGTGATGAGGGAAGTCCATGAAGGGGTCTGCGAAAGCCACTCCGATGCAGATTCATTGGTTCTCAAGTTAGACAAGGCTGTCTACTATTGGCCTCGGATGGAACAGGATGCAAAGACTTTTGTACAAAAATACGATAAACGTTAACGCCATGCACAGTTAGTGCATCATCCGGTGGAACCTCTGCATTCAGTGGTGTCACCGTGGCCATTCATGAAATAGGGAATGGACATAGTCGGTCCCTTACCACAAGGGCCCGGGAAGGTAAGATTTCTTTTGGTTTTAACAGATTATTTTACTAAATGGGTTTAAGCATGTGCTTATCAAAAGGTCAGAGAACGCGAAGTGGTTGATTTTATATGGGACCACATCATTTGCCGATTTGGAATACCAAAGGAGATTGTTTATGACAATGGGCCACAGATCATAGGTTCTAAAGTCACAAAGTTTTTGGAAGGATTAAAAATCAAACGAATTACGTCTTCCCCGTACCACCCGAGTGCTAATGGATTGCCGGAATCAACCAACTAGGTAATTATCCAAAACCTTAAAAAGATGTTAGAAGATTCTAAGGGCAACTGGTCGGATGAGCTACCGGGTGTTTTATGGGCATATCGGACCACAACAAAGTCAAGCACGTGAGAAACACCCTTTTCTCTCATGTACGGTTCAGAGGCTTTGATACCTATAGAAGTGGGGGAACCGACCTTAAGATTTTCCCGAGAAAACAAAGAAACAAACAATGAAGCGCTGCTGGTCAAGCTAGATTTGATTGAAGAGCACCGGGATCTTGCATATGTGAGGATGGTGGCATAAAAGCAAAAGATGGAAAGGTATTACAATTGCAGGGCAAATCTCAAATATTTCAAAGTTGGGGATTTGGTTTTGAGGAAAGTCACTCAAAGTACCTGGGAAATTAACGCCGGAAAGCTGGGATCGTCATGGGAAGGACCTTACTCGGTTTTAGCTATAACCGGTAAAGGCTCATACAAATTGGAAATTCAATATGGAGTTAAATTGCCAAGCAATTGGAACGTGACTCACCTCAAAAGGTATTACTGCTGAAGATCCTTGCTGGTATTGAAAGTATGTGCTGCATACTTTTTTCCTTTGACCAATTTTTGTCCCTATTGGGTTTTTCTGGCAAGGGTTTTAATGAGGCAACAATGTAAAGCATACTACGAGGGAATGATCATTGACAAGTTGGTGAATCGACAATCGAAAGCTCTGTTGCCTTCACTTTTGCACAACTCGTATGTCAACCAACATGTGGATGGTTAAATAATATTTGGCTAGGTGGCTTAACTCGTCTCCCAAGACTCTCATTATCTCTATTGGACTCTGGAAATAGATTATTTATCTATCCATAAGTTGTTTCTATAGATGAGACATCAATGCAAAGCTTACTAAAAGGGAAGTGCCATCGGCGAGTGCAAGACTTCCAATGTTTGAATTCTCATGCTTAGCATCCGTACACTGGGGGGAATAATACATGACAAGGCACTAAAAGTGTCACGAAGACCAAGTACTGTTAGAACCAGGATCAATGGCTTATCAGGGCGGGGGACTGCATGATCAGGCCCGTAGGAATAATTTGTACAAGTTGGCCACATGTATTGGCAACTTTATTTACTTAAGCAAATGAATGTTTATGTAAATGTACTTTAAAAATGGAGGAAATAAATCAAAGTCCTTTTATTTTTATCTTAGCTCTTGTCCGAATGATAAGTTAATTTATTTTATAGTTTGAAATTTAATAAAAAATTCAAATGCTTGTGCTGGGATGAATAAGAGACGTCTTCTTCAAGAGCACCGTAAAGATAAGGGTCCTCTCTTATGAAACCCTCATAGTAAAGGGTAGATTTCAGAAGTGTTTACGCCTAGAATCAAAAGTTATCAGATGCAGAAATATTCCCAAAGCTTTTTCAATTAAATGAAAAAGAATATCTTTAGCACAACAATTAAGCAATAAGTTTCTTTTATTAATTAAAGTGCCAAACTTAGTAAAATGTTTTGGCGTAATTACAAAAAATAAAGAAAAAATATATATCAGTTCTTGCTGCTAGAACCCGAAGGGAGAGAAGAGTCTTCATTTTCTCTAGCGGGAGAAGGCTGTTTCGCTACCGGTCCAAGGACTTTATCTTCTTCGGTTTCCCCTTCAGTTCTCAAATACTCAGAGTTAGTATTCGAAGAATCAGATGCAGTGGGTCGAACGGGAAGGTTCTCATGAGCGGTTGTCTCAAGTTCCCAGACCTTGGCAATGCGGTCGTCAATATTGGCAATGTCTTCTTTGGCCTCCTCCAAAGTCTTCCTCTTTGCATGATAAATGGTGTTGGTTTTCTTGAAGACAAGGGATTCTTCTTGGTCATGGAGTTTTGCTCGGAGCTTATCAATCTTGGACTAGAGCTTTTCATTTTCTGCTCTCATTGTACTGATTTTGGAATCAAACTCAACGTTGGTGGTTGAGTTAAGTCAATTCTGCTCCATGACTCTTTTGAGTTTTTCTTCAATTTTTGATCTCCTCTCCTTGGCATCATTGTCCTCCTCAGTTGTGGAAATTATGTTTGATTCCAAATTATTAACTTGCTCCATCAAAGCTGACTCACGCTCGGCAGCAGCAGTCACAGTGTCATGCAGTTTGACCCACTTAGCCTTTGCTTCCTTCAGGTTTTCATGTAGCTTGGCATCTTCCTAGCTGTGGGCCATTCTATCTTGTTCGGACTGCTGCAACTGGGCCTCAAAATCATCCACTCGAGCAGTGTTTGCTTCCAGCACTGGGAGGAGCTTGACAAATAGATTTCGTTTAGCCAAGAGCCGATCTCATTTTGAAATAAGCTCCTGCTTGTCCAAAATAAGCTTTTGTTGCCCCTCGGAAGCAAGAAGGTTGGCCTGCAAATGGGTCAGTAATAAGATTATTAATGCAAAGAGTAAACTAAAAGGAGATAAAAGAAGTTTAAATCGCTATCTATGCCGAATAGTGAATGCTATTGTTATAAGACACTCCACAGAAAGAGAGTCAATTTTTCTCCAATCCTTTACTGAGGCCAGCGGCTTCAAATAATTGGCAAGCTCCACCGGCTTGGAAAGAATATGGCACTCCTTTAAAATAGAAAGAATGACACTTCGCTTTCCATGAGGGTTTTGGGAAGGTAAATATTTCTGAAGTTCCCGTGGTCGGGAGACCTTGGAGGAGAGGCACTTCCTACTTGTTCCGCTGGTGCCGGAGGAGAGGAAATGGCTGGTGCCGATGGAGAAGGAGCAGCTGGTGCAGATGAAGAAGAAACAATTAGTGTAGAAGAAGTGGTGGTTGTTGCTGGCTCAGAAGTTGGTGGCAGAGGAAGGTCAGGGGCTGAACTCCTCTGATCGAAGACGTCATTAGGGATTAGGAAATGGGAATCGACATATTCAACAAAGCCTGTTTCTCCCTAGAGTGCTTGAACTTCTTCTGGCGGTGGAGTTTGGAGCTCCCTCGGCTGAGCATCCAGTTAAGCTGATAACGACCTTTTTCTTCTTTGAAGAGGGGCATCGTCATTATTAACCCCTTTCTTCATCATTAAGGACCACTATGACCAGTACAGTAGATATTCCTTTCACTCTCTTCTCCTAAGTCCCAGTCGAGGAGGTACGCTTCCTTTTTGGTTTCTTATTTTTGGACTGGGGACTCCAGGAGGAGGTACCCTCACCGGAGGCACGAGTAAATCCACAAGCCCTACTTCGGTTAAGGGCATTTTGCAATACCCGTTCGGCCTCCTTTGGATCATCGAGAGACTCAATGTTGGGACACACGATGGAACCCTTTGGAAGTCCTGTGTGGAGCAAAAGGACTTTTGATAGATTGTACCTAAGTTGTTAAGATTGAAAGAAAGAAGGACTTTTGCTTACCGTGATTCTTGGCCTTCCACCCATATTTGAGATCCATCTCTTTCTACCGTTGGGATTCTGGTGTAGTGACATCCATAATTTTCTGTATCCGTTGGTCCAAGCCTTGAACCCGTGGTAGTTCCCAGTGAGTAGCTGGAACGAAGGAAATAAAAAGTCAGTAAAGAAGGAAGTTTTTCATTTCACGTAGAAAGGAAACGAATACCCGAAGACTTACGGAAAAGGTTCCATGATTCGGGAAAAGCTGGCGCCGTGGCTGGGATGATGTCCCTCGTAGCAATGACAACGAACCGTTCCATCCATCCATATTTGTTATCGCCATCCACGTTGCTATAGAGGGTGTGATGACCATGCTTGCTAAGATTTAGCACACCCCCACAGAAAAACTTTGGGGAGTAGAGGTTCATCATATGCGCGAGAGTTAGGGTTTCTCTAGTTTCAATGCATAATTGGCGGAGGCAGGCCACAATGCGCCATATAGAGGGACCTACTTGTGCTAAGCAGACTTGGTACCGGTGGCATAATTCTAAGATTATTGGGTCAATTCATTTACCCGCTCCCAAGGTAAAAGGACCCAAAGTGAAGGGGTATGCATAGACATACATGAACCCCGACTCGGAGTAAGTAACTCGCTTTATCGCATTGGGGGTGAGGATTTCAACGTTACCCTAATTACATTCCTCCTTCACAACATGGATGCTAGAGGGACGAATGGAAGAAGGATATCTACGAACAAGCTAGAACCTATCAATTTTGGAATTTGGAGGTGGTTTGTGTTCTTGAAGATCAAATGTCGTGCTAAGGTGAGGTGGTATGATGGTGTTTACGGTTGGAAGTTCAGACTCGACGTTAACATCTTTTGTTTTACTTTTCTTTGGGCCCTTACCGAAAAGAAGGCTAGAATTTCTGGAGGTAGTAGTGTAAGAGGACATATGATGAGAAATCTGTGAAGACAGTTTTTCTAATCAAGCTAAAGTTCTCAAGCAGTAATCTAAGAAAAGTTGGAGAAGAAGAGGAAGTTGTAAAAGTAAAGAGTTAGAATGAGTAGTGGAGAAGTTATAGACAGCTGATGGAAATATTTGCTGAATCACAGAGAAACACGTGTTCGGGTCATTAATGCGAGAATACGTGAAGTGTCAGAGTCCGTTTAGGAACTTTCCCGCCAAGAATGGAACTCTTATCTACTTCCCGGTAACACTATGCTGCATCACAGGAAAGTAGGGGGATTATCTGTATAGGGTAAAATTGGTTAATGAAAGCTAGGCGAATGACGGAGTGACATGTGGAACTAAAGACATGTGGAATGTGAGTCAGCAAACAGCTGGCACCAAATGCAAGCATGCAATCAGTGCTGAATGAATCCCAAAGACAGAGCAGCCAATAACAAAGATTCAAAGCACTGTTATCGGATAACATTCAATGGGCAGCCGTTACAGAGAATATCTACATTTATAGCCAACCGTTATGCACCCATCAACGATTTCATTCTCATCTAAGAGTAGCTTTATTTGAGGATCTTGTCTCCCTGAATCAAGCTATAAATAGGAGGATCAACATCCATTGTAGGAACGAAAGACTCTGCACACAAAAATCTATAATATACTTTTGTACTACCTTAGTTTTTGTTATTAAACATTGCTTTCACTCTTGTCATCGGAAAGTCTAAGTTCTTAGTCAGGCTTGTCATCTTCTCTAGTTTCATTTGGCAATCTTACTTTTGTTCTCATTCATTTATTTATTATTGGGTCAAATCAATTAGCTTGTCGATAAACCACATTATAAATTCAACTGTACCATTTTACGGGTAAACAATAAGTCAATTAGTAAGTCATTAACAGAGTTATGATATAAATACAAAACAAAAATAAGTCTCAAAATAATATTATAAATATATAAGTCTAAGACAAGGTTTAAACATGATCACAACTCTATCACAAATCTCCCAAAGCCCGACGTCATATCATCACGAACACCTATCAAGAGCAAATTATCTCAAATAAACAATATCTTCTATCCGGAGAGAAGTAAATAGACATGGATAAATAAGTAGGTGACGAGGACTCCATGTGATGCGGATCGGATCAAATAGAGTAGCATGCCACGAAGTCTCCAAATATACTCCTACACAGCTGGATGGGTACCACTTGTACCTGCCTCAGAATCTGCACAAAAATATGCAGAAGTATATTATGAGTATAAACCACTGTGCTCAATAAGTATCAAGTCTAGCCTCGAAGAAGTAGTGACGAGGGGTCGATACTGACACTTACTAACAGTCTAATAAACAAGTTAAAGCACAAATTATATGTCAATTGAGACATGATATCACCAAATATGTACAGAAGATAAGGATACAACAAATATAGAATTTAGGCATGCTTTTCAGATAAGGAGATCAAATATGAAGTAAAATATACGAAGTCTGGCATAAAACATGATGTGTATTGGTCAACATTCAAGTAACATGGGTAATCACCTGACTCCGGATGACAAATCCAAGTCCAAGTGCCAATCATATTACAGTCAATAATCAATAATCAATATCTATTATCAATGTTCTTGATGTCAAAATCTTCAACTTTCCTCAATATCCAACTCTCCAACTCATGCATATGCGTATGAAATAATATAATTAAGATACACCAGGACACATAATAATAAAATACGGAAAAATATTTACATAAATAAGAGATGGTTATGGCTAATCATATATTTAAATTTTTCATAACAGTTCAATATACTTATTTAATATTCTTAAGTCTGATCATGATATCAAGCGTGCCAATAACCACTAAATAATAAATCAAGTAAGGCAAGTATATGACTACATCTAATTAGAAAGCTCAATAAGGTGAAAAACGTTTGTCATTTCCAAATCAACAAGTCATAGCCTTAAGCATGGTTTCTAATCATAATAAAGTTCATGACATAGTTATAACATCAAGGAAACATAGGTAAATAATTCACAAAGTCCAAATGGGGCATACTACAAGCCTAGCTCTATCCGAACATGGTCATAACCTCGCTAACGCATATACGCTCAAACCTCGTAAATATGTAGCTTTCAAATCAAGCAACAAGTAGTAAATAGATCACTTAGGAGACTTCCCTCTAGAAGAATAAACAAGAGATTTACCTCTACCAAGAACACCTTTAACCTTCTAGAACTGCTTTCCTTTCAAATCCATCTCAAAATGACTCGAATCTGGTCAAATATTACTTAAATGAGTCAATACAAGCCCAAGGAATTGATTCCATATAGAAAAGATTTAATCTTTAACCTAAATCAAAAAGTCAACAAAAAAGTCAACCTCGGGCTCGGAATCTGAAACTGATGATAGATATAGATTACATATAATACCCTGAGTCCCAATATATAAGTAAATTCCAAAATCGAGTTCCAATTTCATGTTCAAAATCCCCAAATTCACTCTCTTAAGTTTTAGTAAAAACTCCAAGTTCACTTGTTCAAATCCATGTTTGATGTTAAATCTATTATTCCATATATAAACCATAGATTTAGGTTAGAATCACTTACCCCAAGCTTGTGGCTGAAAAAACTTCTCCAAATGAGCTCCAAAAGTTGGAAAATAAAATAAAAAATCACAAAATTTGACTTTAAATAGGCCATGACAAAATCTGCTCAAGGAGCCGCATAATAGCTCTGCAAACCGCATAACCATTCCGCGGTCTACATAATGCATCAAGAAATAGATCAATCCAAATAACCCTAGCAATCACGAATCAATTCTGCTGTTTGCATATCCATTTTGTTGTTCGCATAATGGATCGTGTAATGGACTTAAACAAATGCCAACTTATGTAATTTTGCTCCAAACATGCCGAAACTCACCCGAGACCCTCGAGACCCCATCCAATCATTCCTATAAATCCAAATTCGTTATATGAATCTGTCCAAATTCTTAAAATGCACACGAGAACATCACAACAAAGAATCGAGGCTTAAACTAAATAGAAGTTCCTCTTAAGTTCTTAGGCTTCTAAACTTCCAACCAAGCGTCCGATTTATACCTAGGCACCTCAGATCTCAACCAAACTTTGCACACAAGTTCATTTTAACCATTAGGACCTATCCAAGGTCTCAAAACCATAACCAAAGCTCATTATCTCAAGAATCAACTATCAGTCAAACTTATAAGCTCTATAATTTTCAAGTTGCCAACTTTTGACAAATAGAGTCAAAATCTTCTAGGAATATCCAAAACTAAATCCGAAAATATACCCAAGTCCAAAATTATTATACTAACCTATAGGAACCCTCAAATCCTAACTTCAAGGTCATTTACTCAAAATACATGGTCAACTCTTATAACTTAAGCTTCCAAAATGAGACTAAGTGTTCCTATTCACTCCCAAGCCTTCCCAAAACCAAAACAACTATTCCCTCAAGTCACAAAACATCAAAAGAAATTATGGAAAGCATCAAATAGAGGAATGGGGTTCTAATACTCAAAACGACCGACTGAGTAATTACATTCTTTCCCTCCTTAAACAAATATTTTTCCTCGAACGAGTTCATAGTCATACCTGAGATCCCATAAAGATGATGATATATACTCCCCATAGCATACTCGGTCTCCCAAGTCGCTTCCTCGACTGGATGACCTCTCCACATGACCTTAGCTGATGCAATCTCCTTCGATCTCAACTTCTAAACCTGCCTATCTAGAATGGCCACTGACTCCTCCTCATAAGCCAGATTCTCATTCAGTTACACTAAACTAAAATCCAACACATGTGACTTATCTTCATGATACTTTCAGAGCATACAAACATGAAATACAAGATGAACGTCTGACAAGCTGGGTGACAAAGCAAGTATGTAAGCCACCTCACCAACTTTCTCTAAAATAAAAAATGGGCCAATATACCTAGGGATCAACTTGTACTTCTTCCCAAACCTCATCACGTCCTTCATTGGCGAAACTCTAAGAATTACCTTCTCGTCCTCCATAAATGCCACATCAAGGGCCTTTATGTCCGCATAACTCTTCTGCCTAGAATGAGCTGAACGAAGTCGCTCCTGAATCAACTTTACTTTATCCAAAGCATCACAAACAAAATCTGTACCCAATAACCTAGCCTCACCAGTATCAAACCAACCAATAGAAGAATGACACCATCTACCATATAAAGCCTCATACGATGCCATCTAAATGTTGTACTGGTAGCTGCTGTTATAAGCAAACTTTGCCAATGGTAGGAACTGATCCCAATGAACTCCAAAATCAATAACACAAGCTCTCAATATATCCTCAAGAATCTGAATAGTCTGCTCAGACTGGCTATGTCTCTATTGGTGAAATGTCATGCTAAGCTCCACATGTGTATCCAAATATCACTAAGTAGTTCTCCAAAAGTGAGATATGAACTAAGTATCCCGGTCTGAAATTATAGAAACAAGCACTCCATGCAAATGAACAATCTCTCTGATGTAGATCTATGCCAACTTCTCTGAAGTGTAAGAAGTCATCACCGCAATGAAATGTGCAAACTTAGTCAATCTATCCATAATGACCCAAGTAGCATCAAACTTCCTCAAGACCATGGCAACCGTACCACAAAATCCATAGTGATACACTGTCACTTCCACTCTAGTATAACCATCTTCTAAAGCAATACACATAGTCTCCGATGCTCATACTTGACCTGTTGACAATTGAAACACCACGAGTATTGTCCAACAATATCCTACTGCATCCTCTGCCACTAATAATGTTGCTTCAAATCACGATACAGATTCGTAGCACCCGGGTAAATGGAATACCATGAACTATGAGCCTCCACAAGAATCAACTCCCTCAAACCATCAATATTAGGAACACAAATCTGACCCTAAAGTCACAATACACGATCATCTCCAATAGCCACCTCCTTAGCATAATCTCACAACACCGTGTCCATAAGGACATACAAATGGGGATCATCATACTGATGAGCCTTTGTTTTCTCAAACAAGGACGAGTGAGTAATAATACAAATAATAACTCTACTAGGCTCGGAAATATCCAATCTCAAAAATCTACTAGCGAGGGCCTAAACATCCATAGCCAAAGGCGTTTCGTCAGCTGGAATAAATTCCTAACTACCCATACTCTCCGCTTTTATACTCAAGGCATCTGCCACCATATTTGCCTTACCCGGACGGTACAATATAGTAATATCATGATCCTTAAGAAACTTAAGCCACCTCCGCTGCCTCAAACTCAAATCCTTCTACTTGAATAGATGCTAAAGACTTCGATGATCAATATAAACCTCACATGACACGCTATACAAGTAATGCCTCCAAATCTTAAGTGCATGCACAATAAATGCTAACTCCAAATCATGAACTGGATAATTCATCTGATGCACTTCAATTGTAGTGACACATAAGGAATCACCCAACCATCCTGCATCAACACTACACCAAGACCAACGTGTGAAGCATCAAAATACACCGTGTATGGCCTGAACTTGTGTGCAACACTAACACTGGAGTTGTAGTCAAAGCAGTCTTGAGCTTGTGAAAGCTCTTCTCACATTTATCAAACCATCTAAAAGAAACACCTTTTTAAGTCAACTTGATCAATAGAGCTACAATTCACTTGGATCATGAAGTCAAAACAACAATATTAGCTAGCCAAGCCCAAGAAACTTCTAATCTCTGTAGCCGTAATAGATCTAGGCCCACCTTGATTTGTCTCAATCTTCTTCGGATCAACCTTGATACCATCACTAGACACCACCTGACCTAATAAGGCAACCGAGTCCAACCAAAAATCGCACATAGAAAATTAGCATACAATTACTTTTCCCTCAGAATCTGAAGCACTATCCTCAAATGATGTTCATACTTCTCTCTACTATAGGAATGTACCAAGATATCATTAATGAATAAAATGACAAAAGAATCCAAATATGGATGAAACATATTGTTCATCAAATGCATGAAAGCTACTGGAGGAAAAGTCAAATAATACATCACCAAGAACTCATAATGCCCATAACGAGTCCTAAAAGCCGTCTTAGGGATGCCAGAATCCCTAATCTTCAACTGATCATAGAAAGATCTAAAATCAATCTTCAAGAACACCCTGGCACCCTGAAGATAATCAAACAAGTCATACGAGGCAATGTATAATTGTTCTTGATAGTGACCTTATTCAACTGCCTATAATCAATGCACATCCTTATGGAACCATCCTTTTTCTTTTCAAATAACACCGGTGGACCCCAATGAGATGCACTTGGTCTGATAAATCCCTTATCCAACAACTCATTTAATTGCTCCTTTAAACTCCTTCAACTTAGTAGGAGCCATATACTCTGAGGGAATACATATGGGCTGAGTGCTAGACACCAAATTAATACCAAAAACGATATCCATATCGGTTCACATGCACGATAAGTCTGTAGGAAGCACATCTATAAACTCTCCCGCTATGGGAACTGAATCAACAAAAGGAGTTTCAGTATTGGTATCTCTAACAAAATCCAGATACGCCAAACCTCCCTTCTCAACCATCCCCTGAGCCTTTAGAAATAAGATCATTCTACTAGGGGTATGACCAATAGAACCCTTCTATTCCAACTTTGGTAACCCCGACATAGCTAACATCATAGTCTTACCACGACGATCAAGAATAACATAATACGACAATAGCCAATCCATACCCAAAATCACCTCAAAATCTACCATATTCAGCAATAGAAGATCAACCCTAGTCTCATAACCCTCAATAGTAATCACACGAGACTGATATACATGATCCACCATAATTGAATCACTGACGATTTTAAATACATAAATATGAATATCAAAAGAACCACGAGGCATATCCAAATCAGAAGCAAAATATGATGATACATATGAATATGTATACCCCGGATAAAACAACACAGAAGCATCTCTATGACAGACTGAAAACATACTTGTGATCACAACATTTGAGGCCATTGCCTCAGGTCTACCCGAGAAAGCATTGTAATGAGATAGACCACCAATGTCCTGACCTCCATAGACCTGGCCCCTTCTCTAGGGAGACCTCTACCTATATGTCCTTATCTAGTTAATTGAGTAGGGGATGAAGCAACTGGTGATGGAACCACAAACCAAAAATCTGTGGAGCTGCACCTCTAATAAGCCTAGGGCAATACTTTGTCACATGTCGAAACTCTCCACACTCATAACAACCCTTAGCTCACTAATGCTGCTAAACCTGAATCTACCCTTGATGACCTGAATACCTACTAGAAGAACTCTGAATAGATGAAGTACGGTATAAACTCACTGGGAGATTACTAAAAGATGATAGAACTGGAGTTTGAAAGATGACCGAGCCACTGCACCAGAGGCTACATGTTGAGCAGAGTGAGCCAACCTACCATGATGGCCTTTACTAAACTGACCCCTATCTCCAGATGAGGTACTGATAAAAGTACCAAAATGATCTCATCATGGCCTCTATCCTTTAACTGCGAATATTCTCGATCCTCCGAGCTATCTCCATGTCCTCGTAGAAGGTATTCCCAATCTCTGACTCTCGATCTATAGCAACCTTCATGCCATAGGTCAATCCCTCACTAAATCGCCTAACCTTTATGATTGGGTGGGGATCAAGAAAGCAACATGACGGGATAAATTTATGAATCTTGCCTCATACTCGGTCATAGACATTTGATCCTACTGAAGATGCTCGAACTGGCCACTAAACTCATCCCTCCTGGTGTGTGGGATATGCCTATGAAGAAACAAATGCGAGAACTGAGTCCAAGAAAGAGAAGATGAACCTGCTGGTCTACCCTGCTCGTAGGTCTGCCACCATCTCCTAGCAGCCCCTCTCAACTGAAATGTCATGAAGTCCACCCTATTAGACTCTACCAAACCCAAGTTGCAAAGAATTTGATGAAATCTGTCAAGAAAATCCTGTGCATCCTTTGAAGAGTCACCATCAAAGTGAGGAGGATGTAGCATCTGAAACCACTTCATCATTTTTTGCTCCTCAACAGACCTGGCAGGTATAACCACGGGTCTAGCTGTTATAATGGGCTGCCCGTCGCTAGCTGATAGTACTCCGAACATCGAAAACATTGCCACTACCTACTCCGGAGTACGAGTGGAGGAGGTATGAACTCTCCCTCCCGCATGAGCTATGATTGGGGCCACTAGGACTACTCCAACCCGAGTCAATGCATCAATGAAGCTGACCATCTTGGCCATAGCCCCCTCAAATACTAGTGTAGCAACAAAATCCTCGAGATGTTGATCGGGTACTAGAGCCTCAACATGATCATCAACGATCTAATCCTCCACCTGATCTGTCGGTGTGGTCACGGTCTCCGATGGGTGCTCTTCACATAGTTGCAATTGTGCGACCCCTGGTGGGAGCCTTGGCCTTGCCCCAGGTAGGGCAGGGCATATATCGGGTATAACCGATAGCCCGAATCGATAAAATACTAATGGGTTATCGATATCAGGCTATTGGATAAATAGTTCGATAACAGTTTAATGTTATTTGACTATTAGGTTATCGGGTCGGGTCTCGGTTTACTAATTTTATTGACGTTTTAACCGATAGCCCAATAAGCTTTAAGAAAATTTTAATTTTACCCACTAAGTATATAAAGCCACCTTATGGCTTCATTCTCTCATTTTATTAATTCTCTTGATAGTTACTCTTCATATTCAGACATTAATCCTTAGAGTAAGTTTCAAACTTTTCTGAATTCTCATCTGAATTCTTCAGTTAAGTTTTTTTGTTTTAAGCTTTAAAGAATCTGTAGTATTTGCAAGATTAGGATTTTATATTTTTTTATGAATTATGCCCGCCCGTAGTGAGATAGTTAGTAAGATTAGATTGTTGAATGTCTTATTCCTTACTCCTAGTAAATTATAACTTTGAAAATTCAGACCATTCATTGGAATTTTCAAATGCAAAGAATGTTTTCTTTTCTAAAGTTGAAATTTAATTCATCTTTTCTTAAGAGCAAAAATTCATTCCCTTTCTCTTAATAGTATGATCACGATTTCTTTAATAAAAACATAAATTTTTTGGATATGTTTTATTTTTATCGGGTAAATCGATAACCGAACTGATAAGGATTGATAACCGACTAACCGACACCCGATAACCAATATCTTATCGGTTCGGTTATCGGTTTAGCATATTTATAAACCGATAACCGATATGCCAAATCGATAACATTCATAACCGAACCGAACCAACCGATGCCCATCCCTAGCCCTAGGTACTACCTCTCCCAACTCTGGTCGGGGGTATTGTCTCTCCCTTACCCATTGCTGCTGTTGAAGCACGCGTTCCCACCATCTCTGAGGGAGTAGAAGAGAATGATTTAGACTTAGATAATAATCAATGTACGATAAGGAATCAAGAAAGGGTAAAGTTCCTAAAACCCTATATCCTCTCTCGGAGAGATACTGACGTTTCTATACCGATCCACAAGACTCTACTAGGCCTGCTCGTGACTTGTAAGGTCCTTAGAACCTAGAGCTCTGATATTAACTTGTCAGGACCCAAAATCCCACCAATGATCGTGATATCGCCTAACCTACTTGCTAGGAAAGACAAAACTCAACAACAATAATAAAAGCCGATTATTAAGTCATTACTAGAGTTATGATATAAATAAGAAAGCGGAATAAGTCTAAAAAAAATCATAAGTGCAAAAGTCTAAGATAAGGTTTAAACACGACCACAACTGTCACCCAAATCTCCTAAAGCCTGATGTCACATCATCACGAGCACCTATCAAGAGTAACATATTTCAACTAAACAATAACATCTGTTTGATGAAGCCCCAAAATTACCCATACCTAGACTCATGGTGGGGCTTCATTTTATCCAAATTCTTGGCTAGATAGAAGTAGACATGGATTGATAAGTATGGGAGAGGGACTCCATGTGCTACATATCGGAATAAATAGAGTATCTCACCGTGAAGTATCAAACTATGTTCCTACACAAGTGGATCGGTACCACCCGCATCTGCCTCAGAATCTACATAAAATTGTGCAAAAGTGTAGTATGAGTACAAACCATGGTACTCAGTAAGTATCAAATCTAACCTCGAAAAAGTCGTGATGAAGGGTCGATACTAACACTGCCTAACAGTCCAATAAACATGTAAAAGCATAAATAGTATATTAACTAAGACATGCTATTCCCAAATATGTACAAAAGATAAGGATACAACAAATTTAGAATTTAGGAATGCTTTTTCAGATAGGGAGATGAAATACAAAGTCAAATATACCACATTTCTCATAAAACATGATGTGTATCGCTCAACTTTCATATAAAAGCTACTTCATGAGTCTAGGATGTAAATGCATGCTCATGACCAACTATCAATACCTTACAACACAAATCCATGTACCTGACACTGGCCACATGTCCAAAACTAAGCACCAATCTGGGTGCCTACACTCATAGGGCCCAAAATAATGTGGTAATCACCTGACTCCGGAGGGACGGATCCAAGTGCAAGTGTCAAGCATAATACAGTCAATGATCAACCGTTATCAGTGTCCTTGGTGCCAAAATCCTTAACTTTCCTAAATATCCAACTCTCTATCTCATGTATATGCGTATGAAATGATGTAATTAAGATGAACCATGGCACAATAATAATAAAATAAGGGTGAATATTTACATAAATAAGAGATGGCTATAACTAATCATATAGCTGAACTTTTCATAACAAATTAATATGCTTATTTAATATTCTTAAGTCTGATAATGATATCAAGCATGAGAAAAGTAAGCCAATAACCCCTAAATCATAAATCAAGTAAGGCAAGTATATGGCTACGGCTAATTAGGAATCTCAACACAGTGAAAGAAGTGCTTCATGTCCAAATCAACAAGTGATTACCGTAAGAATGGTTTCTAATCATAATAATGTAAGGCCCATAAAATTTTATCTAGAACCCGGGGTTTCGTGGTGCCGAGGTAGGCTAAGGTGTTTGAAGATTGTAAAAATTCTTAGCTCGCCGTGATACGGACTTTTTGGGTTGTACAATGCATTTGGGAGTTGGAGGAAAAAGTATTGCAGAACATGGCATTTTTGCGGTCCATTATACGACTGCAGAACTACTCCGACCACAGATCTGTCACAGAGTGGAGCAGAAAAATGGCCCATTTTTGGAGGTCATTTTGCGGTCGACTATGTGATAACATAATCATTTCGCGGGCCGCACATCCGTCGCAGAACTAACATGAGAAAAAGTTTGGAGGGAGATTCCGTGGTGCGTTATGCGATCGCATAACTGTTCTACGGGCCATAGAACGGCCGCAGACTTGACCAGGTCTGCCCAGTTTTGGGATAATTTTTGCGGTCCCCTTTGCAGACCTCATATTTGTTTTGCGGTCTGGTCTACGATCGCAAACTCGGTTTCGTAGGCTCAAGTTTGGGAAAATTTTAACTGACCCCATTTTTATAAAACGACCTTGAGGGTTATTTTGGAAGGTTCCAGCTGATGTTTTAGAGAGGGGAGTGCTCTAAAGAGAGATGAGGAAACCCCAAGCACTTTGTTCATAAATCCTTGCTCAATCCTTGGAGAATTCACAAGGAGAACTTGCAAAATTGTCTACTAAAGAGGTAAGATTCTAGCCCTAGCTTTCTATTTTGAATTTGGGGCAGAAGATGGGTAATTGAGAGTGTGATTCTTAGGAATGGGAGTTGTTCTTGTGCATGCATGTACCAATAAGGATGGTGGGGCGGTCATCTAACTAATGTGGGTAAGCTCTTGGTGTTGGATTGGTTGTGGGGTGAATGAGACCTTGTAGAAGAACCTTGTAGTTAAATTTGCACACATAGTGTTTGATAAAATACTTAAAAGAGCTGAACCCATGAACTTCTTCCTAATTATGGGTCGATTTTGTCATCTCTCTAATAGATTGAAGTCTCTAGGATTTCCAGAGCGTAGTAGTAAATTAAGGAAAGCTCAAGCAAGGTATGTTAGCTAAACACTTCTTGTAGAATCGAATTCCATGATGTCCTCGTAAGTTGCAATTATGATTGGCTCAAGTTCTTATTTCTCATGTTCCTAGTCCTTCCTATTAAATTTGATTATTCTAAATAAGTGTTGGTTGAAAGATGCATGTACTCACAATGTGTTCCAAATGTTCCTATCATATCACGATCTCCTCCGAGAATGTAACTGAGTATGACCAATGTATCAAAGGTGTTATGATTTAAAATCATGTTTCAATTGCAAGTTATTATGCCTAATTATGGAAGAAAAACTCAATGTGCTTAAGACCCTTATTGCTCATATATATACTTAATGTCTCGATTGGAAATGCCCTCAATGTTGATAATCCATGATGATGTTTCAAAATGAAAGGAGTGAGTATGAAATATGAAATACGGCTAACGTGCCATGATGATGCTTGGAAATGAAAGGAGTGAGTATGAAATATGAAATACGGTCGACATGCCAAGAACGAAATTACACTTGTGGCCACTAGTGCCAATGAAATGAAAAGATGTATGAAAGATTATGAAATGAACTATAACTCCTTTTTATAATAAATGTTTTGGGAGTGTCATTTAGTCACCGAGGAAGGGTAGGTTGAAATAACCTAACCCCAAAACTACATGTGCTATGTAGGAGTGATTGGAGGGTAAATCGTCGTATTGATGTGTTGAAATTATTCCCCTTAAATGGGATGAGATTGGTGTGCTTAGATTATTCCCCTTAATTTGATGAGATGATTGTTAGCAGAATGTGATGTGATGTCGACCAACACGGCATTGTGGTGAGACGGCTTAGTCGATCGTGCTGAGATCGGACGCCATGCCGTGCACATGGTGTTGTTGTGATGGGATGTCTTTGGGTGAGACGGCTTTGCCGATCAGTCCGTGATCAGACTTCGTGCTAATAACACAGTGGTATATTGGTACTAAAGATCTCCCAACTTAAAAATATTGAAACTTACTTGAAATTTACCTTTCTCTTAACTTGACACTTTAATATTGTTGGAGGCTTTCATTGATTCCATATTTCTTTCTCATTGTACAGTTACTCGTTCTATTGAGAGGGTGTTTAGTCTTACATACTAGTACTATTCTATATGTAATAACGTCCCTTTTGCCGGGGGCGTTGCATATTCAATGGATGCAGGTGGTTCCACAGAAGGCGGCAACGATCAGTGATAGCAGTACACCCTTTTCTCAATTGACTTGGTGAGCCCCACTTCATTTCAGGGTCTTGTATCTTGTGTACCTTATTTATAGTGTTTTGAGGTATAAACGAGGCCTTGTTGCTAGCACCATCTTGCTACTATTTTATATCCATTAGAGGCTCCGTAGACATAGTGTGGGTTGTATCTTGGTTTGGGAAAGTCAAACTAAAAAGTGTTGTGTTTGCATCACATGTTTCCACTTCTAAACTATGAATGTGTAATGTAATATTTTGGAAACTCTTGAATGAAGTTCTAATGGTAATGAAATTGGTGTTGTTCATGTAATCTTCTCATTGTCCAATTAATGAAATAAATCTTTACTATATTCATGGGTAAGGTCGGGTAGATGGCATCTAGTAGGCTTGCTTGACCGGGGTATCTGGGTAAGATTCATCATGTGGTCATAACATCAAGGAAACATAGATAAATAATTATCAAAGTCAAAGTGAGGCGTAATACAAGCCTAGTCTAAAACATAGTCATAACCTAGCTAACGCATATATGCTCGTCACCTCGCATATACGTAGCTCCTAAATGAAGAAACAAGTAGCAAATAGATCATCTAGGGGGATAATTTCCTCTTACAAGGCTATACAAGAACTTACCTCTGCCATGGGAACACCTTCAACCTTCTAAAACCACATTTCCTTTTAAATCCATCTCCAATATTACTTAAATGAGTCAATACAAGCCTTAGGAATTGATTCCATATTGAAAAGATTCATTCTTTAACCCAAATTAAAACGACAACAAAAACGTCAACCTCGGATCCCATGCCCCAAATCCAAAATTGATCATAGATATAGATTGCCCATAATACCCCGAGAGTCCAAATATATAAATAGATTCTGAATCAGGTTCCAATTTCATGTTCAAATGTAATGACCCAGGCAGTCATTTTGTGTATTTGAGCCCTATTCCCCTATTTGATGTTTACCGTATGCTTAGTTATTATTTTTTGACTTGCGGGGATGGTTGAGTTTGGTTTTAGGAAGGTTTGAGAGTGATTTGGAACACTTAGTCTCATTTTGGGTGCTTAAGTTGCTTGAGTTGACCAAAGTTTGACTTTTAGTAGACGACCTCAGATTGGTGATTTGATGGTTCTAATAGGTTCGTATCGTGAATTTCGGACTTATACGTATGTTTGGATTTAGATTTGGAGGTTCCTAGAAGGTTTTGGCCCTATTTGTCAAAAGTTGGCAATTTGAAGGTTTGGAGAGTTTATTAGTTCGATCGGGAGTTGACTTTCAAGTTATTGGACTTCGATTGGTATTCTGGGACTTTTGATAGGTTCATTTAGTTGATTGGAGCTTGTGTGAAAAGTTAGGTGGTAATCCGGAATGTCTAAGTGTGAATCAGACACTTTTAGTGAAGTTGGAATATTTGAAAGTTAAGAGAAGGATTTTGTAATGACTCCACTGGTCATTTTGTGTATTTGAGCCCCATTCCCATGTTTGATGCTTCTCATAAGTTTGTTATTTTATGACTTGCGGGGATGGTTAGTTTGGTTTCGAGAAGTTTTGAGCGTGATTTAGACACTTAGTCTCATTTTGGAAGCTTGGTTTGTATGTTGATTTTGTACTTGGGCATATGTTCCGATTTGGAATTGGAGGTTTTTAGAGTGTTTTGGCTCTATTTGCCGAAAGTTGGAAATTTGAAGGTTTGGAGATGTTCATAGGTTTGACCGGGTGTTGAATTTGGTATTTTCGGACTCCGATTGTGGTTTTGCGACCTTGGATAGGTTCATTTGGTTAATTGGACTTGCGTGCAAAGTATGGGTGGAATCTGAAATATTTAGGCTTGATTCAGACGTGTTTGGCGAAGTTAGAAAGTTAAGAAATGGATTTTGAATGTCGATTTTTGGTTTTGATGTTGGTTGTGGTGTTTTGAGCATTTGAATAAGTTTAGACAGGGTATTAGAGCTTATTGGTATGATTGGACGGGGTCTCGAGGGGCTCAGGTGGTGTTCATCGCATTCGCGAGGGGGATCTCATGTTCGCGATGAAGGATTTTGGTATTGGGGGCTGTTGTGCTTCACATAATGGGAGCCACGTTCACAAAAGAGGATTTTGGTTGGGGGCATTGGCTTTCGTGTTCGCGAGGGAGCTAGTCGCATTTGCGAATAGTTGAGGTGAATGGCCTCTACGTTTGTGAGGCCCCTATCACGTTTGCGAAGGAGGTTCTATGGAGGTGACATTTTTGTGCTTCGTGAACACGAGGCTTGGGCCGCATTCGCGAAGTGTTGGGCAGACCACATAAGTGTTATATTTTGGGATTTTACCCATTATCTCATATTTTGAACCCTAGACTTCGAGAGGAGGAGAGTTTGAAGAGAAATTTCACTACTACATTGGAGGTAAGGAATTTTTACTTGGATTTGATTATTTATCTTCAATCCCCATGGATTTTCACACTTTAATCATGAAATTTTGGATAGAAAATTTAGGACTTTTGTCTACAACATAAAAGATGGTATTTTAGGGATTTGAGGGTCGATTTGGACTCAGTTTTGGAATTTAATCATATTTTGGACTCGTGATATTATGGGTAGTCAGGATCTACCCCTTAACTCGGGTTTTGACTATATGGTCCTGGGTAGACTTTTGGATAATTGATTAAAGACTGAAGCTTTATTGTTGGGAATTGATTCCTATGACTTTGTTTGATGTTATTGAGTTGTATTTGGATAGATTCAAGTCCTTAGGAGGTTGATTTGAAGGGAAAGGCTATTTTGGAAGGTTGAAGCTTACCCGATGGAGGTAAGTATTTTGTCTATCCTTGTAAGAGGGAATTCTCTCCATATGTGATCTATTTGCTACTTGTTTCTCAATCTAGGGGGACGGTATATATATAAGGTGACGAGCATATATGCCTTTCTAGGTTATGACCGTACCCGATAGTGTTGACTTGAGTTATACCTTGTTTGTATTATGTGAAGTTGTTATCCATGTTTTAATTACTTTTTTGACTACGTGATAATTCATAATTTTTATTTAGGAACATGTTTAAAGTTATGACTTATTAAATTGGGCATAAAGGATTATTTTGCCATGCTGATATTTATTGTTAAGCCGTAGTCATACAGTTGTCTTGATTGCTCTATGACTTAGTGGCTGCTTAATTGACTCATGTTAAATAATATGAGTTAACTTGTGCATGCTTAAATAACTTATTGAACCGTTGTGATAAATTGAATTACATGATTAGACATAGCCATCTTTTATCCATATGAGCTTTTATCCGCATTTTTATTGTTATGTTCGGTGCTTCTTTATTATATTGTTTCGTACACATATACATGAACATAAATTTAGTTATGGTGGAAAGCTGAGGATTTGTCACTACCGACACTATGAGAGGATATTGAATATTGGTTATTGATAACTAATTGTAAAATGATCAAATGCTTGGATATAGATCCGTCCCTCTGGAGTGAGGTGACTACCCGTGTTAGTTTGGGCTAAGTATGCGTAGACACCCGGTATTTTGGTGCTTGTTTGAACACATGGCATGTGTCAAGCACATAGATTTGTGCTGTGAGGTGTTGAGAAAGGATCCTGAGCATGCATACATATATATATTTCGACTCATGCAGCAATTTTATATGAATTTTGTTGACATGTATCATGTCTTGATGTCAGGATTTAGGTGTTGACATCTTATTGATCTCCCTTATCTGTAAAGTATGCCTAAATCTCGTATGAAATGTGTTTTGAGATTTTACACTCATTTGTTGATACCATGATTTATTTCTCCGTATATTATTTATGCTTTCATTTGATTATTGGACTGTTAGTGAGTGTTGACGTCGACCCCTCGCCACTATTTCTTCGAGGCTAGACTTTATACTTACTGGTTACTGTGATTTTTGTACTCATACTACACTTCTGCACATTTTGTGCATGTTCTGAGGTTGGTGTTAGTGGTGTTCACCCAATTGAGTAGGAGATCCAGTGGAGACTTCATGATGAGTTGCTTTACTTGATCAGATCCACAACACATGGAGTCCCCCTATGTACTTATTTGTTCTGTCTATCTATTTTCATTTTTGATAGACATTATGGTTGAGTTGACTCTCGTTATCCTTGTTAGATGCTTTTGATAGCTGTAACACTAGGTTTTGAGAATTATAGCTAGTTGTGATCGTGTTTAGACCTGTCTTAGATCTTTATATTTATGATATTGGTTTTGAGACTATTTTCGCTTTCTTATTATATTATGATTCTATTAAATATTTGGATAATCTGCTTTAATTATT
Source organism: Nicotiana tabacum (assembly GCF_000715075.1). NCBI lineage: Eukaryota > Viridiplantae > Streptophyta > Magnoliopsida > Solanales > Solanaceae > Nicotiana > Nicotiana tabacum. The sequence goes on from NC_134088.1 coordinate 51,447,088, forward strand.
AGTGATTGAGTGTTGGCTTGCTTAGCAAGCGGCTTAGGCGCCATCACCACCTTTGAAGGGATTTTGGGTCGTGATAAGTTGGTAATAGAGCTCTAGGTTCTAAGTGTCTCACAAATCGTAGGCAGGCCTAGTAGAGTCTTGTGGATCGGTATAGAGACGTTAGTATCTATTTGCGAGAGGCTTTAGGGCTTTAGGAAACTTTCCCTTTTTTGATTCTCAATGTGCGTTGATTATTGTCCAGGTCTAAATCTTTTTGTTATATTCTCTCATAGATGGTGAGGACACGCGCATCAGCAGTGGCACCGGGCACCTGGCATTTGGCATCGGGCATCAGAGAGGTAGCACTACCAGCCGTAGCCAGGAAAGGGAGATCTGGGGTAGGTCAAAGATAAGGCCAAGGCTCCAGCTGTGGGACACACTATCATAGCTAGGAGTGGAGCATCCATCGGGGCTGTGCCAGGGTAGTTGCAGCAAACTCACTTGCGGAACAGGTGGAGGATCAAAATTACAAATGAGCATGTGGAGGCTCTAGTGCCTACTCAGCATCCAGAGGGTTTCATTGTTGCACTAGTGTTTTAGTAGGCCATGGCTAAGATGGTCAGATTTATCGACGCCTTGACCTAGGCTAGAGTGCTTCCAGTGACCCTATCTACATCTATGCTTAGCAGGGAGCTCAAACACCTGTCACTCACACTCCGAAGTAGCCTATTGCAGTAGCTACGCCTCAGATTATGCTTGCCATGTCTCCCGAGGAGCGGAATAGGCTAGAGATGTTTCAGAGGTTACGTCATCCTAATTTGGATGGTAATGCTTCAGAGGATGCCTAGGATTTTCTAAATCAATGTCATCAGATGCTTCGCAATTTGGGTCTGGTAGAGTCCAATAGGGTAGACTTCTCTACATTTCAACTGAGGGGACCTGCCAAGAGATGGTGGCCACCTTATGAGCTGGGCATACCAGTTGGTTTATCTTGTCTCACTTGAGCTCAGTTTTCACATTTGTTTCTTGAGAGGTATATCTCACTACTATCCATCAGGCCATAAAGATAGCTTGGAGGAAAAACACATTCGCAGCTAGGGGAGAGAGGCCATGGTGAGATACAAGAGGCCTCATCGTTCTGGTGGTTTAAGTGGCACCTCATATGGTGGTAGAGGTCAATTTAGTAGAGGCCATCCTGGTTGACCAACTAATTTTACACATCATATAGCCCGTGGTGCAGTGGCTCGAATATCTTTTAGCACCCCAGTTCCATCATCTTTCAGTGCTCTCCCAACAAATTTGTACTGCACTGTGTCGGTTCAGGGTTCCCCCAGCGGGTCTTCAGGTCCTCAGGGGCAGTATTAGTCTTAACAGCCTTTAGCAAGGGGTTTTTATGATTGTGGAGAGTTCGGCCATGTGAGAAAGTGTTGCCTAGGCTTGGTAGCAGGTGCCTTGATTAGGAATACAGAGAGTATGGGAAGTTATGAATTTATTCCAGTTGTGGAGAGACCTTTGACTATGGATGTTCTGGCTTTGTGTAACGACCCGACCGATTGTTTTGTGTATCTGAGCCCTGTTCCCCTATTTGATGCTTCCCGTATGCTTGTTTATTGTTATGGGACTTAATAGGATGGTTGGGTTGGTTTTGAGAAGGTTCTGGAATGAATTGGAACACTTAGTTCCATGGTTGGACGCTTAAGTTATGAGAGTTGACCAAGGTTTGACTTTCGAGTAGGTGACCTCAGATTGGTGTTCTGATGGATCCATAGGTTCATATAGTGATTTTAGACTTGGGCATATTTCCATAATTGGATTTGGAGGTTCCTATGATGTTTTGGCTCTAATGGTTGAAAGTTAGAAAATTGAAGGTTTAGAAGGTCCATAGGTTTTACCGGCAGTTGACTTTGATAATATCGGGTTAAAATTGTTATTCCGAGACTTAGAATAGGTTCACTATGTCATTTGGTATTTTTGTGCAAAGTTTGGTTGAATTCTGAGTTGTTTTGATATAAATCAGAAGCTTTGTTGGAGGTTTAGAAACATATTAACTTAAGAGAAGTTCAATTGTGGTTTGATCGTCGATTCGTAGATGTGATGATATTACATGTGTTTGGAGGATTTGGATGCATCCGGATAGTGTTTATGGACTTGTTGGTATGATTGGATGGGGTCCAGGGTGGCTTGAGGGCGTTTTAGACCACCCGGACTTGGTTGAGATTGTAGATTTTCTGTTGTTGTCTCGTGAGCTTCGCGATCGCGGAGCAAGTCTCGCGATCACAAAGACTTATTTGGGCAGCTGTGATGTTACACACTATGTTTTCGTATGCAAAGGTATGTCGTAAGTTAATTGACGTAAGCTCGGGAATGAGATCCTCTTTGAAAGTATATAAAGTAATTTAATGATGTTACATCCCGTATTTTCCTTCAACATATACAGGACTAGGTTGAGGACGAATGCACTTAAGCGTGAGAAAGGAGATTTTGGACAAATAAAAACGAGCTGCTTGCTTACCCGATGTGACTGCTTCACCAATTATAGCATCACGTGACACACCCTAATGAAACAAGTAGGTGTGTCACCAACTTGCGAAAATGAGAGGCCCAAATTAATGGGTTGTTTGTGGCCCAAATTAAGGTTAAAGAGAGGGCCATTGGGGCAGTAGTTTGGTCGACCATAAGGGATTATTAAAGCCAACATCTGACCATTTCCACCCTTCTTCATCCAAAATAAAGTTCATCAACATCCTCTCTTTCTCTCCCATGGCAAACAACCCCCCTTCTTTCTACTAGGGCTCTAAGTGGAAAGGGATTCAAGTTTCATTCCTCCCCCATCATGTGAGATGATTTTCATGTGTTTTATATTCTCTCCTAAGATCTCAAATATTTCTATACCAAACATCCCAAGATAGCCCTTCTCTTCCAAGGTTAGACCAACTACTATTGATTAAAAGTGTTGTTGAAGTGGTGGAGATCACTTGTTTGATGTTGTTGCTAAGTTGTGAGAATTCTCAAGTTAAAGGAGACCTTTTCTAGGGTTTATTCTTGATGTATAAGGTAAGGAATCTTCTCTTCTTCATGTGTTTGAGCTTATTGGAGTCTTAGTTATCTTGTGACAATACGAACTTGTGAAGAAATGGCCTGAAATGAGTTCTAAGTTACTACAATTTGCTGGACTGTTATGAGGTTATTTTCATTGTGTATTTGTGACTAAAATAAGTAGGAACAACCTGAGTAAGTTATGATTGTTACTGTTGAAGTGTATTCAAGTACTAGCTAAGTTGTATGGATAGAAAAGTGCAAGTTAGAACTTGGTCGTTGGGTGAGATGGTGAGGAATATTTTGGTGATGTATTGTAATGTATATAAGGTTAGATATTGATTTATATATGTTTGTTGACATTCTAGACATGTTGGTATTTCTGTTTGAGTTGAGGAAAGTGAAAAGAATAAGGGGAGGTGTTGTCCAAAATTTCGTAGACGAGCTAGTCGCTCATTTGTGTTGAGTTCTAGCTTCCATAAGCTTGACAATGGTCCCTTATTGTTTGTTGTAGATTGAAGTACTAATGGGCTAAACCGTCATCGTGTGGTTAAGTAAATGACAAAGGTATGTTAAGGCTATCCCTTCTTTCCTTTTGTCATGATCCATATGATACAAATGAAACGAGCAAACCCGCAACTTTCACAAATGACTCTATTCTTAGAAGTACTAGGGGTGCCTATGTTCTTGATTCCCCATGTGTCCTATTATTATATCATCTGTTAATGGGTCTCAGAAAATATTTAAGTTGATAAAGTTTATTTCATGATATTAACCGAAGGAATTTTGATCTTATTGACTTCCTTATGAATTGCATTCATTTATACATGTATATTGACACATAACAAGATGGCATTATATATGCATATATTATATGTATATGGGGTATGGGGAAAGGTTACGATATTATATACGTACCACCACCTGATCAGCTGATATACGTTGATGATTTCGCCCACTGAGGCCGAGATGATATGATGGGATGCCCTCAGAGGCTTGATGATGTTATGTACGCATATACCTATGCATGATATGACATTTCTACGCATATACATGACATTATAAATGTTTCATGATTCATAGAGCTATTCAGTATTCGTACTAACACCCCTATTGCATGTGGGCCTGCGTTTCATGCCCGCAGGTGCAGGTAGACTGGCTGACGGTGTCCCTTCTTTGGATCCTTGATCAGCGAGAGTTGGTGTGCTCCATTTGATCCGGAGCTGCTATTGGGTTTTGGTATGAATCTTTTGTATACATATAAGGGTGCGACGTGGCCCAATCCCGTCCTTTATATAGTTGTACACTCTATTAGAGGTGTGTAGATAGTCATGTATAGTTGGATAGTATGTGGCCTTGTCGTCTTCTATTTTTGATATATAGTTGTCCATAGCAGCCTTGTCGGCTCGCATTACCATATTCCACATGTATATGTATATATGCCTTTTGGGCATGTTTCCCCACGTATGTTTTTCACATGATTCAGCAGTTTATTGATAATTATTATGCATGACCTACCCTTGTTTCATGTTTATATCTTAGACATATGATTAGGAGTGTTCGACAAGTAGGGCTCGGGCACTCGTCATGGCCCATTGATTTGGGTCAAAAGTGGTATAAGAGCAGTTCTGTCCTAGGGTTGTCTATAGACTGTGTCCAGTAGATTCTTGTTTATGAGTGTGTTGTGCACCATACTTATAAATAGAATACTGCGGGACATATATGATGTTATCCTCCATTCTTATGTTAGATCGTGCGATATAAGGATTCATTTTCCTAACGATATGTTTTGTTTTCAGCCATGCCTAAGAAGGCTACAGCTACCCAAAAGGGCAAGTCTAAGTCCGTGGCTGATGAAACTACAAGTCGAGCACCATGAATTACCAAACTTGGGGAGAGTCTCAGAGTGAGACTCCATCTAAGACTTCACATACTCCGCTCTCTTCAGAGGAGCTCCAAGGGGTACCAGCTCCAACACTCTCCCTAGTACCCTCAGCTCCTTAGCCAGATACACCGGGTCAGGACATGAGAGATGCTATTCAGCTATTGACTCAATTAGTGGCCGAACATGCTCCACGCTAGGAGGTAGGTATTGGTCATGCAGATAGGGCCATCAGTGCGACGATTTGGGATTTCATTAATTTGGACCCTCCGGTTGTTACAACCCAAATTCACATACCATAGATCACGCCGTAAGTTAGTCGACATAAATCCAAGAAGAGATTATCTTTGAGATGATAAGAAGTTAATCCTATTGGTCTTAAACGATACAAGGGTGTATAAGAGTGGTTAACAAGTATTTGAAGTTAAACGAATCAAGGATGTTGTAACCCGTATTTTCGGGTAACACTAGAGGTGATTAATTGTCCCAAGAGGTCTTGTTTTAATGTATTTGAATCATATTATATCTGCATCATAAGTCTTGAAGTCAAGCGAGTTATGAAACAAAAGTCGATAAAGGTTGTCGCAACTTAGGTTTATAATTTTACTTAAACTTTAGGTCAAATGTTACTGCATTTTTCTCCCAATGTTCTTGGAATTATGGGGTGATCTACCTATCAAATTGAATATCTATGAGTCTAGTATTCAATGCATTAAACCGTTTGTCGATACGATCTCGGAATAGAGAGATATTCGCGTTTTCGCAAGAGTGCGCCAAGCTGCTCTCTATGGGGCCCACAAAGGCGGTTTAAGACATATGGATATATATAAGATACCTCAACCCCGTTTTAAGTCATTATTTTTCAGTATATTCAGACCTTATAACCCTAAAAACAGTCTCTCAAGGTTCTCTCATGATCCAAGACCCAAACAAAGGGCAAACAACACAAATCAAATGTCGGGAATCCCGTGGCGCTAGTAAGTTTCTTGTTCTTCTTGTTGTTGCTGATTTTTGTGTTGTTCCAGCTCGTGTGGGAGGTTGTTTTAAATGTTTTATGTCCTGTAAATACACCTTCAAGTTTTTAATATCAACCCTAGGTGATTTCAAGTCTTCTAAAAGTAATTCTAGTGCCGAAAAACCCGAATTAATTGCTAGTTTCGCTTCCTTGTTCTTGTGGCAGAATTGAAGGGATATTTCGTGGAAAATTAAGGTCAAATTGGAGTTGTTCTTTCTGTTTAAAGGTAAGGAACCTCTTAGTCTATATATATTTAAGATTATCCAAGTTGCAGCTAAGTCGTTGAAGCTAGAACTTGTGAAATATATATCGAAAGGCTTGGTATTAATGTTGTTGGTTGGTGGACTATTTTGGAGGCTCAATATGATTATTAATGATGTTGTTTGGGCTGTTTGGTGATTGTATTGACTTGTGGGAAGTCATATAAATAGGGGAGGTGCTGTCCGTTTCATCGTAAAATAGGTTGTGGTCGATACATAATAGTTACGACGCTTAAACGATAATGATAGTGTCATTTGTCTTATTGTAGACTAAGGAGTCGTGACATTTGCATAGCTTGAGGTTGGGCAGTATATACAAGGTATGTGAGGCTATCCCCTTCATTCTTTTGCACGACTCCAATTGTACATAATGTAATGAACGAGCTCCCAAAGATACTCTACTCTTAGAAGCTAGCAGTACTTACATTGCTGTCCTTCTTATGAAATGAATGATATTGATGTTACTTCTCTTATTCTTATATTATCAATGTTGTTGGTAGTTCCTGATTCTTATAAGATTCTTGATGAAGAGTTAATCCTAATAACGTGTACGAAGGATACCAACCTTATGTCACTCCGAAAGGTTCAAAATGTGATTCCAATGAGTCCGGCATGCATCATACATATGTATCTATTTTACTCTATCGAGCCGCGCTATAGTCGGCCGGGTACGGCACCTATTGTGCAACCACTGATCAGTTGGGTTTTACCGAGCTCCACGTGGCCGGGTACAATTCTACCGAGCCCTATGATGGCCGGGTACATTTTACCGAGCCTATTATGGCCGGGTACGATATGATGATGGTGATGCCCACAAAGGCGTATGTTTTAAAAGTTTATGTATATATATGTATGTATCATGTATTTCATGTCAGTAGCCCTCAGAGGTACCCAGATGTCACAGGTTGTATATTCTCTATCCCTGTTTACATTACTGTTCTTACTTATGCTTTCTTGCCTCACATACTCAGTACTTTATTCGTACTGACGTCCTTTTTATTTGTGGATGCTGCATGTCATGCTGCAGGTCCTGATAGACAGGTAGACGTAGCTCCCCCACCACAGTAGGCTGTCCAGTTCAGCGGTTATTGGCGAGATCCCTTCTCCGGACTTGCCGTGGTCTTGGTATGCATTTTTGTTATAGACATTATGGGTATGTCGGGGCCCTATTCCGGCAATGTTGTAGCACTTATGTTCCTTTAGAGGCTCATAGACAGGTGTCGACTTATGTATGGTTTAGAATGCCTTTTCGGCTGATTTTTGTTGTATAGTCTTTCATGGCATCATGATAGCTCGTACCTTATATATAGTTTCTTGACAGTCTTGTCGTCCCATGTTATGTATGTTCATGACATTATCTTTCATTGTTGGATGTTCATGATCCATGTCTACTATTTATATTGATCTTGTTGGCCCTTAAAGATAATAAGGAAGGTTAGATAAAATGTACGTTGGTGCTCGGCAAGTATGGCCCGGGTGCTAGTCATGACCCTCCAGTTGGGTCGTGACAAACTTGGTATCAGAGCAAGTCTGTCCTAGGGGATGTCTATGAGCCGTGTCTAGTAGAGTTTTGATTATGGATGTGTAGCGCGCCACATTTATAATCAGGAGGCTACGTGACATCTAGGGTTGTTACCTTCTTCCTGAATCTAGATCGTGCGTAGAGTTGAGTAGTAAGTGTTCATATCTAATATTCACCTTGTTTTCTTTCAGTGATGCCTTCGACTAGGAAGCAAGCAATTAGTAAACGGCTTGATACAACTATGGGAGAGGGTAACATTCAGGTGCCTCCAGCCAGAGCAGACCAAAGTGAGGCTCAGAGTGAGATGCCATCTCATACCTCTCCGTCTCCTCCAGAGGATATTAGGAGGCACCCAGTACATCCAGTTCCTCCGTCTAGCACTACAGACCACGATATGCGCAGTGCAGTGCAATTGTTGACTAGCTTGGTAGCTGCTCAGGCTCAGAGGCAGAATACCGGTGCTGCTGATAAATCGGTTAGTGCGAGAGTTCGTGATTTTATTAATCTAGACCCTCCAGTGTTTACCGGATCAGACCCCAAGGAGGACCCACAAACATTTATTGATCAGATTCATCGTACATTGCGGGTTATGCATGCTAGTGATACGGAGGCAGTAGAGTTGGCTTCTTATCGGTTACGGGATTTAGCGGTTTTCTGGTATGATAGTTGGGATAGATCTAGGGGTCCGAACGCTCCTCCAGCCATGTGGAAGGAATTTTCTGAGGCCTTTCTTCGTCACTACTTGCCAGTTGAGATACGACGAGCTAGAGCTGATAAGTTCTTGAACCTTCGACAGGGTAATATGAGTGTACGAGAGTATAGTATACAGTTTGATTCTTTAGCAAGGTATGCTCCCCATATGGTGGCCGAGATGAGTGATAGGGTGCATCTGTTCGTGAATGGGTTGGGACCACATCTGATAAATGAGTGCACAACAGCCTCCTTGGTAGAGGGCATGGATATTTCCCGTATTCAGGCTTATGCCCAGACCCTAGAGGATCATAAGCGCCAGCAAAGGGCAGATAGGGAGCAGGATAGGGGCCAGCATAAGAGGGCGAGATTCGCAGGGTATTCTGATGAGTTCAGAGGCAGTATCAGGCCCCAATCTTCGAGGAGTTCGGCGCCACCTGTAGCTAGTGCTCCTCCAAAGTTTCAGAGGCCTCGGTATGATCGATTTACCTATTCTGGTTCAGGTCAGAGTTTGAGGGCATCGGGCTCACAATTTCATAGAGATACTAGTCAGACGAGACCCCCAACACCTCGTTGTGATCAGTGCGGCAAGGCCCACTTTGGACTGTGCCGTCGAGGTTCCGATGCGTGCTATTCTTGCAGACAGCATGGCCATATGATGCGGGATTGTCCTAACAGAGGAGGTGGTGGTATGGCTCAACCGACTGGATCTGTGTCTGGTTCTTCCTCATCAGTTCGACCTCCAGCACAAGGTTTTTAGCAGTCGACAGGTCGTGGTAGAGGTAGAGGTTCAGTGCCGAGTTCGAGTGGTGCTCAAAATCGAACCTATGCTCTAGTAGGTCGACAAGATCTCGAGTCATCTCCGGATGTTGTTACAGGTATATTGTCTGTGTTTTCTTATGATGTATATGCGCTAATTGATCCAGGATCTACCTTATCATATGTTACACCCTTTGTGGCTAATAAGTTTGGCATTGAACCTGAATTGATAAGTAAACCACTTGCGGTATCCACTCCGATAGGAGATTCTATGATTGCTAGAAGGGTATATAAAGGTTGCACTGTAATGATTTGTAGTCGTCAAACCTCGGCAAATTTATTTGGGTTAGAAATGGTTGATTTCGATGTGATAATGGGAATGGACTGGTTGGCCTCATGCTATGCAAATTTTGACTGTCGTACGAAGATGGTTAGGTTTCAGTTTCCTTGTGAACCCGCCATTGAATGGAAGGGGAACATTGCTACGCCAAAAAGTAGGTTTATTTCCTATCTTAAGGCAAGAAAGATGATCTCAAAAGGTTACATTTATCATCTTGTTTGCGTTAGGGATGCGGAGGCGAAGCCGCCTACTCTACAATCAATCCCCGTGGTCAATGAATTTCCAGATATTTTCCCAGATGAACTCCCAGGCCTTCCTCCTGAAAGGGAGATTGAGTTTAGCATTGATGCATTGCCTGACACTCAACTGATCTCTATCCCTCCATACAGGATGGCCCCGGTAGAGTTGCGAGAGTTGAAGGCACAGTTGAAGGACTTGCTGGATAAGGGTTTCATTAGGCCTAGCACTTCACCTTGGGGTGCGCCAGTCTTGTTCGTGCGAAAGAAAGATGGGTCGTTAAGGATGTGTATCGATTATCGATAGTTGAATAAGTTTACAATAAAGAACAAGTATCCACTTCTAAGAATTGATGACCTGTTTGAACAACTCCAGGGTGCCAAGTATTTCTCCAAGATTGACTTGCGTTCAGGGTATCATCAGGTGAGGGTTAAGGAGAAGGATATTCCAAAGACGGCCTTCCGGACAAGATATGGGCATTTTGAGTTCTTGGTGATGTCGTTCGGGCTAACAAATGCCCCAGTAGCTTTTATGGATCTCATGAATAGTGTATTCAGGCCCTATCTTGATGTGTTCGTGATCGTATTCATTGATGACATTCTGGTGTATTCTCGTTCAGAGGCGGAACATGCGGGCCACTTGCGGATAGTATTACAGACCCTTCAGGATCATAAGTTATATGCTAAGCTCTCTAAATGTGAATTCTGGCTGAACTCAGTAGCATTCCTTGGCCATGTGATATCTGATGAGGGTATTAATGTCGACACTCAGAAGATCGATGCAGTGAAGAATTGGCCGAGACCTACAACACCGTCAGAAGTCCGCAACTTCCTGGGGCTAGCAGGATATTATAGGCGGTTTGTAGAAGGGTTTTCCTCTATATCAGCACCATTGACTAAGTTAACACAGAAAGCTACCAAGTTCCAGTGGTCTGATGCTTGTGAACATAGTTTTCAGGAGCTAAAGAATCGATTGACATCCGCGCCAGTGCTCACTCTCCCAGAAGGAACAAAAGGTTATGTGGTATATTGTGATGCCTCAGGTATAGGTTTGGGGTGCGTATTGATGCAACGCGGGAAGGTGATTGCTTATGCATCAAGACAATTGAAGAAGCATGAAAAGAATTCCCGACTCATGATTTGGAATTGGCTGTAGTAATATATGCTTTGAAGATATGGCGGCACTACTTATACGACGTCCATGTTGACATCTACACAGATCACAAGAGTTTACAATACATCTTTAAGCAGAAGGAGTTGAATTTGAGGCAGCGTAGGTGGCTTGAATTACTGAAAGACAACGATGTCGAGATATTGTACCATCCCGGTAAAGCTCATGTTGTGGCAGACGCTCTTAGCCGTAAGTCAATGGGAAGCTTAATACATATTGAGGCAGGTAGACAAGGGTTGACCAAAGAGCTTCACCAGCTGGCCAATATGAGAATCAGATTGTTAGACTCTGATGACGGAGGTGTTACTGTACAGAATACAGCAGAATCATCTTTGGTAGTCGAGGTAAAAGCACGGCAATATGAAGATCCTACCTTAGTAAGATTGAGAGAGGGAATTCAGCAGTGTAAGATTACAGCTTTCAAGATCGGAGGAGATGGGACACTGAGATACCAGGGCCGATTATGTGTACCTAGTGTGGCAGGGTTGCGAGAGAAGATTATGATTGAGATTTACCAGTCCCGATATTCTATCCATCCTGGCTCGACAAAGATGTATCATGACGTTAAGGAGCAGTATTGGTGGGATAACATGAAGAAGTCTATTGCAGAATTTGTAGCCCAGTGTCCTAATTGTCAACAAGTAAAGATCGAGCATCAGAAACCTAGTGGATTGATTCAGAATATAGAGATTCCGACCTGGAAATGGGAGGTGATTAATATGGACTTCATTATTGGATTACCTCGCTCTTATCATAAGTTTGACTCCATCTGGGTGATAGTTGATCGACTTACAAAATCTGCCCATTTTCTGCCAGTTAAGACAACTTACACGGCTGAAGATTATGCGAAGTTGTATATCAAGGAGATTGTTAGGCTTCATGGTGTGCCGGTATCTATTATATCAGATCGAGGAGCTCAATTTACGGCTAACTTTTGGAGGTCTTTTCAAAAGGGTTTAGGCACACAAGTAAATCTCAGCACTGCATTCCATCCGCAGACTGACGGACAGGCTGAACGTACCATCCAGACGCTTGAAGATATGCTACGAGCATGTGTTCTAGATTTCAAGGGGAATTGGGATGACCATCTGGCACTTATAGAATTTTCCTACAATAATAGCTACCATTCCAGTATTAAAATGGCCTCGTATGAGGCACTGTACGGGAGGAGATGTAGATCACCAGTTGGATGGTTCGAAGTCGGTGAGACAGAATTATATGGGCCAGATTTGATTCACCAAGCCATTGAGAAGGTGAAAGTGATACAAGAGCGACTGAGGACGGCACAAAGCAGGCAAAAGTCTTATTCCGACGTCCGACGTCGTGATCTGGAATTTGAGGTTGGTGATTGGGTTTTCCTGAAGATCTCGCCGATGAAGGGTGTTATGCATTTTGGGAAGAAGGGTAAGTTGAGTCCGCGGTATATTGGGCCGTACAAAATTCTTCGACGAATTGGACAGGTTGCTTATGAGTTAGAATTGCCATCTGAATTGGAATTTGTCCACCCGGTATTCCATGTATCTATGTTGAGGAAATGTATTGGAGACCCTTCTCGGGTCGTCCCTATCAAAGATGTACAAGTTACAAAGGATCTATCATATGATGAAGTGCCAGTGGCTATATTAGATCGACAAGTCCGCAAGCTGAGAACAAAGGATGTAGCTTCCGTGAAAGTATTATGGAGGAACAAGAATATAGAAGAAATAACATGGGAAGCAGAAGAGGAGATGAAGTCTAAATACCCTAACCTATTCCAGAGTGAAGATAACGAGGATGCCGGGGGAAAGAAGGACGCATTATAAGGTGAAACGGCTCTATGAGGTAAGCAATAGCTTGTGAATACTCTTTTTTTAATACAAAATGGTAATATGCAGATAATGTACATATCCATAATGCTTTGTATAGTCTTGTAAGGCCATAGGTTAGGTTTAACTGCTTGCAAGTTTGGCTAGTGTCCATTTTATAGGGGAAACTCAGCCGGAAATCTTCGTCGGAATCCACAATGAGTTAGACACCCCATAAACCCTTACATTCGAGGACGAATGTTCCTAAGGGGGAGAGGGTGTTACAACCCAAATTCGCATACCATAGATCACGCCGTAAGTTAGTCGACATAAATCCAAGAAGAGATTATCTTTGAGATGATAAGAAGTTAATCCTATTGGTCTTAAACGATACAAGGGTGTATAAGAGTGGTTAACAAGTATTTGAAGTTAAATGAATCAAGGATGTTGCAACCCGTATTTTCGGGTAACACTAGAGGTGATTAATTATCCCAAGAGGTCTTGTTTTAATGTATTTGAATCATATAATATCCGCATCATAAGTCTTGAAGTCAAGCGAGTTATGAAACAAAAGTCGATAAAAGTTGTCGCAACTTAGGTTTATAATTTTACTTAAACTTTAGGTCAAATGTTACTGCATTTTTCTCCCAATGTGCTTGGAATTATGGGGTGATCTACCTATCAAATTGAATATCTATGAGTCTAGTTTCCAACGCATTAAACCGTTCGTCGATACGATCTCGGAATAGAGAGATATTCGCGTTTTCGCGAGAGTGCGCCAAGCTGCTCTCTATGGGGCCCACAAAGGCGGTTTAAGACATATGGACATATATAAGATACCTCAACCCCGTTTTAAGTCATTATTTTTCAGTATATTCAGACCTTATAACCCTAAAAACAGTCTCTCAAGGTTCTCTCATGATCCAAGACCCAAACAAAGGGCAAACAGCACAAATCAAATGTCGGGAATCCCGTGGCGCTAGTAAGTTTCTTGTTCTTCTTGTTGTTGCTGATTTTTGTGTTGTTACAGCTCGTGTGGGAGGTTGTTTTAAGTTTTTTATGTCCTGTAAATACACCTTCAAGTTTTTAATATCAACCCTAGGTGATTTCAAGTCTTCTAAAAGTAATTCTAGTGCCGAAAAACCCGAATTAATTGCTAGTTTCGCTTCCTTGTTCTTGTGGCAGAATTGAAGGGATATTTCGTGGAAAATTAAGGTCAAATTGGAGTTGTTCTTTCTGTTTAAAGGTAAGGAACCTCTTAGTCTATATATATTTAAGATTATCCAAGTTGCAGCTAAGTCGTTGAAGCTAGAACTTGTGAAATATATATCGAAAGGCTTGGTAGTAATGTTGTTGGTTGGTGGACTGTTTTGGAGGCTCAATATGATTATTAATGATGTTGTTTGGGCTGTTTGGTGATTGTATTGACTTGTGGGAAGTCATATAAATAGGGGAGGTGCTATCCGTTTCATCGTAAAATAGGTTGTGGTCGATACATAATAGTTACGACGCTTAAACGATAATGATAGTGTCATTTGTCTTATTGTAGACTAAGGAGTCATGACATTTGCATAGCTTGAGGTTGGGTAGTATATACAAGGTATGTGAGGCTATCCCCTTCATTCTTTTGCACGACTCCGATTGTACATAATGTAATGAACGAGCTCCCAAAGATACTCTACTCTTAGAAGCTAGCAGTTCTTACATTGCTGTCCTTCTTATGAAACGATTGATATTGGTGTTACTTCTCTTATTATTATATTATCAATGTTGTTGGTAGTTCCTGATTCTTATAAGATTCTTGATGAAGAGTTAATCCTAATAACATGTACAAAGGATACCAACCTTATGTCACTCCGAAAGGTTCAAAATGTGATTCCAATGAGTCCAGCATGCATCATATATATGTATCTATTTTACTCTACCGAGCCGCGCTATAGTCGGCCGGGTACGGCACCTATTGTGCAACCACTGATCAGTTGGGTTTTACCGAGCTCCACGTGGCCGGGTACGATTCTACCGAGCCCAATGATGGCCGGGTACGTTTTACCGAGCCTATTATGGCCGGGTACGATATGATGATGGTGATGCCCACAAAGGTGTATGTTTTAAAAGTTTATGTATATATATGTATGTATCATGTATTTCATGTCAGTAGCCCTCAGAGGTACCCAGATGTCACAGGTTGTATATTCTCTATCCCTGTTTACATTACTGTTCTTACTTATGCTTTCTTGCCTTACATACTCAGTACTTTATTCGTACTGACGTCCTTTTTATTTGTGGACGCTGCATGTCGTGCTGCAGGTCCTGATAGACAGGTAGACGTAGCTCCCCCACCACAGTAGGCTGTCCAGTTCAGCGGTTATTGGCGAGATCCCTTCTCCGGACTTGCCGTGGTCTTGGTATGCATTTTTGTTATAGACATTATGGGTATGTCGGGGCCCTGTTCCGGCAATGTTGTAGCACTTATGTTCCTTTAGAGGCTCATAGACAGGTGTCGACTTATGTATGGTTTAGAATGCCTTTTCGGCTGATTTTTGTTGTATAGTCTTTCATGGCATCATGATAGCTCGTACCTTATATATAGTTTCTTGACAGTCTTGTCGTCCCATGTTATGTATGTTCATGACATTATCTTTCATTGTTGGATGTTCATGATCCATGTCTACTATTTATATTGATCTTGTCGGCCCTTAAAGATAATAAGGAAGGTTAGATAAAATGTACGTTGGTGCTCGGCAAGTATGGCCCGGGTGCTAGTCATGACCCTCCAGTTGGGTCGTGACACCGGTATTCACTGGAGCAGATCCAAATGAGGACACTCAGGTATTCATCAATCGGATACAAAGGACTTTGAGGGTAATGAAGGCCACTAAGACTGAGTCAGTTGAGCTAGCTTCCTAGACTTCGTGTCATGTCCCAACCTTGGGGAGCGTGACCGGCGCTCAACTGAATTAACCCAGTCGAGCCAACCTACATTACATCAAACTCTCATCATTATTCATGCATGATTTGCCATAACATAATTAGATCTTAAATTTTAAATTAATTACATTTGGCTCAATGGCCTAAAATTCTTCTCATGATGGATAAATAGCTTTATAAATATCTATAAATACTGTGAACATAAATACATGACAAAACTCAAAACTTAAGTACATGACCCACAGTGTACATGGAGCTTCTATGATAATAGATACCTAAGTACATAAAACAAACTAGACTCAAATACCCACTAGAACTGTAGCGAGATCACCATAAGCTGAGTAGTGAGGAAGATCCCTATCAAAGATCCACATCATCCAGTAGAAGTATACCTGCACCCATTAAAAGATGCAGTGCCCCCGGCAAAAGCGACGTGAGTACATGTGGAATAGTACTCATATGTAAGGCAGACAGAACAACATATGAAAATATGGTAACTCAAATAAAGTACATCAAGAAACTACAAAACGACTCATAGAATCGCATGTCAAGTATTATTATACTTACATCATTCTAAACTTCTTTTGGGATCAAGTGAGCCATATGAACTATGCGCGGGATACAAAATATAATGTAAATGTAACATGTACAAACAAGGGCAATGAAAGTGGCACTTATTGTTCGTACTGGCTATGTGTCTCATCAGATCGTCCACAACCCTTTCTTACTACACACCTATGCATTTCACAGACCTTCCATAAGGTTCACCCATACTATACACCTGTGCATTTCATAGACCGTCCATAGGATTCACCTATACAATACACCTATGCATTTCATAGCCCGTCCATAGGCTTCATAACACATCATTATGCACATGACCATATATAAACTCAAAGTGACATGATTAACATTACATTGAAGGTCGCATGTTTCCGGATCATTGGAATACTTCATGTTCATGCTCATCATGGAGAAACACAATTCATTACATTAGCACATGTATGGTAGATAAATGAGTAGATTTCAATGGCACATGGGCCAAATTATTTTTCCATAAGGTTCATCATTATCTAGCATAGAACATCTCTCTTTCATCTGGTTATGTACTCGCTTGTCATCTTAAGGCCATTAGCCAAGTTCATGATTCTCGGGGATGAAGTCATTTCCATTTATTAATTTAGAAGCATACATACTATGATTGAAATCATTGGAACATACAATGCCTCAAAATTCTTGTTTTGGCAAGAAGCCACATTTCATGTTTATACTATCACTTCCTTTTAGTTGCCATGGGTGCCCATAGAACATTAAGAACATTTAAAACATTTAGGAACACCATAGACTCTACTCATGAGGACGTAAGAGCATATGTCACATTGGAAACATTTACAAGTAAGCTATAACCATTTCATTTGAAACATAAATTGGAGTCATAGACATTCGTTAAATCAACCACACGTGAAGTATCTTTGTAGGAGTGAATAAGGATAGAAATTGAAACAAGACTTACGCATATCGTAATATGATAAATCATGTGTTCGAGGCAATCTAACATGATAAGAATTGGTAGTTTGGGCAACCGTACTTAGAGTTCACAGTGAGAGCAGGGAATCTGATTCTACGGAGGGAGTTTAGCCAAAATACCTTGCTTGAGATTTCCTTAGATTGCTTCACTGTCCCACACTCCTAACAACCTCAATCGATAGAGACATAACCAAATTTAACCATAGTTAGGAGGGTGTTCTTAGATCTAGCCCATTCTGACATTTCATCAAACACCTAATATGCAAAATTGATTACAAGGTCCCACAATAGAAATTCCTCTACCCTCACCATGAATTTTCAAGCAGCCAACCAATATGCAATATCCCTACAACATCCATCAACCATCATTAGTAACATACATGCCCAACCATTAGCTTCAAGCCCACCAAAATTACATTTCCTAGTCTTCACATACTCCCAAATTCGAGATGAGGGCTTATGGCTTCCAGTCACGATCCCACAATCCCCACCATGATAACATACTACCGAAACTCATTATTAAACATTGCATTAAAGCTAGGGATGAATTCTTACCTTTTAAGTAGAAGGTCTTGTGAGTTTCTCTCTTGAATTCCCAAGGTTTGAGCAAGAATTGGAGAGTATAATTTGATAGAGCTTCTCCCTCTCTCTCTCTCTCTCTCTCTCTCTCTCTCTCTCTCTCTCTCTCTCTCTCTCTCTCTATATATATATATATATATATATATAAAACTTGATGTTTTAGAGTGAGGGTATGAATTTAAAGAGAGAGGGAGAAGCTCTATCAAATTATCCTCTCCAATTCTTGCTCAAACCTTGGGAATTCAAGAGAGAAACTCACAAGACCTTCTACTTACAAGGTAAGAATTCATCCCTAGCTTTAATGCAATGTTTAATAATGAGTTTCGGTAGTATGTTATCATGGTGGGGATTGTGGGATCGTGACTGGAAGCCATAAGCCCTCATCTCGAATTTGGGAGTATGTGAAGACTAGGAAATGTAATTTTGGTGGGCTTGAAGCTAATGGTTGGGAATGCATGTTACTAGTGACCCCTTAAGGCCTTATATCAAAATAGGGCCGGATAAGAAAATTTCATAAAATAGCCCCCGAAGTCAATTATGTGGCACAATTCCATGGTAGCAGAACAAATGTGTGGCCAGCAGAATGACCACAAGATGGTATGTCAATTCTGCGGTGCAATTTCATGATAGCAGAATGGTTATACGGCCAACAGAATGGCCAAAAAATGGTTTTCAAATTTGAGTTGCTTCTGATTCATTCCGTGGTGATTCCGTGGTCAGCGGAACAAATCCACTATAACATAATGGACCACTGAATTGTCGTTTTCTACAAATTATTCTATCAACTCCATGATGCATTGCACAATCCAAAAATACGTATTGTGGAACATTAGCTTACCTTTGCACCATAAAAACTTAAA
This sequence comes from Nicotiana tabacum, assembly GCF_000715075.1. NCBI lineage: Eukaryota > Viridiplantae > Streptophyta > Magnoliopsida > Solanales > Solanaceae > Nicotiana > Nicotiana tabacum. The sequence goes on from NC_134088.1 coordinate 51,465,656, forward strand.
TTCTTGGCGAACTTTTACGGGGTCTTACACTTCAGGATGTTGCAGTTAATTGGTACGAGTCTTGGGAGTTGTCTAGAGGTAAGGATGCCTCTCTAACAGTATGGGAGGATTCTACAGAGACTTTTATTCGTCATTATTTGCCACCAGAGCTTAGACGGGCCAAATTTTATAGGTTCTTGACCCTTCGATAGGGTAATATGAGTGTCCGAGAGTACAACCTTCAGTTTGATTCTTTGGCTAGGTATGCTCCCACTATTGTAGCTAAGATGGAGGATCGGGTTCACCTGTTCGTGATGGGGTTGGAGTCGTACTTGCTTAATGACTATATGTCGGTCTCACTTTATTTAGGTATGGATATTTCTTTTATTCAAGAATACACTCAGGGAGTAGAGGAGCATAAGCAGAAGTAGAAGCAGAAGCAGAAGCAAAAGCAGAAGCAGAAGGCCGATCGTGAGCATGATAGGGTCCAGAGTAAGAGAGCAAGATCTTCAGGTCCTTCTGGTGAGTTTCAAAGTGGTCAGAGATAGCAGTACCCGAGGTATCCATCCCAGCCATCGGCTAGTGCACCCCCTTAGTTTGCCGATAGGAGATTTGATCATTTCATATATTCAGGGCCTAATCAGAGTTCTTGGGCCTCTAGTTCTTAGTATTGGGGAGAGTCAACTCAGATGAGACTGACCTTGTGACGATGTGCTCAGTGTGGTAAGAAGCATGCCAGGAAGTGCCGTGTGGGGTTGGGTGTTTGTTATAATTGTGGTTATCCAGGCCATGTTATGAGAGATTGTATAATGAGAGCTAGTGCATGTATAGTTCAACTAACTGGATCTGTAGCTGGTTTGTCATCATCAGTATTCCCCCTGAGAAAGGTTCATAGGCACTAGTCAGTCGTGGTAGAGGCAGAGGTGGAGCATCTAGCTCTAATGGTCCTCAAAACTGCATATATGCATTAGCGAGTCAATAGGAGCAGGAGTCGTCACCTGATGTTGTTACAAGTATATTATCAGTCTCCTCCTATGATGTATATGCATTGATTGATACAAGTTCCACCTTATCATTTGTCACTCTGTTGGTTGCTAGTAAGTTTGGGATAGAAACTGAGTTGATTAAACCTTTTGAGGTGTCTACACCTATTGGGATCCAGTGATAGCTACACTGGTATATAGAGATTGTATAGTAGTAGATCATAGTCATTCTACAATAGCAGACCTGATTGAGTTAGATATGGTAGAATTTGATGTTATAATGGGTATGGATAGGTTGGCTTCTTGTTACGCTAACGTTGATTGTAGATAAAAAAAGGTTCGGTTCTAGTTTTCGGGGGAGCCAGTTCTAGAGTGGAAAGGTAATACTGCATCACTGAGAGGTAGGTTTATTTACTGTCTCAAGGCAAGGAAGATGATCAGAAAGGGCTATATTTATCACTTAGTTCGGGTACAGTATATGAAAGCATAGTCACCAACCCTTAAGTCTATCCCTGTCGTTAATGAGTTTCACAAAGTTTTTCCTGACGAGCTTTAAGGTCTTCTGCCATAGCGAGCTTCAAGGCCTTCCGCCAGGGGTTTGGGATGATCATTTGCTGCTTATTGAGTTTGCGTATAATAATAGCTATCATTCCAAAATTTAGATGGCTCCATATGAAGCTCTTTATAGACTGAAGTGTAGGTCACCTATCGGATGGTTCAATGTTGGGGAAACTAAGTTAGTAGGACCAAAGTTGGTACAACAGGTAGTTGAGAAGATTAAGCTTATACATGAAAGGCTATTAGCAGCTCAGAGTCGTCAGATGTCCTATGCAGATAATCGATGACTTGACTTGGAGTTTCAGGTAGACGACTGGGTATTCCCAAAGGTATCACCGATGAGGCGTTAAGAGATTCGATAAGAAAGGCAAACTTAGCCCTTGGTACATTGGACCTTATAAGATCATACACAATGTAGGTCAGGTAGAATATGAGTTAGACTTGCCTTCTGACTTGGAGTCTGCACATCCAATCTTTCATGTGTCTATGCACCTTAAGTGTATCAGAGATCCTTCCAGAGTCGTGCCAGTTTATGATGTTTAGGTCACAGTGCAACTATCATATGAGGAAACTCCCATTGCTATGCTAGATAGACAGGTTCAGAGATTGAGAACTAAGGACATAGCTTCGGTTAAAGTACTTTGGAGGAACTAGAATGTGAAGGAGATGACTGAGGAAGCTGAAAAAGAAATAATGTCTAGGTATCCTCCTCTGGTTCCTCTTCCAGAGGAGGATAATACTGAGACATCACAATCTTTAAGTGCGTATATGTTACTGGATTCTTATGCTAGTTACTGTCATTGGTCGTGTGAGGCCATTGTTGTTAATGATGATTGTGGCCCTATGTGGCTTTGTATTAGTTGGTTTGCTGCGTGACATGTTGGTAGTAAGTAGTACAATTACATAGGAGACTCTACCGAAATTTCAATAGATCTCTAGGAGTTTAACATTCGAGAGGCCTAATGGTAGGGATGCCCTGGCATTTGGATTTATTCATAGAAAAACTTCCTAGATAACATGGACAACATAAGTATTCGCAGGGGCTGTAGGTTATGAGATTGATAAGTGCATCAGTCAACATTCAAGGACGAATATTCCAAAGGGAGGAATAATGTTACACCCCATGTTTTCGTACGCAAAAGTACATCGTAAGTCAATTGATGTAAGATTGGAAATGAGATCCTCTTTGAAAGTATATAAAGTAATTTAATGATGTTACATCCCGTATTTCAACATATGCACGACTAGGTTGAGGACGAATGCACTTAAACATGAGAAAGGATATTTTGGACAAATAAAAACGAGCTTCTTGCTTACTTGATGTGCCTGATTCACCAACTTACTTTCCGTCCTACTTGCTTGAGCTACTTAACATGTGTCATGAGTATTAAACAAGGACGAGATATGTATTTAAATTAATTAGGGCATCATGTGACACATACTAACGAAACAAGTAGGTGACAAGTAGGTGTGTCACCTAATTGCTAAAATGAGAGGCCCAAATTAAAGGTTAAATAGAGGGAAATTGGTGCAGTAGTTTGGTCAACCATAAGGGATTATTAAATCCAACATCTGACCATTTTCACCCACCTTTATCCGAAATAAAGTTCAACAACATCCTCTCTTTCTCTCCTAAGCCAAACAACCACCATTCTTTCTACTAAGGTTCTAAGTGGAAAGGGCTTCAAGTTTCATTCACCCCCCATCACGTGAGATGATTTTCATGTGTTTAATCTTCTATCCTAAGATATCAAACGTTTCTACACCAAACAGCCCAATGCAGCCCCTCTCCTCCAAGGTTAGACAACCTACTCTTGATTAAAAGTATTGTAGAAGTGGTGGAGATCACTTGTTTGATAATGTTGCTAAGTTATGAGCATTATCAAGTTAAATGAGACTTTTTCTAGAGTTTCTTCTTGCTACATAGGGTAAGGAATCTTCTCTTCTTCATGTGTTTGAGATTATTGGAGTCTTGGCTATCTTGTGACAATACGAACTTGTGAAGAAATGGCCTGAAATGAGTTCTAAGTTACTACAGTTTGCTGGACTGTTATGAGATTATTTTTATTGTGTATTGTGACTGAAAATTAGTAGGAACAACCTGAGTAAGTTGTGATTGTCACTATTGAAGCGTATTTAAGTTTTAACTATGTTATGTGGATGGAAAAGTGCAAGCTAGAACTTGGTTGTTGGGTGAGATGGTGTGAACTATTTTGGTAATGTATTGTAATGAATATAAGGTTAGATAATGATGTATATATGTTTTTTGACATTCTGGACATGTTGGTCTTGTTGTTTGATTTTAGGAAAGTGAAAAGAATAAGGGGAGGTGCTGTCCAAATTTTCATAGACGAACTAGTCACTCATTTGTGTTGAGTTCTAGCTTCCGTAAGCTTAACAATGGTCCCTTATTATTTGTTATAGATTGAAGTACTAACGGGCTGAATCATCATCGTGTGGTTAATTAAATGATAAGGGTGTGTTAAGGCTATCCATACTTTCCTTTTGGCATGATCCATATGATACAAACGAAAAGCAAACGATCAACTTTCACAAATTATTCTATTCTTAGAAGTACTAGGGGTGCCTATATTCTTGATTCCCTATATGTCGTATTATTGTATCGTCTATTCGTGGGTCTTAGAAAATACGTAAGTTGATAACGTTTATTTCATGATATTAACCGAAGGCATATTGATCTTATTACATTCCGGGAGATCTTATTGACTTACTTCCTTATTCATTGCATTCATTTATACATGAACATTGACCCATGACCAGATGGAATTATATATGTGTATATTATATGTATATGTGGTATGGGGAAAGGCTACGATGTTATATATGCACCACCACCTGATCAACTATTATACATTGATAATTTCGCACATAGAGGCCGATATGATATGATAGGATGCCCTCAGAGGCTTGATGATGTTATGTACGTATATACCTATGCATGATATGACATTTATATGCATATGCATGACATTATAAATGTTTCATTATTCACAAAGATATTCAAACTTACAGGTTGAGTCTTTTACTCTATGTTTCTTTGAAGTCTTTTTTATATTGATTTTCATGCCTTACATACTTGGTACATTATTCATACTGACACCCCTATTTCTTGGGGGCCTGCGTTTCATGCTCGCAGATGTAGGTAGACATATTAACAGTCCCCCTTCTTAGAATCATTGCTAAGAGAGTTGGTGTGCTCTATTTGATCCGGAGTTGCTATGGGGTCTTGGTACAATATTTTTGTATACATATATGGGTACGACGGGGCCCAGTCCCATCCTTTATACAGTTGTACACTCTATTAGAGGTCTGCAGACAGTCATGTATAGTTGGATAGTATGTGGCCTTGTCGACTTCTATTTTTGATATATGGTTGTCCATAGCACCCTTGTCGGCTCGCACTATCGTATTCCGCATATATATATGTATATATGTCTTTTGGGCATCTTTCCCCACGTATGTTATTCACATGATTCAGCAGTTTATTGACAGATGTTATGCATGACCTACTGTTATTTCATGCTTATATCTTAGACGTATGCTTAGGGGTATTCGACAAGTAGGGCTCAGGAACTCATCATGGCCCATCAATTTTGGTCGTGACTTGTGATTTTTGTCTTCGCATTCACAGTCAGTAGGTCTCATTCATGAATGGTTGGGGTTGTTGGTATTCGCATTCACGGGAGAAGGGGTTGTGTTCGCATAGCAGAGAGGTTGGTTGGGAGTTGAATGGTGTTATCCTTTACGTTTACATAGGCTTGGGAAGCATGTGCATCACGATTGCATGATGTCTACCACATTTGCGTAGGTTATTTTTGAGGCAATGTCAGGTTGTGCTTCTCAAACGCGATTGGGTCACGTTCGCGAAGGGTAGTGCTAAGCAGACTCATTTAAGTTCTTATTTCGGAAATTTAGCCCATTCTATCATATTTTGAACCCTAGACTTGGAGAAGGGCGATTTTTGAGGTAGACTTTCTTAAAATACTTTAGGATAAGTGATTTCTTCTCATTTTAGTTATTATTTCAAGAATCTACATGGATTATTAACACCTAAATCATGGAATTTTGAGGAAAATTTGAAGATTTTTCCTACAGCTTAAGAGAGTGAAAATTAAGGATTTGAAAGTTGATTTGGACTTGATTTTGGAATCTAATCACATATTTGGACTCGTCAGGTTATTGGTAGTCAAAATTTACCCCTCGACTCTAGTTTTGATCGTGTGGGCCCTGTTGACTTTTGTTGACATTTTAGAAATTGAATAAAGATTGAACCTTTATTATTTGGAATTGATTTTTATTGCTTTGTTTGATGTTATTGAGTTGTTTTTGGCTAGATTTGACCCTCTCGGAGGCCGATTTGAGAGGCAGGGGATTTTGGTATATTGATTCTAACGCTTTGAGGTACGTATCTTGCCTAAGCTTAGTTTGAGGGTAATGTCCTTGTTGGCTATGATATTATGTGCCTTGTTTTGCTACCATGCCTCGTTGTTTCCGTGTCGTCTCCACTTGTATGACTATGTGAGCTATTATCCTTGTTATAAATGATGTCTAGGCTTTGAACTTAACTATTTGAGACATGATAGAGCTATTTTTGCTATGTCGAGCTATTTGTCTTAACTGTAGTTATATTTTCAGTCACGTTATCATATTCGCGTATTATATCTCTGTCTCTGTGCACTTTTTATATGTTATCTCACATGTTGTTAGTAACCTCATTTGTGTGATACATGTTGAGCTGAGTTATGGTATGTTGGCATATTCCGTGCGGTATTCTTGAGTATGGTACAGTGAGATGTGAGCATATTGAGACTTGAGCAGAATGATGACTTATTTTGGACTGTTGAACAGTGTTGATATTGATTGTGAGGAGACGTTTGCATTCAGGCCCATATTGGCTTGAGTGGCATTGTTTGTTGAGTGTGATATTTATTGTGAGGGGACACGGAACCAGCCCATATTGGGCTTTATGATATTGATCGTTGATTTTGATCCAATCAGCACTCTGCCTAGGATCCGCCTGTCCGGAGTCCGGTATAACCTGTGAGTGTAGGCACTTAATATGTTCTTAGTGAGGGGCTTATGCCTGGCACTGGTACAGTGCTGGGTGCGAGTGTGTGTGATGATTCAAGGTCTTCGAGCCAAGCACTGTGAGCATACTAAGAGTATGATTGAGGGGTAATTGTGCCAGGCATTATGTTTTTGCTGAGATTTTTGTTTACATGAAAATTTCACTATGATGTTGTTAATTTTAGCATGTATACTTGCCATGCAAGTATGGAGTTATACTTTCCTCATACTATTTGATATTTGTAGCCTTTAAGGTTGATGCCTTGACTGATATATTAGAAAAGCATGCCTATATTCCTCTTAATATGGTAGAGTTGAACTTGATATTGTTGAACTGCTTTTTCGTTTGCTATTATTATACTGTTATTTTTGATGTTGGCTATTGAAAATGAATATTGGACCTTGCCAAGCTTGTTGTACTTTCAGCCCAACACTGCTAGAAAATGGCTAAATTTCGACCGCGAAAACGGTCGCAAATCGATTGAAAATCGAGCTTTTCCGATGGATTACTGACTAAAAAAGATAAGTCGGAAAACACATGGTCACAAACAAATTTTGACTGAAACAGTCAATAATTTCCGACCGAATTGGTCGCAGAATGGATAATCTGGGACGCGTTCAATTTTTAGGGATTTGTATCTGGGTTAGTCTGTACTTTTCAGGCTGAATTGGTCGGAAATTTGAATATTAAAATAAATAAATAATAAAATATTTCGACCGATTTGGTCAAAAAATTAAATAATAAAATAAATAATTAATTAATTTTTTGACCAAAATTATCGTAGAATGTGAAAATAAAATAATTAAAAAAATTCATAAATTCATAATTTCCTACCCAATCTGTCGCAAATCTGGGAATTTTCTTCTAAGAATTGCGATGATTCGGTCAGAAATTAGCCCCAAATGTAGGAAACATTTAACATAATTCTGCTATTTTTTCAACTACACCACCTGCCAAATAAAATAACCAACCAACCAAACACCTAATTCATCATAACCAATGAATTAAAAAATATCACAACAAACAAAATAAAACACCTAATATCACAACCAAATAATATTCAATTATCCAAATACTAACTCACATTCATATTTTAAACATGCTAACCAAATCATAATGAAGTCTAAAATAGAACATCCGCATTCAAGTCTAAAACATAACATGATTATTCAAGTATATAGCATAAATATTCCAAAACAAATCTACATATTACAACCACGTCATAATATACAACTCAAATAGCTACTCCTATTCAGATTTAGTCTCCTTGTCACTATCAGATTCCTCTATTGTCGGTTGACTACCTTTCTTGCCTTCCTTTTTTAAATAGTTTTTGGATCAAAGCCTAAGTTGTGCTCCATTCTTGTGACATTTCACTTATTTTTTGACGCATAGCTTTCATGCCTTTTTGGGAAACTAATGCACACCGAATAATGCTACTGGACGACTGGAGAGTGGCTGTACTCCAAGCTCGTAGACTCGACCTTTATTTATTTTTCATGAAAAATAAAAAAAAGAAAGTAAAATTAGTAAGAAAACAAACACTCAACTTTTATATTAATACTAAAACAAATAATTTTACATAACTCGATACCTTTATTCACGCCAGCTGCCGCCTGTGTCCATAATGCAGTCATATCCTCAGCCGACTGAGTTCCTTCAGGCTGAAGTTTTTGCCATTGATCCAGCTCATTCTAATACTTTTCCTGAAATAAAAATGATACATATTATAAAAACAAAATAATATTATAAAAATAATATAGTGTTGAAGTAGGGATCATACAAATGTCTCTCAAGCACGCCATTCGACCCATTCCCCTCTTGTGTCCTCCTCCTCCTCATTCTTCTTCTGGGTCTCCGCAAAGACCTAAGCATGAGTTACATCCTCCCCAATCTCAACGATGGGCCACAAAACTAATTCGACATCTAGTATGAAATGCTCCACCCTTAGTAGAATCTCTGTTTATCTTTGCATGTACACTCTTCTTCTGCCATTCAACAGTGCTCCACTTTACCAAGAGTTTATCCTAGACTTCTTGACGTATCAAATTAGGCTTGTTATTACCTTTACTAGTATCATGGTGTGTATATGTCGCGACCTCAAATCCCATCTTGAGGATCGTGATGGTACCTAGTCTCTAAGACTAGGTAACCCTAACACATAATGAGATTTAATTGAAATAACCAGCTTAACTATTAAATATAAAATTGATAAATGACATAACATAGTCAAAACTAAACAATTGTCATACATCCCCAAAACCAGTAGTGCGAAGTCATAAGCTCTACAGAATATACACTGGAAATATCAAAGTGCATCATTGTTCTGGAATACAAATGACAGTAATAAGGAAAGCAACAGAAGGTGACTCCAAGGCCTGCGAACGAAAATATCAGGTATCACTTAAAGTCTCCACAGCAATCTCGAAATCAGCTCACTAATGACTGGCACGCTAAGAGGTACCTGGATCTGCATAAATATCTGTAGAAGCATAGTATGAGTACAATACAACAGTACCCAGTAAATATCAAGACTAACCTCGGTAGAGTAGTGACGAGGTTCAAGTCAATACACTCACTAGACATAAAACTCGTGCAGAACATCAATATAAAACTAACAACAAAAAACATAAAAAAATAATTTGCAACAAAGAAATAGCATGGAAAATACAACAGTTAACCAAAACAAGTAAAACGCAAAGTGAAATCAATTAAGGAAACAATGATAAGTTCAAACCATCAAACCGTTCCAACACAAGAATATCAATAAGAATCACTATTTGGGTGACCCCCGATTTGACGTCCCCGGTTATGTCATCTTCCAACCACGAGAGATAGTAGTACATATGATTGGCATGATACCTATCTGGTTCAATAGTTTCTCCATCCACGATGATCTTTTGGTTCCACATGTGTTGGGCCTCGAATTTGAATAGGATAACATCTCCTTTGAAATCTGTTTTATACTGAACCATGTTGGATACCCAAGGTATGACTTGTTTCCTTCCTGCTTGCCTCATTATCCTTATAGGAGTGTAAGGGTAGATTCCTCACAATCCATTGAGTACTAAATGAGTGGTTCTTTTAGACCTGATGATTAATTCGCTACTAGGGAACCACTCGAACATCCAATGCACTTGCTCGTCTATCAGATTACTAAAGAAACACACCTAGCCTACAGCATTCCCAGACTTTGCAAACCTGTCTGGCGTGAATGCCCTTTTCTTTGGGTGATAACTAGCTATGTAGTCAATTAGTGTCCTACGTAGGAGGTCCTGGCGATAATTTCCCCTCTGAAAGTGTTATAGCAGCCAAACTTGTAGTAGGAGATTACGACCCTCAAAATGTCCGAACTCATGCTTGCACCGATCTAGAGCACGGTACAACTCGGCTAAGATCATAGGGATGATAGTGTATTTCTACCCCTCGATACCCTCCATCACGGTCCTGGCAATAATGGCTAAGCGAGTGTGAATTCTCCCTCCTTGCATTGGAAAGATCAACAAACCCAAGAAACATACTATGAAGACATAGACCCGGCATGTACCCATCCCAAAGAGGTAATGACTAGCTCCTCGTGATGTAGGAAATATGATTTTTTATGCCTATATCGCTCATAGAGAAATTCAAAGGGGACGTATGATTTCTTTAGTTAGACCAGTTCATCATTCTTCTTAAACCACGACATTTTCAGAAAACCGCGTGAGGTGTGATTTTCTGGCACAAGTAGACCCGGACTATCCCATGATAACTTGGCGAAACCCCCTATTTCTTCAAGAAGAGTAGTCATTTCTGTATTGCCAAATATGAAAACAACTGTCTTGTCATCCCAGAACATGGTGGATGCCTCAATTATTCCTTGTTGGGCCGAATATTCAGCAAAGATTGCAAGTTACCTAGTACTCTCCTCACGTGATTTCTGGCGCAAGGTGCAAGGTCATTCCACCAGTCAATTAGCAGAGGTGGGATATTTTGGACCATACCAAACTTAGGGATTTCATGTTTCATTTTCTGCAAACAAATAAAAGTTATCCCTTTCCCCCCTCCAAATTAAACTATTTACGCAATAATGGTAAACATGTTGGCAGGTTTTTCTCCAAGTAATGCATCATATGATGGTGTCCTTTGGGATTGTAGAAATCCCTTTGGTCTTTGGACAAGGTTTATCTAGGCGGATTAATGCGTCAATGACGTCTTAATCCATACTAGGTTTAGTATGATGCATGTACATTTCAAATTAGAGTGTGGTTTCTAGAAGGGTCTAGACCGGTACTCTCAAGTGGACGACTTTATAGAGAAAGGCACGGCACTGTCGAATGCACCGTTGATCGACTAGTCTACCGCTAATAAGTCTTTCCGGTTTAAAAGGCTATTTTTAGAAAAGCGCAGATACTCATTAAGCGCCGCTATGCTAATAATAAGCACGAGTGGAGTATGATGTTGAAAGCATGCTTTATGCAAATATATTAACACGTTTCCAGATATTTGCGTGATGAAAGTACATAAAAACATTATATAATATGATAAAGATGAACAAGAGAAAGAAGGGAAAAAGGAAAGATAAAAGAGAGAAGTCAGTTTAACTCATAAAAATATGCGAGAACATAATTAAATGAATCAAATAGGGAGAGAGGGATGGGATGGACATGATATAGCAGTCTAAAACAAGATAAAGGAAATAGGGAGGGGATGTACATGTCATAGCAGTTTAAACAAATAAGGGAAATAGGGAGGGGATGTACATGTCATCAAATAATCCGCTAATCCACATAAGCGAAACATCATTATGGTAAGAGCCTAAGTATATCCCCAGCAGAGTCGCTATGCTGCCGCGCCCCATTTTCTCGCGAAAGCGGGTTTCAACATATGACAACTCTTTCAAAAGAGGGTGTTAAAAGAGAAGAGTTGCCATCTAACAATTTTGAGGTGCGTTAGGGTATTTGCAAATAACTTTGTTTTAACTAGTGTGTGTTACCAAGGATCAGGTAAAGGCTCTAATTACCTTGAAGAGAAGGTGTTGTGCGCTCTTCGAGGTCCAAAACTATGGGTCCCGGCCGAAATTAACGCTACGTGGGATAATTGGATTATATGAAGGAAGACAGGAAATTTAAATGTTCAACTATGATATAAACAAGTGTAAAGAAGATTTCTCAGAAAAAGGAATTAAACTATATTAGTAAATGATTAATACGAGTCTTTAGAGCTTACAAAATACAACATAATTTCTCTAAGTTCAAAGAAACAAAGGCGTGAATAACAAACATATGGGGGGGGGGTTCCTATGTTTTTAGGCCTAAAGAATCATCCCGTGAAACATAAATAATACTTTACAACTCCCTTAGAGTAGGGGTTGCTCATATTATTCAGCGGGCACTGACTATCATCTCCTGCTACCCAATTACTATGTTAATTCTAAACCATGTCCTATGCGTGCACTACCCGTCCCATGCCAATGGTACATGAAGCTTTGGACCTACTACTTGGGTGGTTCTAGACTTTACTTAAGGTTCTCAAAATGATAAAACTAGGCACACATTCAAAACTGGTAGGACTACACATAAAGACAATAAATGGCTCAAGTTAGTCTCCATACATAAGGAACAAAAGCACGTGGTCAGACTTTACATTATACAATAGGCAGCTTCAGAATCAGGTATATTAGAGTCGTTAAGACCTATAGATGTGGATTCTATGTGACCACACGGTTTAGAACATCTCATGGGCAGTGTCATCGTCTAGGTTATTGAAATTACAGATAACAAGTTATAAAGCCTATAGACAAGATCTCTAAGTGATTCGCGCAGTGGGGCAGTGAAACCATTTGAAAACTCAGAATTACTCGTGTTTGATCCTATTGGCATGCTTTCTAAGCAAGTAGCAACATCTTATAGGCGGGTTCTCTAATAGTTGGTATTCGAACACAGATTTATCATGCTTATTTCTATAGGCATGTCATCTAGACGTCAATGTGATAGGAACAACAGAAACAACTAATTAGTTGATCAATTAAGGCCCTATAGATATGGTATCTAGATGAGTATTAGCATATATTAATATGATCCTATAAGCATGCTATCTAATAAACATATTTCAAGTTGAGCAAATAGTTATTGACGTTTGATTCCTATAGGCAAGCTATCTAATAGCGCATAAAAGTAGACATGAGAAGAGGTAAAGCACTTCAATTCTTACAAACATGCTTCTGATAATGTGCGGGCATATAGACAAGTTGAGTAAGCGAAGTGTTGAGTTTCTATAGGCATGATTTCTATTAGTGTGAAATAGGCACATCAAACAAAGTAGCAAACAAAGCATGTAGATCCTATAAGCATGTCATCTACCCATTCATGCAAAAATTAAAATATCATAGCCCCACTTTTCACTAATTCCCCAATTATTTTGTTTACAAGTTATTACAGGCCCAAAATAATGAATACAAGTATAAATATTACACACTGAACGACTGCAGGCTCAATAAGCAGAGGAGGCCCAAATGACAATAACCCTGTACTGCCTGAGCCTTCAGCAGGCTCACTTTCACGAAAAGCAGACCCAGATCCAAACACACCTCAACAGGAGAGTATATCCATTGGACAGCCCAGGGCCATAGATGAACTCATACCACGTCCAGATGGAGGACTCATTTACCCAGAAATTGTAGATTAACCACTCAACCACATAAGTTAACAAAACACACATGACAACCCAATTAACAGTTCTGAGGTCTATTAACAATAATACCTCACAGGGATAAGATTGTAAAATAAGTATATATGCACTTGCATTTAGAAGCTAAGGGACCAATACAATAGGAGAACCAATAGGACTTAGTTTCAACATGGCAAGTTTGACACAGAAAACAACATAAGTTCATGATCGAGCAATTATTCAACAAAGGAAAGAGTGTAGCATTCTGAACATAGTCACATGTTGGGAGGGATTAAAAGGCATGTCTACTGGGTTAACAGAGTGAAAACACACATATGCCAAGTTTCCAAAAATCAAGTTCGTAGTAAGGCATGATCAAGAATTAGTCAGGAGAATGTCAAATTCCACATGCAGGTTTCTGTCATGAAAGCCTAAACAGTACACCAAACAGACTAGTGAGCATGGTCTACAACAGTCGACAAACAGCTTAACATGCTGAGTACAACACAAAGATTCAAAATCCAAAAGAACTCATAGTAGGTAAGGAAAGCATACCAATTTTAAGGTTAACAGGACAAGTAGATTTCAGGGCTTATACCAATTGACCATGTATAACAAAAGAAACTACATACATTGAGATTCAACTAGAAGTCATAGGCAATACTAGAGGATGCATGATTGAATAAGTTGAAGCACAACATTAAAGTTTTCCAACAATAGAGCAACATGTTTAGCTAACATTATGACAATGTTGTAACATGAGATAGTCAGGGACCAATTTTCAGGGTAGCAGTAGACTACACATAAAGGGTTCAACAGAAAAAGACTTATTAAAGCAAATTCTGGGCATGCAGCAATTTCCTAGGAGTTTTAGTGCAAGTGTTCAAGGTGAGACATGAGAAAGGGTTCAATATTAAATAGTCAATGTAAGAATTTAAGAAGACATGACAGCTTCGAACAATCATAATAGCCCATAACGCTTACAAATTGACTACACTGACTAAACATATGAAAACTTATACAAGTTCTGATGAAGGATTGTAGAAGAAATTCAAAGCAAGGTCGGCATACTATCATATTGGCTTAGAAAGGCCCATATAACAGAGATGTTCAGAAGCATGGACACAAGCAGGGAAGAAACATAATTGCGAGGGTTATAACACTTACCAAATTGCAAATTCAACAACAAATAGAGGAAAATCACCAAGTTCCAATAACATAGTAAGAACTATAGCAAGAATTCCAAAACCTAGTGTGTCATAGTTCACAGGAGATTCGAACGAGTCCCGAGTAGTGCTCGCACTAGAGAGGCAGATAGAGAAGATTCCAGTGGCCTTGGCTTTCAGCCGGCCAATGTCTCTAATTTCAAAATAGTAGAATGGGTGAGAGTGAGAGAGTAATAGCAGAAGTTGAAGTCTTCTTTTAGGGGGAACGGGAAGGGGTTTATATAGTGCTCATTTTGAACAAACAAACATGGGAAACAGTCAATTAAACATAAATAAGGCAAGAAAATATCTAATGCAAATCAGAATCGGTAGAGGAGATGGAAAGTCTCAAACTTTAGTTGGGTCCAACCATCAGAAAATTGAACCAAAGGTGCAAATCGTTCCTTGTTTAGTGTATATGGAGGGAGTAGTATCCCAATCCCAAAGATACGAGTCATCCCAGTCTAATTTTGGAAGTGGTCCTTGCCAAAGTTAGGAAAGTACCTAATTAATACCATAAATGGAAAACCAGTAACGGGAGGATGCTAATAAGGTAGTTAGATCATAGATTGATTCCCTTTCTAGGTCAGAATCGGAGAGAAATTAGGCAATGACTGCTAGGGTTTACAGAAGAGAAGGGGGAATAGCGATAATGCAGAGGCGGACAAGTAGAGAAATGGGTCTTTAGGAGGGTTATTATTTATGAGGGTTATTGTGGGTCGTTGATCATTTTAGATTAACGACCAGTATCGAAGGGGAAGCAGGGTTATTCGATGGGTCATGACCGGGTTGAGTTAAAGGGGAGTTTGGTTTGGGCTGCTGAGAAGTGAATTGAGATGGGCTTAATGTTTTGGGCCTTGAAATTGTCCGAAAATCAGCTTGTTTTGGGCCAACTCTCGAAACCCCTAAAAGTAATTAAAAATAAATTATTAAAACAATTAATAAATGGTAAAAATATTATTTATGCTATGAAAAATGCTTGAAAATATTAACTTACATTATAAAATTATAAAATGCTATTTTGGCATAAATAATATTATAAACGCAATTATTTATAGGATATAGGCTATGTGAGCACCTTCCACTTCCAACCAAGAGGTTGTGAGTTCGAGTCACTCCAAGAGCAAGATGGGGAGTTCTTCGAGGGAGGGAGCCGAGAGTCTATCAACAATAGCCTCTCTACCCCAGGGTAGGAGTAAGGTCTGCGTACACACTACCCTCCCCAGACCGCACTAGTGGGATTATACTGGATTGTTGTTGTTGGAGTATAGATAAAATAGGGAAAATGCAAATATAATTATGTAAAAAGAGATGAAATATTATAAAATTCATAATGGTATGGAATGATGAATTTTTGGATGATTAAATCACCTTAAAATAATTTAAATAGATAATTAATAAATATTTAAACAAATTAAATGCAGAAAAATCAATTTCGAAGCTTTTAAAACTATAAAAAATTATACAAGATGCTTATATAACTCTTGTAAATTAGGTAATAATGCAAAAATAACATTTTGAAAGTATACGAAGTACTTTATAAAATATGAGGGCAAAATTGGGTATCAACACAAATTTAGCTTGATCAGCTGAGGAGGCCCAGTGCCTCCAATAAGGGTCGTGAGAGGACATGGCCGAGGTAGGGAAAACTCTATAGCTAGAAAAACTGTTGTGGAGCTACCAGTGCTCCTGTGGGGGAGTAGGTTCCCGATATTATTAAGCCGGTGGGACCAGCTCAGACTCCGGTGGTACCTATTGTTATGCCCGATCTTTAGGAGATTTTGGCCCAGACCTTGATTGTGTATAAAAGGTTGGCTCAGGCAGATATGATACTGGTTGCACCAACTACCTTACAAGCCAGGGAAGGAGCCTAGAATCCTGCCACCCGTACACTAGAGCAGCTAGCTCAAGGTTATCAGACATTGGGGGTTCTGCCAGTGTAGAAGTTGTTGTAGCGCATGTCGAGACTGGACCATCTTTGATTGATGAGGATTAGAACATGCTAGAGCGATTCCAGAGACTTCGTCCTCCCCAGTTCAGTAGAGGAGAGTCATAGGATGCTCAGGATTTTCTAGATCAGTGTCATCAGATTCTTCGCACAACTGGTCTTATGGACTCCAATTGAGTTGACTTCACTACTTTCCTGCTGACATGGCCAACCTACAGATTGCGGCAGACCCATTAGTCGCGCAGTCCAGCTAGCGCAACAATCCTTACATGGCATTCATTTTCAGTTGTCTTCTTAGAGAAGTTTGTTCTAAAGACTCGCATAGAGGAGTTGTGTAGAGAGTTTGAGCATCTAAGCTAGGATGGCTTGATTGTGACCCAGTATGAGATTAGATTCACATAGTTGGTACGTCATGCATTATGTTTGGTGCCTATTGAGAGGGAGATAGTTAGGAGGTTCATTGATGGCCTCAACTATGGTATTCCATATGGTATGGCCCGAGAGGCCGAGACTGATGCTAGTTTTCTCCAGGTGGTTGAGATAATCAAGCGCTAGGAGCATGTTTGTAGGATTGAGTGAGAAGAGAGGGAGGGAAAGAGGCCCCGTGGTTTTGGTGGTACCTCGTCTGGAGGCCAGTCACATCATAGCAGAGGTCATCCTCTTAGGCCCGCTCAAGCACCTCGTCAAATTACTCGAGGTTTGTTAGTTAGACACAGTTCATATAGTGCTCATCTAGGTCAATCATCATTCAGCGCGCTGCCGACACAGAGTTCTTACCACTCTCCATCTGCTCAGGGTTCCACATGCGGATATTCAGGTTATCAAAGAGAGTTCTAGGATCTGCAACCTCGTCAGAGGAGGGGTTGTTTCTAGTGTGGAGACTTGAGTTATCTTAAGAGGGATTTCCCGAGGCTTCTGAGTAGTGTACCATACCATGGCATGCGGTTTATGGTTCCAGTTCCAGTAGCTACACCACCCACATAACCAACCAGGGGTAAGGCTCAACCTGCTCTAGGTCGAGGGGGAGGTTAGTCAGGTGGTGGACAAGCTCGTTGCTATGCATTCCTAGCTAGGCCAGAGGCAGTTGGTTCCGATGGCGTGATAATTGGTATTGTTTTAGTGTGCCCCAGGGAAGCTTCAATATTATTTGACCATGGTTTCACTTATTTCTAGGAATCATCGTACTTTGCTCATTATTTTGGATACGATTCGTGGTTCTCTTGATATTCTTGTGCATGTGTCTATGCCTGTTGGTGATTCTATTTTGGTAGATTGCATGTACCGGTCTTGTGTGGTTACAACTGGGGGTTACGAGACTAGGCTTGATCTTTTATTGCTCAATATGGTTTATTTTGAGGTGATTTTGGGTATGGATTGATTATCTCTGTACCATTTTATTCTTGATTGTCACGTTAAGACCGTGACGTTGGAGATTCCGGGGTTGCCAAGGTTGGAGTGGAGAGGTTCGCTTTGTCACACTCCTAGTAGAGTGATTTCATTTTTTAAGGCTCAACGGATGGTTGAGAAGAGGTGCTTGGCGTATTTATCCTTCGTGAAGGATGTTAGTCCCGATACACCTATTGTTGAGTCAGTTCCAATAGTAAGGTACTTCTAATATATGTTTCCTGCAGACTTGTCGGGCATGCCACCCGACAAGGATATTAATTTCAGTATTGATATGGTGCCTAGTACTCAGCCCATATATATTCCACCATATTGTATGACACCAACACAGTTGAAGGAATTGAAGGAATAGTTATAGGAATTTCTTGATATGGGTTTCATCAGGCCGAGTGTATCACCGTGGGGTGCGCCGGTCCTATTTGTGAAGAAGAAAGATGGTTCTATGAGAATGTGCTTTGATTACAAGCAATTGAACAAGGTTACCATCAGGAACTAGTATCCACTGCCGTGTATTGATGATTTATTTTATTAGCTTAAGGGTGCCAGGGTATTCTTGAAGATTGACTTGAGATCGGGGTACCATCAGTTGAAGATCAAGACTTCAGACATTCCTAAGATGGCTTTCAGGACCCGTTATGGGCATTATATGTTTCCGGTGATGGCTTTTGGGCTGACCAATGTCCAAGTAACCTTCATGCCCTTGATGAATAATGTGTTTTATCCTTATCTAGATTCCTTCATCATTAGGTTCATTGATGATATATTGGTGTATTCTCACAACTGAGAGGAGCATGACTAGCCTTTGAGGATCGTTCTCCAAACTTTGAGGGAGAAGAAGCTATACGTTGAGTTCTCCAAGAATCAGTTTTGGTTAGACGCGGTGGCATTCTTGGGCCATATTGCAAGGCCCCGTAAAATTTTACTAGGAATCCGAGGTTTCGTGGTGCCGAGGTAGGCTAACGTGTTTTTAGGTTGGGCTATAATAGACTTTTTAGGTTGCGCAAAGCATTTTTGAGTTACTGGCATGGCGTTTCTGAGATCCATTATGCAACTGTAGAACTACTCCACGGACCGTAGATCCACCACAAAGTGGAACAGGAGAAACCCAATTTATGAAGGTCATTTTACGGTCCATTGTGCAACCGCATAATAATTCCGCGGGCCACACTTCCATCGTAGAACCAGTATGAAAAAATTGCAGAGGAGATTCGGCGGTGCATTATGCCATCGCATAACTGTTCTGCGGACCATAGAATGGCAGCAGATTAGATCATGACAGCCTAGTTTTTGGGATAATTTTTGCGGTCCATATATTTATTTTGTGGTTCGGTCTGCAATCGCAGAACCGATTTATAGGCTTAAGTTTGAGGAAATTTTACCCGACTCCATTTATATAAAACGACTTTGGGGGTTATTTTGGCTGGTTTAAAAAGTTGATTTAGAGAGAGGAGGAGTTTTTTATAGAGGGATCAAGAAGCTCCCACAATCTTACTTATAATCCCTTGCTCAAGCCTTGGAATTCAACAAGGAAGGCGCTCGAGGTCTCCTTCTAAGAGGTAATGCTCTACTCTCTAGCTCTCAACTTTGGAATTGGATTGAATATGGGTGATGGGAGGCATGAATCTGGGGTTGGAAGTTAGTCATTTTGCATGCATGTGCTAAAATGGTGGTATGGGAGTTGTTAAACTAATTTGGGTGAGATATGGACTTAGGAATTAATTTTGAGATGAAGGATTCCCATCCTAGGACCTTGTAGTCAAATTCGCACACCTAGTGTTTGATGAAATGCCTAAATAAGTTGAACCCATGAACCCTTTACTAATTACAGTTCAATTTTGTCATATCTCCAGTAGATCAAAGTCACTAGAAGTTTCGAAACGTTGTAGTAATCTAAGGAAGGCTCAAGCAAAGTATGATGGCTAAACTTCTCTTATAGAATCGAATTCCATGATATTCTCGTAAGCTTCAAGCGTGGTTGGCCCAAGTTCTTATTTTCTCATGTTCCGAGCCATTCCTAATATATTCAATTATTCCAAATAAGCATTGTGCCAAAAAGTATATGCTAAAAATGTGTCCAATTGCTCCTATCACATTATGCAATCGTTCGGGATTGTATTCAAGTATGGCTTATGTATCAAAATGCTATGATTTCAATTCATGTTCAATTGCAAGCTTTATTATTCCTTATTTTGGGAGGAAAACTCAATGTGCTTAAGACTCCTATTCCTCATATACATATTTAAAGTCTTTATTTTAAAATGATCTTTTAGTTGATAACCTATGTTGATACTTGAAAGTGAAAGAAGTGAGTATGAAATATAAAATGAGGCCATCGTGCCAGGAATGAAAATTACACTTGTGGCCAATAGTGCCGATGAAATGAAAGGAAGTGTGAAAGATTATGAAATGAGTTATAACTCCTTTATATAATAAATGTTTTGGGAGTATCGTTTAGTGACCGAGGAACGGTAGGTTGAAACTACCTAACCCCGAAACTACACATGCCGGTGTAGGAGTAATTGAGGGGTAAATCCTCATATTGATGTGTTGAGATTATTCCCCTTAATTGGGATGAGATAGATGTGTTAAGATTATTCCCCTTAATTGGGATGAGATGATGGCTAGCGAAAGGTGATGTTGATCCATACGACATTGTGGTGAGATGGCTTAGCCAATGAGCAGAGATCGGATGCCATGCCGTGCACATGGTGGTGTTGTGTTTGATGTCGAGCCTCATACTATGGGGTGAGATGGCTTAGCTGACTGGTTCGAGATCAGACTCCGTGCTATAGGCACGGTGATATATCGGTACTATAGATCTCCCAACCTAAAATGTTGATTTTACTTGAAGATTTACCTCACTATTGAATTGGTATTGTGTTATTAATTGGGTTTTCTCATTGATTTCATGTTCCTCTCCTTTTGTACTATTACTCCATTTCTTAAAAGGCTGTTTAGCCTTACATACTAGTAGTATTCCATGTGCACTAACGTCCCTTTTTCTAGGGACGCTGCATCTTTAATGGATGCAGGTGGTTCCACAGCAGGCGGTATCGATCAGTAAGAGCGGTACACCCTCTTCTCAGCTGAGTTGGTGAGCCCCACTTCATATTGGAGTCTTGTGTCTTTTTCTTCATGTGTATATTGTTTTGCGGTATAGTTGGGGCCTCGTCGCCTGATGGTAGGTTATATACTCGTGTTTTAGTTGCTTATTGCATTCTAATTTTCTACACTTTAATTGAGTTTGAGCTTTAATCGCTAGTGTTCTGCACTAATTGTGTGTCTTATGCCTTGTAGGATGTGATTCCGAGTAATGTAAATGTTATGGAATGAATTCGAGCTATTTGGAGCTTTGAAGTCTGAGTAAAAGCCCAAGGGATTAAGCCGGGATCACGTTCCGGGGTAATGTCAAAAATCTAGATTTGAAATTCACTCTGAGAGAAGTCCACATTCGCGGCGTGTGGGGCGGCATGTGACGTGCTGCGGCTACCCAATTTCTGCTGCCAGTCAAATTACACACTCCTTAATAAACTCCACAACCACCCTGTGTGGCGCGTCGCCCCATGCGGTGCGCCTGTGCATTGTTTACAGAGCTACAGTCCTATTTCGTGTAGGAGAAGGTATTTTCATTTGGGCCCGACCCTACTTGGTATAAATACACAGAAAAACAATATTTGGAGGACTTTTGACACTTCTTAGACCTAAGGAAGCTAAGAAGGAGGTGGAGAAGCAAAAACACAAGGATTTCATCATTTAATCCTCGCTCAAGACAAGAGTTTGAATCGTTTTATGATTTCCTTTAACATAAACATATTTGTAATGAATTGCTCCATATTTATGGAGTAGTTCTCTTTAGTGTTTGATGGATTTGGTGTATTGATACTTGTTTATGGATTATAACTCTAGTTTTTATGTATTGAATCATTTGTGATGATTTAATTATTGCATCTATATTTACTTGCTCATGTAATCGAGAGAGGGATAACTTGTGATATCTTTGCATTATATTCTATTGGTTGAAGTCATTAATTCTGCTTAGGAATCGAAAGAGGCCAGTTGAATTGTTGATTAAACCTAGTTATGAGGATAATCGAGAGAGGTTATCCTAAAGACCAATCCATTATGAATTCTTGCATATCTCCACTGAGCTTAATTTAGTTCATCTTGTGAGGTTGAGACTTAATCGAGAGAGGAGTTTCTTCTAAACGTGTGAAATAATAATTGAGTGAATTCGAGAGACTCACTTAAAAATTAGAAGTGAATTGTCTAGAGTTAGATCCCAAACAATTATCTTGCACCCATTCTGTTATGCCTCGCAATATTACGTCGATGTTACGCTCCACAGTATTATATTACGATGATGTTATACCCTGTAGTATTGTACGTTGAATTTGTCATAAGATAATTGACATCGGTTCAAGGACAAAATTATATACCGAGCCTACTGTGGCCGAGCGCCTATAAGCGATCCCAAAATAGCCGAGATACAGAGCCTAGAATGGCCGAGCGCCTATGAGCGAGCCTACTACGACATAGGAGTTATATATACCGAGCCCTATAAGGCCCGATAGCTATTTTACTTACTATATTGAGAGAGTTGAGTCAGTATCAACAGGTAAGCATATCTTCAGATTATCTTTGACTCCCAGTTACTTTCAGTTATTATATTATCAGTTTAGTTTCATCTTTCAGTTATTCTGTTGCCTTACATACTCGGTACATTATTTCATACTAACGTCTCTTTTGCCGGGGACGCTGCATTTCATGCGTGTAGGATCAGACAGACAGACGAGTAGACCTCCTCAGTAGGTTTTTCAGCTTGATCGGTAAGCTCCACGTCCTTTGGAGTTGCCGGGTCTATATTTTTACGTACATCTTGTGTATATATGTATATATATGTTATGGATAGGTCGGGGCCCTGTTTCGATCATAGTACATCCATCAGTAGAGGCTTGTAGACATATCCTGTCAGTTAGTGCAGTATGTTGGGCTTGTAAGCCTTGAATGTATATTTTAATTGGTTTGCCAACTGTAGTAGTTATGACGGCCTTGTCGGCCTAGCTTTATATTGATGTTTAGTCAGCATTTGCAAATTGTCTTGAAATATGGCCTATGGACAAAGTATGACATTATATGTTCAGAGTCCCTTAGTCGCAAGTTGGTACGCAAGGATAGGTGAGGCACCGGGTGCCGGTCTCGCCCCCCAGGTTCGGGGTGTGACACATTCCATCAAAACCCTGTTTTCTCCCATTGATAACCTTCCTTGCTTACTCATTGTTGAAATTGTCATTAGTCAATAGTTTAGACTCTTAGTTAATTTTAGTATTAAACACAAAACTCTAAATTGTTGATCATCTTGGATAGAAATCCAGCTATAAACTATGATAATACTGTTTAACTCCAATCCCTGTGGATACGATATTATATTTTACTATATTTGGCTAGCGAGCATATTTAAGTGTGTGTTTTGTGCTCGTCAAATTTTGGCGCCGTTGCCAGGGATTGGCAATCAATAGTGTTTGAAATAGTTTGTAGTGCTAATTCAGGAATTTTTTATTTTATTTTATTTTATTTTATTTTCTCTTTTTACGGTTGGTTTTCTTTGACTGTGCGCAAGCGACAGGTTCAGATTGGTGCATAACTCGATCTTTTGAGAAAGAATTGATACCATACAAACTAGAGATAGAAAACAACTACGACAACTGAGGAAAGATAGAAATCTCCCTGAGAATATAGAGAAGGTTGGGCAATCCTCAACCAAAGAAACTATGGAGGGAGATGATGATAATGTTGATTTGGATGCGAAGGAGACAACCCAACAAAGAGAAAAAGCTACACGAGATGCTGAGGAAGCAGCTCTTCGTGATGCACAAATTGTCTACGAAGAGGAGAGGGCTCGGAGAACTGCTCAGAATCAGCCTTTGGTTCTAGACCAGTTCAAAAATATAGCTCCCAGTGCCGGGAGGCCACTTGGTGATTATGCTAGACCGGTCTACAATCAAGGCTTATCAAGTGTGAGACCACATCCAGTTACGGCTAACAATTTCGAGTTGAAGCAAGGGTTGCTTCAAACCCTTAAAAATTGTTGTGTCTTCAGAGGAAAGCCAAACGAAGATCCAAACAACCATCTAATGGACTTCTAGGAGATTATGAACACCTTTCAATACAATGGTGTGCCATAAGATGCAGTTTATTTAAGGGCATTCCCCTTCACACACAAAGATGATGCAAAGCACTAGCTTCGAAGCTTTCCTAATGAATCGATTAGAACATGGGATGAGATGACCAGAAAATTACTTGATAAATATTTCTCATAAACTAAGATGGGCAAGTTTAGAAGAGAGATCTATAACTTCTGCTAGAACGAGACTGAAATTGTGTTTGAAACTTGGGAGAGGTTTAAGGAGATAGTGCGAAAGTGTCAACATAGCAGAATTGATCTATGGATGCAACTCCAGGACTTTTCGGATGGATTGACACCGGCCTCACGTAGAACATTGAGCGATGCAGCTGGAGGCCCATTGATGAAAAAGACTCCAGAGTAGATAGTCATAATTCTAGATGAGTTATCTGAAGATGCAAATCAGTGGCCCTCTAAAATTGCTGAAAGAGAAGAGCAACTGGTGTACACCAAGTTTATGCTTACACAACTGTGTAGGTATAACTTGATACCATGGCCAAAGAAATAAGGAAGCTGACCTTAGCTTCGATACATAATAAGCCTCATGCATCATGTGACATATGTGGAAGATGACACCCTACTCGTGAGTGTCAGGCCTCAACTGAGGAAGTTAATACTGTTGGGAATTATAACTTCAATGCAATGGGTCAGAAGCACCCCATTTTTTCATGGAGTTCACTTGGGGGTACTGCAAATGCATGGAAACAAAACAATCCCAAATTTCAAGGACAAGGAGCTCCGGGTTTTGTGAATAAGCCGAGGATGTAGTTTCAGCCTCAACAGCCAATTCAGTCTGGGTTAGAAGATCAAATGAAGTCCTTCATTGTCAAGACAAATAAGAGATTAGATGCTCATGGTGCAGCTATCAAATAACTTGGTACATGTTTGCGAAGCTTGGAGAAGAAGGTGGGGCAAATTGCAATCATAATGTCTGAGAGAATTCCAGGAACTCTCCTAGCTGATACTATGAGAAATCCAAAAGAAACGGTGAATGCTGTAAACTTGAGAAGTGGGCAAGTGTTGGAAGATCCCTCTTCAATCTAAAAAGAGGTGATACCTGAAAAACAAAGTGGGAAGGAGCTAAATATTTAAGATGATAAGAAAGAAGAGAGGCAAGAAGGGAGTAGAGAGAAATAAGAAGGAAGAAACTTTGAGAAGGGAGGAATATAATGAAGAGAGCAAGCACATGCCTGCTCTACCTTTTCCCAAAAAGCTCTATAGAGAAAAACTGGACAAGCAGTTTGAGAGATTTCTAGATATGCTGTGACAGGTTAATGTAAATTTGCCATTCACAAAAGTTCTCTCCCAAATGCTAGCTTATGCCAAGTTCTTGAAGGAGATCCTTACAAAGAAGAGGAAGATAGAAGAGACCTTAGTGGTCAAGCTCACAGAGCATTGCAGTGCAATATTAAAAAATAAACTCCTACAAAAGTGTGGAGATCCAGGGAGTTTTACTATACCTTACTCTTTAGGCAATCTTAACTTTGATTAATCTTTGTGTGATTCTGGTGCCTCAATTAATCTAATGCCTTTGTCTATTTACAGGAAGCTGGAGAATGAGATTGGAGAGATAAGGTCAGCACCAATATCTTTGCAGCTGACTGACCAAACGATTTTGATACCCAAGGGGATAGTGGAAGATGTTTTGGTTCGGGTAGATATGTTCGTATTTCCTGTAGATTTCATAGTGGTGAATATGGAGGAAAACAAGGAGGTCCCCCCCGCATCCTAGGAAGATCATCTTTAGCAATGGGTAGAGCTATACTGGATATACACGATAGGAAACTCATGCTTAGAGTGGGTGAGGAGACTGTGACTTTTGAGATGAATGTAGCAACTGGGTGAAAAAGGAGAAACCAGCTGCAAGTGTTGAGTGGAAGGTGAAGAACTCGAAAGAAAAAGATGCAGTGATTGAGAAAGATAAGTGTGGGGTGTACCCCAAGAAGGCTGAGGAGATGCTATCTATGTGGATGTGTGTACTAGTTCGGGCGCGTGGATTGGAGCCTGACATTGATTAAACCCGGACTAGAGCTTCAAGGAAGTTTCCTCTACCATATGCTTTTTAATTGTGTGTCATGGGGACATGCCACAACTTAAAGTGTAGGGTGGGGGATAATTGTATGTTGTATGTATATGTGTTAGTTTTTGATTTTTAGTAGTTAAAAAAAATTAAAAATAACATAAAAATTTTAAAATTTTTGACTTTTTCCGACGATGGATATCATTCGACGAGTTTCTTGAGGGATTTAAGTCGAAAGAAAAAGATAAAAAGATTATCTTTTGTTAGGTAGCGTAACAATTCCCCCTTGGTTTTTCTTTGTGCCGCGATTCTTTTCCAAGGGTTTTGTTTGAACCGGGTGTAGTTAGTTTTTATTTTTGTTAGGTGTAGAAAACTTTGTTCTATGATTTGAATTGAAGCAATATCTCTTGACTTTATTATGTCTTGAGAATAGTGAGTGCTTTATCTGTGACGCCTAGGCTCCGTTTTTGACTCTTGTGTAAGTACATTAAATTGTATGATCTTAACTTTGCTTAACTGCTTTGACTAGAGTGTCTTGATAGTCCGATCCTGAGTGAGTTATGTGCCATGTGTGTGTGTGAGGTTTTGTGTTATTCTGTGCATTGCATTTGATGTCTAGAACTTGCCCCGTGTGTTTCCAAGGCAAAATAGTAGTTTTATTCAGTCTTGGAAGTGATATAGAAATTTCTTTGCTGAGCCAGTTATATGTGTTTACCCACCTAATTGTTATGTATCTTAGTTAATCCCTTTGAGCCTGTAATCTTGTTTCTTTGGCAACCACATTATAAGACTTATCTATTTGTTTGAATTGACCATCTATTTGAACCTTGTACCTCTCATGAGCACTTGAAATTGGTATGAGCTTTGTAAAAGTTGAAGTGTGGGGTGGTTGGTTTGGCTTTTGAGTGGAACTAATAAAATAAGGAGAAAGGTGCACTATTTTGAAGACAACAAAAATAAGAGCCACTAGAAGTGAAAAAGAAAGAGAAACAAATAGTTGTATTGTTGTGCAAAATATTTCTTGATAGTGGTAACTCTTGATGTAATTGTGCTTAAAGAAGTAGGGAGTTAATTTTTATTGATGTGAAGGTGGAGTTATGATTTGACATAAGTGTGGGGTTTTGAAAGGTAAAGTGTTTGTATTAAAGTGCTTAGGGAGGTGTAGTCACTCTTATATCAAAATGTATCCTACCCATCCCACAACTTACATTACAACCAATTAAAGTACTATTTGATCCTTGACTGAATGAGCTTAATTAGTAGAGTAGTACACTACGGGCAAGCCTATGATTCATCTTTTGTGGCATATGAATGTTGTTTCTGAGAGTGAGTGAATTCTTTCTATCTTGAGTTCTAATTTGTTCTTGAATTTTATTGTGTGTGGAACCACTCTCTATTATTGTGTGAGGGCACTTGATTCATGAAGGAAAGATAATATCGTTGATCTCTATGTTAGAATAAGTGAGTGAGTTGTGAATAATGCCTGGTACTTGTTTGTTAAATCTTGAGGCAAGGATGTTACACTATTGTGGTTAGTCTATTTTAAATATTTTTGGTGTGATGAGTTAGGAGAGTTGTTTAAAAGGTCGTGTCTATATGAAGTGTAGTTTAATTGATCGAGGACGAGCAATGGTTTAAGTGTGGGGTGTTGATGGTAGGCTATAATGTCATTTTTTAGTCGCTTATTGCATTCCAATTTACTACACTTTAATTGAGTTTGAGCTTTAATCGCTAGTGTTTGGCACTAATTGTGTATTTTATGCCTTATAGGAGTGATTCCTAGTGATGTAAATGATATGGAACGAATTCAAGCTATTTGGAGCTTTGAAGTCTGAGTAAAAGCCCAAGGGAATAATCCAGGATTGCGTTCTGGGGTCGAGGACCAAGTATGGATGTCAAAAATTGATATTTGAAATTCACTCTGAGAGAAGTCCACAGTGGCGGCTGCCCAATTTCTGCTGCCAGTCAAATTACACACTCCCTGATAAACTCCACAAGCAACCCGTGTGGCACGTCGGCCCATGCAGCGCGCCTGTGCATTTTTTACAAAGATACAATCCTATTTCGTGTAGGAGAAGGTGTTTTCATTTGGGCCTGACCTTACTTGGTATAAATACATGGAAAATGTTATTTGGGGGACTTTTGACATATCTTAGACCTAAGGAAGCTAAGGAGGAGGTGGAAAAGCAAAAGCACAAGGATTTTATCATTCAATTCTTTCAAGACCAGAGTTTGGATCGTTTAATGTTTTCCTTTAATGTAAACATATTTGTGATTAATTTCTCCACATCTATGGAGTAGTTCTCTTTAGGGTTAGATGGATTTGGTGTATTAACACTTGTTCGTGGATTATAACTCTAGTTTTTATGTATTGAATAGTTTTGGATGATTTAATTGTTGCATCTATATTCACTTGTTCGTGTAATCGAGAGAGGCAAAACTTGTGAAATCTTTGCATTATATTCTGTTGGTTGAAGTCATTAATTCTGCTTAGTAATCGAAAGAGGCTAGCTGATTAGTTAGGAGGAAAATCGAGAGAGGTTCTCCTAAAGACTAATCCATTATGGATTCTTGCATATCTTCACCGAGCTTAACTTAATTCATCTTGTGAGGTTGAGACTTAATCGAGAGAGGAGTTTCTTCTAAACGTGTGAACTAATAATTGAGTGAATTTGAGAGACTCACTTAAACGTTAGAAGTGAATCTATAGTTAGATTCCAAACAATTATCTTGCACCTATTCCATCAAAACCCCGTTTTCTCCCATTGATAACCTTCCTTGCTTACTCATTGTTGCAATTTTCATTAGTCAATAATTTAGACTCTTAGTTAATTTTAGTATTAAACACAAAACTCTAAATTGTTGATCATCTTGGATAGGAATCCAGTTACAAACTACGATAATATTGTTTAACTCCAATCCCTGTGTATACGATATTATATTTTACTATATTCGACTAGCGAGCATATTTAAGTGTGTGTTTTGCGCTCATCATCACTGACATTATCATATTACTCTTTGTATCAATTAGAGGCTCCGTAGACATAGTGCGGGTTGTATGTTAATCTGGGTAAGCTAAACCAGCAATGTTGTACTTGTAACATAAATTTCCACTTCTAAACTACGAATGTGCAATATATTTTGGAAACTCATGAATGAAGTTACTAATGTTAATGAAATTGGTGTTGTTCATGTATTCTTTTCATTGTCTAATTAATGGAACACAACTTCACTTTATTCTTGGGTATGGTCGGGTAGAAGGCACCGAATATGTTTGCTCGACTGAGATGTCTCGGTTGAGTAATGGTCCCCCTCCCCAGGGTCGAGGCATGACACATATGGTATCTACTGAGGGGATCAAAGATGACCTGAAGAAGATTGTGGCAATTCAAGATTGGCCTAGACCTTCTACCGCTATAGAGATCTGGAGTTTCCTAGGTTTGGTTGGGTATTATCACCGCTTTATGGAGGGGTTCTCATCTAACAAAACCCCATTGACTAAGTTAACTCAGAAGGGTGACCCATTCAGGTGGTCTAACGAGTGCGAGGAGATCTTTCAGAAGCTCAAGACTGCCTTAACTACATCTACAATTTTAGTTTTGTCTTTGGGATCGGGTTCACATACAGTCTATTATTTGCTTCACGGGTTGGCATTAGATGTGTGCTGATGCAGGATGGTTGGGTGATTGCCTATGCTTCACGTTAGTTAAATCCCCATGAGAATAACTACCTAGTACATGATTTGGAGTTAGCAGTTATTGTACACGCGCTGAAGATTTGGAGGCACTACTTATATCGTGTGTCTTGTGAGGTGTATACGGATCAACGGAGTCTCTAACATCTATTCAAGCAAAATGATTTGAACTTGAGGCAACAGAGGTGCTTGGAGCTATTGAAGAACTATGACATCACCATTCTTTATCATGCTGGGAAGGCCAATGTTACGGTCAACACCTAGAATAGAAAAGTGGAGAGTATGGGGAGTCTTGCATTTATTCTAGCTCGGGAGAGGCCTTTGGCCATGGATGTTCAGGCATCGGCTAGTAGGTTGGTGATATTGGATATTTCAAAGCCGAGCAGGGTTAGCTTGTGTTGTATCTAATCATCCTTGTTCGAGCTCATTAAAGTGTGCCAGTATGATGATCCCAACTTGCTTGTCCTTAAGGACACGGTGCAGCGCGGTGATGCTAAGGAGGTGACCATTGGTGATGATAGGGTATTGAGGTTTAGGGTCTTATATGTGTTCCTAATGTTGATGGTTTGAGGGAGTTGATTCTAGAGGAAGCTCACAGTTCATGGTACTCTATTCATCCTGGCGCTATAATGATGTACCATGATTTGAAGCAGCATTATTGGTGGAGGAGGATGAAGAAGGACATTGTTGAGCATGTAGCACGGTCTTTGAACTGTCACCATGTTAAGTATGAGCATTAGAGAATAGGTGGTATGGTTTAGAGGCTGGATTTACCGTAGTGGAAGTAGGAGGGTATCACTATAGATTTTGTGGTTCGACTACCACAAACCTTGAGGACATTTGAAGTTTTGTGGGTCATTATGGACAGAGTCACCAAGTCTGCACACTTCATTCCAGTCATGACTTTCTACACTTCAGAGCGGATGGAAAGGATTTATCTTAGAGATATTGTTCGCCTGTATAGTGTGCATGTGTCTATTATTTCTGTCACAACCTAAATCGGAGGGCCGCAACGGCCAACCGAGCTGTACTTGACGAGCAGCAATGCAACGTATCATTACCCATATTATCATTCATAAATGGGCTAGAAGGGTCGTCATGAAATAACCAGCATAAAATATAAGGGAATACTCGACATAGGACAAACCCAAAATGATATACATGAGATACACGGGGGCCTACAAGGCCGAACAAAATATTTATACACATGATATCTATCTACAAGACTCTAAGGATTACATAAAAGCATAAGGTTGGGACATGGCCCCACCATAACCATAAATATATGTACATAAGTATACTGACTCGAAAGGCAACTTCGAGACAATTAGAGTGCAACAGCACTTCATGCTGAACTGGTAGCGTACTGTGAATACCGTCAATCTATCTATCCAGAATTGCTACATGAAATGCGGCGCCCATAAATAAAAGAGACATCAGTATGAATAAAGTAATGTGTATATAAGGCAGGAAAGCATAAATAAGAACAATAATGTAAAGAGAGATAGAGAAGAGACAATGTGTAACATCTGAGTGCCTCTGAGGGCGACGGACAGAAAATGCATGATACATATATATATACACATATACTTTTAAAACCATACGGCTCTATGGTCATCATCATCATCATCATCATCATCATCATATCATACCAGGCCTCGAAGCGGACTCGGTAAAAACATACCCAGTCATCACAAGGCTGAGTAGAATCATACTCGGCCACTTGGAGCTCAGTAAAACCCAACTGATCAGTGGTGGCACAATAGGTGTCGTATCCGGCCGACTATAGCGGGGCTCGGTAGTGTAAATTAGGTACATATATATAATGCATGCTAGACTAATGGGAATCACATTCTGAACCTTTCGGAGTGACGTAAGTTCTATAACCTCCGTATACGTTATTGGAGCTAACTCGTCATCATGAATTTTATAAGAATCAGGAAATACCAACAATATTGACAACATAAGAATAAGAAA